>NC_090733.1:101725141-101732641 GCF_036898095.1 Palaemon carinicauda | reverse complement strand
ATAAATCATTGCCACGCTTATACCCACATATGGTGTTTTCGGCAGGTTGTCTCGCGCTATTGAAACTCACCGTACTCATAGCCTATATCTACATTACTACTGTAAAGTACGGTATTTTGTATACAGCACCATACAGTAGCTAATATAACTATAAAATTGCAGTATTACACAATGAATATAGCATTACAATAATAATCTGAATAAAAATCATCACAGCACCACTAACCATTTATGTACGAAGTTTTGCACAGTAAGTTTGAAGCATGATGCTACTCTTTAAGCCGTTGGCTGTTTGGCAGATTGGGAAGTGTAATGTACAGTACTTATCACGTTTTATACTAAAATCATTGTATCACTAGATGTATTTGGATTTTTACATCACTCTTACATCACAATGTGATACTACGCAAAAAAGACCAAAGCTAAGTAACGTGATCAGTTTGAAATGTTTGTGTGAGAGTGCTTATCGTAAAACAGTGAATATCTTTTTTTCTTTTTTTTTCTTTTTTTTATTTAATAGGTTATGCTTCTCTGTATTGCGAAAAATCAAAATCGCGAAGAAAGAACCCGCGCATAGAGAGGGTTGTCTGTGTATTATTATAATTATTACTTGCTAAGCTACAACCCTAGTTGGAAAAGCAAGATGCTATAAGCCCAGGGGGCCCAACAGGGAAAATAGCCCAGTGAGGAAAGGAAACAAGGAAAAATAATATATTTTAAGAACAAAGACATTTAAATAAATATTTCCTAAATAACCTATGAAAACTTTAACAGAACAAGAGGAAGAGAAACGTGATAGAATAGTGTGCCCAAGTGTAACCTCAAGCAAGAGAACTCTAACCCAAGATAGTGGAAGACCATGGTACGGAGGCTATGACACTACCCAAGACTAGAGAACAATGGTTTGATTTTGGAGTGTCCTACTCCTAGAAAAGCTGCTTACCATAGCTAAAGAATCTCTCCTACCCTTCCCAACAGGAAAGTAGCCACTGGACAATTACAGTGTAGTAGTTAACCCCTTGGGTGAAGAAGAATTGTTTGGCAATCTCAGTGTTGTCAGGTGAATGAGGACAGAGGAGAATCTCTAAAGAATAGGCCAGACTATTCGGTGTATGTGTAGGCAAAGGGAAAGTGAACCGTAACCAGAGAGAAGGATCCAATGAACTACTGTCTGGTCAGTCAAAGGACCACATAACTCTCTAGTGGTAGTATCTCAACGGGTGGCTGGTGCCCTGGTCAACCTACTACCTATATAACAGGTCAATGTAATAAATGTTTCAACGTAAAAATAAAAACAGCATCAGTTAATTGTAATGAACTAAAAAAAAAAAAAAGTCAGAGCATGTAGAAAAGAAATGTATTTCAAGCTCAATAAGTTTCATCCTGTACATTAGGCCTTTGGCTTTGTGGTTTCTCTTTACTTTTTTCCAAACTTTCCATAGTAGGACTAACTACAGAAGTCTTAATCACCATATATACCTGGTCCTGGTCTGACTTAACCCTTAAAATAGGGGACTGCAACATTGGTAGAGACTGGACTCAAAATCGGTCTCTGAAAAAGGATTATTTACTTAGTAGGAGACTTGCATGGGGATTCAACTCATTTTTATAAAAAGAAAACAAATCACCCGGGCTGGGTTTTTTTGCCAATCCTGGTAAGAAGGCTAGGCTTCCAATATGAATACCACTGGCATTATATAGAACGTCTCCAAGAATCTTGTTAAGAAACGTGATGATACCTTCAAGCAATATCTTCAAATAGATTATGGGAATCAGTGATGCAAGAGCTTTTAGATTGAGATTCCTTCTAGGGATTGAATGAATCTTAATTTACTAGTGTACACGACCCGTCAAAAATGATAGCTGAATATTGAGATAAATATACACACATGCACACGCACACACACATACTCAAATTCAGCCCTTCCAATCCCCTCCCCCTGTCCTAACAACTACCCCTCTCACCGGGTATGACCACTTCCTCTACCCACTACCTGAGGTACGGGGAGAGACCGGGTAGTTATACGTCTTCCCACTGAGCGTGACCGAATAGTATATATATACATATATATATACATATATATATAATATATATATATATATATATATATATATATATATATATATATATATATATATATATATATATATATATATATATATATAAGATGAAATTCAAAAGATGAAATTTGATAGGACGTTAGGAGTGGGCCATATGACCGGCACTGTGGATTGGGGGGACATTCAGTTATGCTATGAAATGAAAGTTAAAAGAATGAAGAGCACAAGGGAAAAAATTAAAACAGAAACTGGGGTAGAGTTCTCTTGTTTAACGGTACACTTAGTCACATTGTTCTATCTGTTTGTTTATTGGAGCCGTTTGGCTTATAGCATCCTGGTTTTCCAACCAGGGTTAAAGCCTAGATAATAATAATAATATAATAGTAATAATAATAATAATAATAATAATAATAATAATAATAATAATGTGGATTGATATAAGAGGGTTCAAAGACCTTTTAAGAAATGTCTACAACGCAAAGGTGCACTAACCGCACTACTCATCTATAGTGTATAGCAGCAAATGTCGCTCATATCAGAACATTTTCTTAAGATTGTATAGACTCCAATATAAAGTTTTTGTTCAAACAAAAGATAACAAAATTCATTAGGATTTTAACGGTACGTGCCAACTTAACCGTATTTGCCATTGAGTGAAACCTGGGCCTTCGAGTTTGTAAGCAGAAATGAAAATCATATCTGAAGGACACCAGAAATCAAGTCAGCACTGTTATCAAGAGAAAAATAAACACAATCCTGTTTCATTACTTAACTTAAGCCCTTATACAATTAAATAACTTCAGAGTAAAGCAATATATAAAGAAATAATTATAATGACAAACTAACTATAACGCCAGGGGTTCATACAACAACAACAACAACAACAACAACAGCCACAAAAGCAGAGAAAAGACAATGCGTAAAAACACAAAGCCAATACCATTACTTAAGCCCATACACAAATGAAGTAACATCAGATTAGATCTATTTCTAGAAAAAAAAGAAAGTTATAATGGCATGCTGTCTATGACGTCAAGTTTCATCATACAACAACAACAGCCAAAAATCAAAGAAAATACAATGAGTAAGAGTACAAAGAGAATAGCAGCTTAATCCGAGGAAAGCGTTGATAATCTGTAACGAACAACCAACAAAGTCCTTCCAACATGAATATAAAAGCAGTAGTAGCGAAGAAAACGGCACCAGTGTATAACCAACCGATTTTAACATCAACGACGAAGCAACAAAAGAAGAAGAAAAGAGGCATCACATAGAGAGATGTTCTAAAGACAATCAAACAAAAATCTGCCATTGAATTTTATGGCAAAATAACATAGTCAATTTAACTGACCTATTGTAAGTGCGGGTTATTGTTTTTTAATAAAAAAAATGCTCTAAAGGTGACTGAGTACATTCTGGTGTATTCACTTATTTGAAAGTTTGTTTACCAGGAATAAAAAAAAAAAGTACCCTTTCGTTGGAAAAGAAAAAAGAAATACACGGTTTCTAGGCTATACATAGTTAGCTCACCAAGCAAGATAAAAACTGTTGTATATATTTCATTAATAAAAAATACTTAGGTGCATATTTACCCAACTAACTACCCAGGAATGTTAGCCGACGCGAAGAACATACATTCAATTAAAACCGAGTTCCAAAGCAATTAATAAAAGTCAAAAAGTGTTTCAACATTTGTATATCATTCACCAAAACTTACAACTTGGCAAGATCAACTCAGAGACTTGCCTGAGATCTACCGGGCAATTATTAATAGGTTATAAGAATTTCTAGGCTTTTTCTGTGTAATGAAAGATTGAAGCAGATTGATTTTAAAATAAGCAAATTTCTATGGAAAATGTTAGCCTGGTATCCATTTCTACCTCTCACTTTTTGCACGCATGCGTATTGTCGTTGACAAGAAAGCTTTATTATATAATTTGAAGCCATTTTCTTTCTTATCCTAAGCACAAGATGTTCATCTTCCATCCTTACAACATTCATTTGTGTATCGTGTTACTAAATCCTTTCAAATATTAACCTATTGCTTTCTCAATATTCCTTATGAAGCATAATATGATAAATATATGATGTATATATACATATATATATATATATATATATATATATATATATATATATATATATATACATATATATATATATATATATATATATATATATATATATATATATATATATATAAAACAACATCATTATCATCATTATCATCAGCCGTATCTAGTCCACTGTAGGACAAAGCCCTCAGAAATGTCCTTCCACCCGCGTCTGTTTATAGTCTTTCTATGCCAGCCTATATATATATATATATATATATATATATATATATATATATATATATATATTTACATATATTTATATATATATATATATATATATATATATATATATATATATATATATATATATATATATATATATGGCTTATAAGTCAACCCTCATATATATATATATATATATATATATATATATATATATATATATATATATATATATATATATATGTATATATGCATATATATATATATATATATATATATATATATATATATATATATATATAAATTTGTATTTTAAGTCAACCTTCATAATATTTCAATGGAACCTTGAGAGAAAACTCGTCCAGCACCTCCACATTTTTTTCTTAGAATGAATAGTCTAAAGATCTGTCAAAATTCGATTGAAAAAAAAAAGTATAATAACAGATCTCTGAATGGAATAAGAGATGAAAACACTGACTTCTTAACAAGAGAAAGATTGTGTAGCATAAGGGAGAATAAAAGAGCAATGGAAGATTGTAATGACAATGGTTCATCTTGCCGTAAGGTTTCACTGTATTACAAAAAGGATATTAAATCATATCCACAAAAACGAAAAAGAAATCACAGTTAGGAAGTAATTATCAAATTACTGGATGACCTGAACTGCGTTGGAGGTTACTGCCCTTGGATTAAGAATTCTTTCCAGCGTCCCAGTGAACCAAATTGGTGAGGTCCTCGTCACTGTATCCAAAGGAAGGCAGGTCCTAACTGCTCCCCTCCCCCACCCTCAACCACCACCCCACCCAACCACCCCACAACCCGTTAATCCGTCTAGAGTCGAGTGAGATTGTGTGATCAGGGAGAAATTAGTGTAGTTTGATAAGGCGGAACCTTAATTATCCCAACAGTAATTATGTTTCGCTCGAACCCAATTATCCTGTGGGATTTCTCTGGCTTACTTGGCATCTGCTTATGTGAGGTGACGGTAGAAAGGACACTTTTGAGCTCCCGAGAGTCAAAACAGCTATGGAGTTGGAGGTGCGTCAATGTTCATTGGGAGGTTTATATGAAGGGATGTCTGGCCGTTAATAATCCAATGTGTTATGAGGTGAACACACACTGATTATTATCGCATTAGCCGACTTTGGGAGTGATTTAACTGTTGCTTTGGTCCTTTGATGTTTGGTTCGTCTATTTGACGTAATTGCTTTATCATATTCGTTAACAATGGAAGAAGTGGCTCTCTGTTGATATTGCAATATCATACCAGGAGAACTAGAATACTTATAGAAATTTAAGAAAATATAATGAGTAGGAAAATCAAAACATGAAGTAAAGTAAATCCTTGAAATTGTGGCTTTCATTATTAATCCGAGGTTGAAAAATATTGATATCATATTGATATAGAAGGGAACATTAAAAAATACAAAACATATCTCATTATTAGTTTTTTGCGATGCTGTAAAATTTAATTACATTTGACTTACTTTTACCTGAACTATTTAAATATGTCTTTTGTGTTTAGCTAAAAAGGTTTTCCTTCCTTAAATGAAAGACTCGGTGATTTTTTCATATGCCTTAGAGGGTCATTCATAAAAAGTTTCCTTATTTTCAAAACAAATTATTTTAGCAAATTTATAACCAGAAATATATATCTTAGATCCTAAGGCTTAGGAGCTCAGTTTCAAAACATATTATATATATATATATATATATATATATATATATATATATATATATATATATATATGTGTGTATATATATATATATATATATATATAAATATATATATATATATATATATATATATATATATATATATATATATATATATATTACGGCTGGCGAATTACATAAACTCCCGAGCTCCAAACTCACCTGTTTATTTTTACATAAATCTGTTATACTAGAAAATTAATACCCGAGCTCTGAGAGAATTACATAACTCCCAGACGGCAATATATATGAACACTGAGTAGCTAAAGGTTTCTTACTTAGCACTCAAAACAAAACTGGGCGATTACTTTATAAGAACTATTCAAAATCAACCTCTTACTTTGATTCTTAGTCAAGTATTACGATCAAGCAATATTAGGAAATATTGGTGATCGAAATAATACACACTTTACAAAAATAGATATATATACTATAAAAAAGTTACAACAATACTGTAATACAAAAAGAATTAACAACAAATTTAAATTACTTGAAATATTAAATCTGAGCAAAGCCTCAGAATAAGACAAAAGAAAGACTCTGAAAAAAAATATACAATCACTTGTTTCACTGGAAATAATTCATAAAATATTTAATTTTTATAACTAATGACAATAGTTAACACTTTAACACTAATGATTAAACACTAAATGAAATTTACATAAATGTAACTGTTACATTTTTGCCTTTTTTGGTCACACGAGGTTACCGAACAGCTAAGCAAAATAAATACACTTCACTGTTTAGCCTAAATCTCACAGGGCCAGTTACAAATATTTATGACAAAAGTACCTTCAACGGATTCATCAACGTTTGAACGAACTATACACGATTCACGTTGGATCAAAACCTTATTCACGTTTGAGAGGGCACACTCTTGACGCACTTGAGAGGAGAGAAGCCGTTGGCTCTTTTAAAGGGATAGGCTGAATCTCTTCTGCTGCTTATACATTCCTAAGGGCTTATATAGGTTGACTTAATATTTCTAGATTTTTCTAAATAGATCCTTCTCGTGGCTTGGGGGTAAGGCTCTAGCGAAGAAGTTGCCATTGTAGAAAATTGAACAGGGAAACAAACCTTGCTTGCAAAGTAACCCTCTCTCAGCTAACTCTGCCCACCTCCCTCTTCGAAACAATAAAAAAGAGTAAATCTATTTCGAGAATTTTCACACACATTCTAACCCCGTGAAAATTTAAACATGACATAATACCTAATGTTCATACCTCGTAAGGGTCATACAGCATACCTAAACGAGAAGACATAATACTCTGTAACAAATTACGGGAAATAAAAAGTTAATTCCTAAAAATAATGTAAATTTACATATACTAACTTAAATGAAAAATACAATCAAATGAATGACGAAAGTCTGATATAATAGACATACTTTTACTTAAACCTACATGAGAGGAACTCACCTTACGAGCTGGCTCTACATCTCTTG
>NC_090733.1:101700141-101720141 GCF_036898095.1 Palaemon carinicauda | reverse complement strand
AATGGTGATGGTAAAGGGGGTCGGGAAAGAGGCTTGACAAAGGGGAGAGTGAGGAAGTGGCCAGTAGAGGGTAGTTGAAAGGGAGAGGAGATAAAGGGGTAGAAAGCTGGACTAGAGTGAATTGTGATATAGTGAGGGAAGGGGAAAGGGCTGCAAGGTCGAAAAGGTAATACCTAACAATCAGTGAAAGATTTCGCTGGTATATATAGAGAGGAAAAAGGGTGCAACTGCCAAAGCATAAAAGGTCAAGGACATCAAGAAATAATTTCTATGCTAGGGATTCTTAATTCAGCATTTATTAAAAGTTCAAAAGTTATGAGAACAATTTGACGTAGGAGCTAAGGAATATGGTAGATACTAGAGCAAAAAAGAGAAAGTCATTCTATTCTTTACATCGAGCGTAATATCAAAGGAAGTGCCAAAAAGTATAAAAGAAAGGACCAGTGAGTACCGTAGAAAGTGCTAGGAGAACTTGGATAAAAGTTAGGAGTGAGAACAGAATATATGATGAAAAACATTATCGCTCATCAGAATACAATACTGCGAATGAAATTAGCTGTGGAAAGGAAAGTAGCTCTCGGAAGTAGGATAAAAGGCTTAACCTGTAAAATAAAACGAGGACTGATATGTGTGAAGAGGTAAATGGAACTTATTGCAAGGGGTAGAATAAATACAGTTGGAATCAACTTAAAGATAGACCCAAAATAATGATTTATGGAGAAATTGCCAAAACAAAAGCAACTCCCGTACAGATAGTGATACCAATAGCTAAAGAAAATAATTGGCAGGGAGTTAAAGTGGCGATTTTGATGATAATATTAGATTGAGGATAGGCTATTATAGTAATCACCAAAACAGGAACAGCAATAATGAAAACTATAGCATTATTTAAGTTTCTGTTAGTTATGTTGTATTCTTGATAATACGCTCGACATGTATGTATTGCGTTATGAATATCTGTACCAATTAGCTGGTATTGTGATGAATTACTGCATTCGTATGAAAAAATTTTATGCTTCCTTGATTTTTGGATACCTGTCTCATTCAACATAAGAGGACACTTGAAACGGTGACACGTTTCATGAAGGATAGTTGAGGGCTATAAGTAGATGGGATTCGGTACCGAGGTTTGATTATAATGAGTGAAAACAAATTGCTACTGATAAACGATAGCTAGTTATTATCCTCCGAACAAGGCTTCTTTACTGTAAGGTTTACATGTGTGTTGATAGCAAAGCGGTAACTAAAAAGTTAGCTATTTTATAGAGAAATATAAATCAGAGCTACATGAGCTATCAATATAAAGTATGCTTAAAAAGATGCCGAAGAACGCTAACGATACAGAAGTAGTACAGTGAGGAGGAAAATAGTCAGTGACACAGTGAGGTACGTAATGTTTAACAGTTGAGCAAATTACAAGTGATAAAGGTCAAAAGAAACGTACAGCTCCCTAGTAGGTAGTAGGTTGGCCAGGACACCAGCCACCCGTTGAGATGCTACCATTAGAGAGTTTTGGGGTCCTTTGACTCTCCAGACCGTACTACATTGGATCCTTCTCTCTGGTCACGGTTCACTTAACCTTTGCCTACACATACGACGAATAGTCTGGCCTGTTCTTTATAGATTCTCCTCTGTCCTCATACACCTGACAACACTGAGATTACCAAACAATTCTTTTTCACCCAATGGGTTAACTACTACACTGTAATTGTTCAGTGGCTACTTTCCCCTTGGTAAGAGTAGAAGAGACTCTTTAGCTATGGTAAGCAGCTCTTCTAGGAGAATGACACTCCAAAATTAAACCATTGTTCTCTAGTCTTGGGTAGTGCCATAGCCTCTGTACCATGGTCTTCCACTGTCTTTTGGGTTAGAGTTCTCTTGCTTGAGGGTACACTCAGGCACGCTATTCTATCTAATTTCTCTTCCTCTTCTTTAATATATAGCTTATATAGGAAATATTTATTCTAAAGTCGTTACTGTTCTCAAAATATTTTATTTTTCCTTGTTTCCTTTCCTCGCTAGGCTATTTTTCCTGTTGGGGCCTCTGGGTTTATAGCATCCTGCTTTTCCAACTAGGGTTGTAGCTTAGCAATTGATAAGAATAACAATAACAATAACAGTAACAATAATAATAGCAGTGAAGATAATAATAATAATAATAATAATAATAATAATAATAATAATAATAATAATAATAATAATAATAATAATAATAATAGCAGTGAAGATAATAACGTGGTGACAAAGTATCGTAAGAGAAGTTCTTACAAGGAAAAGATGCGAGAAATAAGATGTGAAAACTAACACCATATGGAAAGAGGAGTTCTAACAAAAACAAAATGAGAAAGATGATATGAGAAAACTGATAAAATATAACAAGATGAGTTCTAACAAAAACCACCTGAGAGGTAAAAGGGGAGAGCAGTGGCATTTCATAAAAACAAATGAGCAAAACTAAACTGACTCTAGGCATTATTCAGACGATGATGGTGATAATAATTAGCATGATTGACTTTTGTTGCTGCCCTTTTTATAAGTTTAAAGTCCCGTTGTGTGAAAGACCCTTCCATATAATGTAGAAACAACCCAGCAATAGCACCTCATAGAAATTACGCAACTAATCAGGAGGGGTTTAATTAGCCTTATCCCTCTTGAAATGTTTGGCTGGGGTTTCTGGGAAAGTACCTAACTTGGTGGATGTAAATAACGTAAGGTTAGCTAACGAAAGTTTTGCTGAGGTAGTTATACATAGTATAATGGACAGTGTCACTCTTTTACGCTTATTTTCATGGACAATCACACCTTTCTTTTCACTTTTTATGGGCAGTCACTTCTTTCCTTTCCAATATTTCATGGACAATTACTCCTTTCTTTTCTCTTCATGGACAATCCCTCCTTTCTTTTAATTTATTTTCATAGATAGTCACTCTTTTTCTTCCCGCGTTTGTCATGGACAATCACTCCTCTCTTTTCCCTTTTCTCATTGGCAATCACTCCTTAGTTTTTTTTAGTGACAGACTTCTTTTCTTTTCCCTTTTTTTTTCTATTGTATCTCATATGCACTACGATGGCTCACCCCCCCCTTTTCCCAATACCCTTTGGTTTGATTAGGCTTCAATACTGTTATGTATTATTGTAATAATGTACTGTATTACCTCAAATGTTACATGTATTGAGCGCAACATTGCATCATATTGCATTGATAAAACATGTTTAAGCATTGTTCATAAGTGAAATAATGTATTTTGATATTAGGGCTCAAGCATTTGTTAATTACCTCAAAGATAGGATGTGATTCTTTTTACTTTTGTACTGCAGTAGGATTTGAGTCTTTTGAGAGCGATGCTCATATGTTACTTTTATGTTTTCGTTTGTAAGATTGTTTATAAGACGCTCGACGCTCAGTTGGAAGCCCAGAGCCACAGAGTAATGTAACCTCTTATTATACATTAAAGGGTTACGTGTACACCTGCGTTTGATTCAACATATCAACATTAAAAGTTGACGACACAGAATGGAATATAGACCTGGATAATTACTAATAATTATTCACTCATTTACAGGTATGTGGTATTCTTAAATCACCAGACAATATTCAACCAACATATCAAACTAGCGACGACCTGATGACGAATACACGCAGAGATCATAGAGAAGCAGAAGAAAAGGGCCCAGTGAGAGTCCCCCATGCAGCCGACCAGAGGAATTTCATCAGACACAAGCAAACAAAACAAGAAAACAAGGTGATATTCAAAATTGGGTAGGATACAAAAAAGGTAGGAAGTTACGAGGTGACTTTAGAACAGTAGCCTAACCTAATCCAGGTAAGAATTCAAAATGCCTCTTGACATTGAACATCCTGGACGATTTAGCATAACGGCTGAACCCAATTCTGTTGCAACACGATGGCAACTGTGGTGTGAGAAATTTAAGATTTATTTAGGCAATATGAAGGATGCACAGAAGGCATTATTACTTCATACAGCGGGTAGAGAAGTTCGGGAAGTATTTAAGACATTGCAGCCTACAGATGACATAAGTGAAGCTGCAATTAAGGCTCTTACCACATATTTTGCTCCTCGGGTCAATAAATTTTTTGAAAGTTATCAATTTACTGCACAGGCATATCAGAAAGAAAATGAAAGTTTAGATGCATTTATGACTAGACTAAAGAATTTAGCTGTTTCATGTGAATTTCTAGAGTTTAAAAATGTTATCATAGATCAAGTTATTGCACATTACACATCACAAGAGCTAAGAAAGAAATTACTGCAAGATGAAGATTTAACATTAGAAAAGGTATCGATAATAGGCAGAGCTTTAGAAACATCAAATAGGCAAAGTAATATAATAGGTAGTTCTACAAGCAATGGAATGAAAAATTCTAAAATTAGTACAATAGGTTTCAAGTGGAAAAACAATGAGAATCAGAGAAGAATATGTCAAAGCCTAGTCATGGCAAAATGCCTAACACTAATGTTCATAGATATCAAATCAGACCTATACACAGAAACAACAGGAAAACCCCAAGTGTAATAGGTGTGGTAAAACTGATCCTCTTGCATACGAAGCAAAGAAATGCCAGAATTGTAGAAAGATGGGTCATTTTGCAACTGCATATAGATTCCCTAAACAACACGCAAAGAAAATAAATGCTACAGTTGATACTATTGGTCAAGAGAATAATGCGTTAAGTGTTCATAATAATCATGATAAGTCAGAGACTGATTTTGCGTTTCGTATAAATTCTGTCAACAATAATGCAAAGAAACATATTATAGTAGAAGTAATCATAAACGGTAAACCAATTTTGATGCAAGTTGACACAGCAGCCGATGTATCAACTATGCCTGAGAAAACAGCTAAAACCATTCCTAGTTTGTTATTAGAAGGTACAAATAGAGTTTTGAAAGGTTATAATGGTTTTGATACTCAGGTAATAGGTGCTTTGAACGTAGGAGTATAGTACAAAGAACAGAAATTAGAGAGAATGCCATTAACAGTAGTAAAAGGTAAAGGACAAACTTTGCTAGGTTTGGATTGGCTACAGTATTTGAAATTAGATTGGCCTAGTATTTTGGAGGTTACAGGTAGACAAGATGAACACAAAAATGAAGTGTCTGTGGATAATATCATATCAGAGTTTCAAGACGTATTTGAAGATAAAGTAGGTACAGTAAAGAACGCAAAGGCAATTTTAGTTTTGAAACCTGACAGTGCTCCTAGATTTTGTGCTCCCAGACAAGTACCGTATGCATTGAAAAGTGCAGTTGAAACAGAAATCAGGAAATTAGAAAATGGAGGATCATGAGAAAATGTTACATACTCAGATTGGGCTACTCCATAAGCAAAAATTATGAAGGAAAATGATCAGGTTAGGTTATGTGGAGATTAAAAAGTAACGTTGAATCCACAACTGCAAGTAGCTCAACATCTATTACCAAATCCGAAAGACATGTTTGCAACTATGTCAGGATGCACTGTTTTTTCTATGTTAGATTTAAGACAAGCATTTCAACAGCTTCCCATGGATGAAAGTTCACAAGAATTATGTCAGTAAATACATCCTTAGGTTTGTTTAGGCCAAAGAGGTTACCTTATGGAGTTGCAAGTAGTCCAGCTATACGGCAGCAAACTATGGATAAGATTTATTCAGGAATACAAGGAGTATTCATTTTTATAGATGATATTTTGATTGCTGGTAAAGACACAAGAAAACATAGAGAAAGATTGCGAACAGTTCTGAAGAAGTTGAAAGAACATAATATTAGAGTAAATAAGAGCAAATATATTTTAGAAGTTGATTCAGTGGAATACTTAGGTTTTGTAATTAATGGCAAGGGTATTCACAAAACTAAGGAGAAGATTAAAGCTGTACAATCAACAAAAGTACCAGAAAATGTTAAGGAATTACAATCATTTTTAGGTTTAGTAACATTTTATGGGAATTTCATGCAGAATTTGTCTACAATTGCACATCCATTATATAATTTGTTGAATAAGGGTGTAGAATGGAAGTGGACACAAGAGTGTCAGGAATCTTTTGAAAGAATCAAACAGGATATAAAATCACCTACATTCCTAGTACATTATCAAATGGATTTACCAGTCAAATTAGTATGTGATGCATCAAACATAGGTTTAGGTGCAGTATTATCTCATATATTGCCAGATGGAACAGAAAAACCAATTGCATTCACTTCTAGAGTATTGAACAAGGCAGAAAGGAATTACTCTCAAATAGAAAAAGAAGGTTTAACATTAGTGTATGGAGTTAAGAAATTTCATATGTATCTTTATGGTAGGAAAAAATTCACTCTTGTTACAGATAATAAACCTTTATTAGCAATATTGGGTCCAAAAACAAGTTTACCTACGATGGTAGCTGCAATACTACAACGCTGGGAAATTACGTTAGCCGCATACCACTATGATATAGAATACCATCCAACATCAAAGATGGGTAATGCAGATGCTTTATCTAGATTACCAGTAGACAAAGCTCCAGAAGAGTGTGATGTCAGAATTCTATTAATTTCTGTATAAGATGTACCCATTATAGCAAAGGATGTAGCACACAGTACCAAGAGAGACCCAGTACTTAGTAAGGTTTTAGAGAGTTTAATGACAGGTAGGGATTTATGTGGAAAAGAGGAAAATTGTAAACCCTATAAGGATATATGGTATGAACTGAGTGTAACAGGAGGAATTGTGATGAGAGGTTCAAGGGTAGTTATTCCTAATTCACTGAGGAAAAAGGTTTTGTCTGAAATACATGCTGATCACCAAGGTATTGTAAGATCAAAGTCAATTGCAAGAACTTTTGTATGGTGGCCAGGTGTAGATAAAGATGTGGAATCTTATATAAGAAAGTGTATGAATTGTGTTATGCAACAGAACAACCCTCATTTTGCTAGAATGCACCCATGGGAGTTGGCCAGGTATCCATGGCAAAGAGTGCATATAGATTTTGCAGGTCATTTTTTAAATTATTTGTTTTTGATAGTCGTAGATGCTTACAGTAAGTGGCCAGAAGTAATTCCAATGAAGACAACAACGTCTTATGGCACAATAAAAGAGTTAATGCAATTTTTTTTGACACATGGTATTCCAGAAAGAATGATTACAGATAATGGTCGACAATTTACCTCACAAGAGTTTAAAGAATTTTGAAACGTTAATGGAATAAAACATACATTTTCAGCAACGTAACATCCCTCTACCAAAGGAGAGGCTGAAAGTTTGTTCAAACATTTAAACACAATATGAAGTGTAGAAAAGCAAACTCAGGTAACATATTTTTACATGTATCAAAGTTTTTATTGTCTTATAGAACAACGCCGCACAGCACAACAGGCGTGACACCATCAAATTTGTTGATGGGGAGGAGGATTAGGTGTAAGTTAGATTTGTTGTATCCAAATTTGCAAAGTACTTTAGATGATAAAGGGTATAAACAAGTAGAAAATCTTCCAAAAGTAAGACATTTTTTACCTTTATCTAATGTCATGGTAAGATCGAACAACACTCCAGAGAAGTGGGTACCAGGAGAGATTGTAAGAGAGATAGGAAATTTACATTAAGATGTTCAAGTTGGTGGAAATATTGTAAAACGTTATGTTGATCAATTACAGTCATTGAACAGAAATACAGTAGAGCATGTGAATGTTAGAGATGGAAAACTTTCAGAAGTAGTTAGTGGAAAACATTCAGAAGTAGTTAGTGGAAAACTTTCAGAAGTAGTTAGTGGAAAACTTTCAGAAGTAGTTAGTGGAAAACTTTCAGAAGTAGTTAGATCAAATGAGTCAAATATTAACCAAGATGCTCCAACATCAAATGTAGATTCAGAATCACTTCATGCACCAGTACAAGATAAGGTTAGAGTGCTTCCTAATAGGATTATTAGAGGAAAGCCCCTGAGAGATTAGATTTATAAAGATTTTTACAATGTCAAGTTAAGGGGGAGGAGACTTATGTATTATTGTAATAATATACTGTATTACCTCAAATGTTACATGTATTGAGCGCAACATTGCATCATATTGCATTGATAAAACATATTTAAGCATTGTTCATAAGTGAAATAATGTATTTTGATATTGGGGCTCAAGCATTTGTTAATTACCTCAAAGATAGGATGTGATTCTTTTTACTTTTGTACTGCAGTAGGATTTGAGCCTTTTGAGAGGGATGCTCATATGTTACTTTTATGTATTCGTTTGTAAGATTGTTTACGAGACACTCGACACTCAGTTGGAAGCCCAGAGCCACAAAGTAATGTAACCTCTTATTATACATTTAATGGTTACGTATACACCTGCGTTTGATTCAACATATCAACATTAAAAGTTGACGACACAGAATGGAATATAAACCTGGATAATTACTAATAATTATTCACTCATTTACAGGTATGTGGTATTCTTAAATCACCAGACAATATTCAACCAACATATCAAATACTGTTTGATGAACTATTTCTTCTTCGTTGTTGACTTTGTCACATCTATGTTCATAGGATTTGAAACAGTAGATAATAATTATAGATCGCCACCTACCTATTTGGTGCAAATCTGGCATTTTCTAATCAGGTGTCTTTTAACCAATGATGGAAATTTATTGGTGTCACCTGTTTAAAGTAATTATGCTACTACTGGATAAATTTTGATCAACCTGACAGATGTCAGGAATAAATTCAAAGGTGTTCCACTGTCTTGGGTTAGAGTTCTCTTGCTTGAGAGTACACTCGGGCACACTATTCTATCTTGCTTTTCTTCCTCTTGTTTTGTCAAAGTTCATATAGGAAAGAGAGTAAGGAAGGCTGGCTCAAGAATTGAAGAGACAGTGAAAGATGGAAATGGGAGGTTGTTAAAAGGAGAGGAGGCAAGGAAAAGATGGGCAGAATATTTTGAAAGTTTACTGAATGTTGAGGATAATAGGGAGGCAGATATAATTGCTGTTGCAGGTGTTGAGGTGCCAGTGATGGGAGATGAGAATGAGAGAGAGATTACAATAGATGAAGTGAGGAGAGCACTAGATGAAACGAGAGTAGGAAAAGCGTCTGGTATGGATGGTGTGAGAGCTGAGATGTTGAAGGAAGGGGGTGTGACTGTACTTGAATGGTTGGTGAGATTGTTTAATATATGTTTTGTGTTGTCAATGGTACCAGTAGATTGGGTTTGTGCATGTATTGTGCCACTATATAAGGGTAAAGGAGATGTGCATGAGTGTTGTAATTCAAGAGGTATTAGTTTGTTAAGCGTAGTTGGAAAAGTGTATGGTAGAGTAATGATTGATAGGATCAAGGATAAAACAGAGAATGCAATCTTAGAAATACAGGGTGGTTTTAGAAGAGGTAGGGGTTGTATGAATCAGATTTTTACAGTAAGGCAGATATGCGAGAAATATTTAGCAAAAGGTAAGGAGGTGTATGTTGCGTTTATGGATCTGGAGAAAGCGTATGATAGAGTTGATAGGGAAGCAATGTGGAATGTGATGAGGTTATATGGAGTTAGTGGAAGGTTGCTGCAAGTAGTGAAAAGTTTCTACAAAGGTAGTAAAGCATGTGTTAGGATAGGAAATGAAGTGAGTGATTGGTTTTCGGTGAGAGTTGGGCTGAGACAGGGATGTGTGATGTCACCTGTGGTTGTTTAACTTGTATTTGATGGAGTGGTGAGAGAGGTGAATGCTCGAGTGCTTGGACGAGGATTAAAACTGGTAGACGAGAATGACCATGAATGGGAGGTAAATCAGTTGTTGTTTGCGGATGATACTGTACTGGTTGCAGACACAGAAGAGAAGCTTGGCTGATTAGTGACAGAATTTGGAAGAGTGTGTGAGAAAAGGAAGTTGAGAGTTAATGTGGGTAAGAGTAAGGTTATGAGATGTACGAGAAGGGAAGGTGGTGCAAGGTTGAATGTCATATTGAATGGAGAGTTACTTGAGGAAGTGGATCAGTTTAAGTACTTGGGGTCTGTTGTTGCAGCAAATGGTGGAGTGGAAGCAGATGTACGTCAGAGAGTGAATGAAGGTTTCAAAGTGTTGGGGGCAGTTAAGGGAGTAGTAAAAAATAGAGGGTTGGGCATGAATGTAAAAAGAGTTCTATATGAGAAAGTGATTGTACCAACTGTGATGTATGGATCGGAGTTGTGGGGAATGAAAGTGACGGAGAGACAGAAATTGAATGTGTTTGAGATGAAGTGTCTAAGGAGTATGGCTGGTGTATCTCGAGTAGATAGGGTTAGGAACGAAGTGGTGAGAGTGAGAACGGGTGTAAGAAATGAGTTAGTAGCTACAAAGCATATGAATGTGTTGAGGTGGTTTGGCCATGTTGAGAGAATGGAAAATGGCTGTCTGCTAAAGAAGGTGATGAATGCAAGAGTTGATGGGAGAAGTACAAGAGGAAGGCCAAGGTTTGGGTGGATGGATGGAGTGAAGAAAGCTCTGGGTGATAGGAGGATAGATGTGAGAGAGGCAAGAGAGCGTGCTAGAAATAGGAATGAATGGCGAGCGATTGTGACGCAGTTCCGGTAGGCCCTGCTGCTGCCTCCGATGCCTTAGATGACCGCGGAGGTAGCAGCAGTAGAGGATTCAGCATTATGAAGCTTCATCTGTGGTGGAAAATGTGGGAGGGTGGGCTGTGGCACCCTAGCAGTACCAGCCGAACTCGGTTGAGTCCCTTGTTAGGCTGGAGGAACGTAGAGAGTAGAGGTCCCCTTTTTTGTTTTGTTTCATTTGTTGATGTCGGCTACCCACCAAAATTGGGGGAAGTGCCTTGGTATATGTATGTATGTCATATAGGAAATATTTTTTTGATGCTGTTACTGTTCTTATAAATTTTATTTTTCCTTTCCTCAATAGGCTATTTTCCCTGTTGGGGCCCCTGGGCTTATACAGTAGTATCCTGCTTTTCCAGCAAGGGTTGTAACTTAGCAAATAATATTAATAATGATAATAATAATAATAATAATAATAATAATAATAATAATAATAATAATAATAATAATAATATAAATAGGAATAGAAATAGAAATAAAAATAAAAGTAAAAATAATAATGATAATAATAATGATAATAATAATAATAATAATAATAATAATAATAATGATAATAATAATAATAATAATAATAATAATAATAATAATAATAATAATAATAATAATAATAATAATAATAATAATAATAATAATAATAATAATAATATATTATCCCTCTACATAACAGATTTATATTCATGATTTTACAATTTTAGTAATATTTGATATTACACAACCAGAGTTACATTTTTTTTTTTTTTTTTTTTTTTTACTATTTTCTCACCTTTATTTTTTAAGATCCTATGCCAGTTTCTCATCAATAAATATTTCTTTATTAAATTTAAACCATAATTCTATTCTACTTCCCTGATAACTTAATTTACTGATACTCAAAACACCACAAAGTCAAGTTAACCTTCACGTAGGGCCTCTCTTTACTCTCTGTATTTGTCATAGTTTACCCCTTATTTTTTCAAGCCCGGCTATTATGATCGTTTTCTATATATCCCTATCATCATTTCATAGAAAACAGATATAATTTTATGATATCTTTACTAGGTGAGCCTTAAGCTTCCTACTCTTGGTTATAACAAAACATGAAATAATTTTCAGATTTGTGAACATTATGGAATTATTCTTGAAGAATATTCTACAACTCTGGTGAATGTAGCTCCTTAGGACAGGTGTAAATCCTTTTATTACTTGTCAAATTGATTTTCTTTTTTTACGATTTACGAAATAACACGATTTAAAGTTACCTTGGTCAAATAAGCGTCCTATTTATTATGAAATATATCCCAAGCTGTAATTTTAACAAATGAGTTCCCAAAAACAGTAGTCTATTCTTCATTGTGAAAAAAAAACTCCTATTAAAATGGAACAGATGTTTTTGCAAATATTTCAATTAGTTTGTTAGAATATTAATATAAACATATGATTATCGGCTTTGTCTCTTATAATTAATTTATTATAACTTTAACGCCCAGCAACAGGGAATAGCAATGCCCGGTGTTTCCAAGCCATAATGTAAACAAACCTGTCCCATATGGTTAGACTGTAGGCATGTATGGTGTTATAACCTTAGTTGGACATTAAAACACAGCCAGTGTTGAGGTGTGTTTTTATTACTCCGACTCATGAAGGTACGTAAAAGGTATGAGATAGATGTATTAGGAAGAGGAATATCACACATGACCAAGAACAAACTTTAACACACTTAATCTCCCGTACAATTGTTTCTATGTTTAAGTGGTATTGACTTGTTAGAACTTCAGTATGCTTGTATATATATATATATATATATATATATATATATATATATATATATATATATATATATATATATATATATATATATATTGCATATATATATATATATATATATATATACATATATATATATATATATATATATATATATATATATATATATATATATATATATATATATATATATATATATATATATATATATATATATATATATATATATATATATATAAGCTATGTCCCTATCAGAATATCTTCTAAATCTCTCTTTAACTTTGAAGTGTTAAGTTTCTGTATTGGCCGAATGATCGATTAGTTTTTTCGGCATCTTAATAGATAACAAAAAAAAATGAATAAATAAAAAAAGCATCCAAGTAAGAGTATGTAGTTTAACGATATGATATAAAACTGAATTATCTTGAAGTAAAGAAGTAATGTAACATGGTTGTGAATTTGTAAGGAAACAAAATGTCTATAACTATTGAGCCATGTAGGGGAAATATTATTATTCATGATGTAATATTTCCGTACCCATAGATCAGAAATTGTTTTCAGAGAAAAAACAATAGTTGAAAAGTTCTATACTGTACCATAAAAGTGTAAGATTGTGGATATGCCATGTCAATGCATACGAGCCTAACTTAAGTTATCTATCATTATTATTAAGTAGTGTTTTTCAATTATGTAGATATCCACACGAATTTGTTTATATATAGTTGTATCTTTGTTAATAAATTGAATTTTTCTCGGCTTCTTGCTATATTAGTAACGTTTCGTTATGGAAAATTTAGTCTTTTGCTAAGAAAATGAACTGCCCTATTGCCTTGCTTTATAAAAGTTGATGTTTGTACACCCAGCAACAAAACCGGTGTCCCCTGGCCAGACCTGACTTGGAGAGATCATGCCCCTCTTGCCCTAAAAGGTGGCCGACGTTAAACAACTGAGACATCGTTAGGATGGTCCGAATGTGAGGAGGAGGGAAATTACCAATATCACTCAAAGAAATGCGTTGAAGAGAGAGAACTTTTTTATTCTTTTAAGAAATGTAATCTAATATTATTTCGAAACTAATCCATCAAACGATTTTATCATAACCTTTTATTTGAATTTTCCTATCCTATTTCTATATAAACATTTCTTGAATAATATTGGAACTGACTATTCTTATTAATATTCATAACACGGAAATATCCCTCGTTTGATTTTCTTATGCAATTCCTCTCTCTCTCTCTCTCTCTCTCTCTCTCTCTCTCTCTCTCTCTCTCTCTCTCTCTCTCTCTCTCTCTCTCTCTCTCTCTCTCCACATTATTACACACTGTAGCATACGTATTATATGTAGGGGTTTATAATGTATCGTTTCAAATAGCACCTATTGGATCACCAATCATTAATAAGTGGCCTTTGTTCAAAATTTCGTAGGTAATGAGGTTTAAAGGTTTAGTTGTTGATTTCAGTGTTTTCCTTTGATTTCGATCATAAGACAAGAAGCTCGGTGTGGTTGGGGTCAACTTTTGTCACGGGCTACTTGGCTCCGGCCCTCTTAGAGAAAATAGTATTATTTGCTATGTCAATTATATTAGTTTAAGGTTGGATATTTAAAATGCATCATCAGTTAACATAATATACATTGTTTCAGAAGTGATTGGTGACAATGAAATATGTGAAATGACATGTAATGAAAGTTCATTGGTGTATTATTACAGTGATGATGTGGTATAAAGGATGGAGGGTATAAAATATTAAACAATCAACGCATTGTTTACTCAAATTATCTGGTTCGGCGTCAATAACCTTAGATGTCAGGATGACAAAAAACTCCTAATCAATCAATCAATCAATCAAATTATCTGGGCAAGTCGCTCACTTCCAAGCGAACCCCCTTCCCTGGTGACAATTGCTCAATGCTCAAAGGTCCGAGTCTAGCTGGCTTCACCCTTCCCAAGGCAAAAGGAAATATTTCCTTAGCATTGAGTATTCGCATTATTACGATTTTATTTGTCGTTTCATGTCCTGATGTCCAACACCTTAAAAGTGTTCCCCCGGTAAGCTCTTCAAGAAATCCATTACTCTCGATATTTGTTCAATCAGTCTTTCGCATATTTACTTCGTTATCTATAGTTTTGATATAATTTTAAACACCTGGAAACCAAACTGTATGAAATATTGTCATTTTTGTATTTTTTTTTTTCATTTACTAAAAAACTTCCACCAGAAGGATCTTATCATAACTGTGAGACCTTTAAACCTCAAACATTGGGGATGGGGGTTGAAGGATATAACCAGGTGGGGGTTAAAGATGATGGTGGAGAGGTGGCAATTGTGTGATCTTAATGAATTGCTTGACGAGGTTTGCTTATTAACATTTATGAAGTGATGATGATGATGGTAATAACCGTATTGATAACATTTAATATCAATGATTCCAACTCGCATTGAAAATGGGGATATATTGTTCTAACATTGTTTTTAGGTGGTCATTGAACATCTTTGGAACAGGGGATCTTCACCCGAAAGAAATACAAATACAACACCAACTTGCAAAGTAGTTAGCGGTCTTGTGTGATCCTTGCGAACAGCTAAATAATATAAAATATTGGATACAGGTAGAATATATATATATATATATATATATATATATATATATATATATATATATATATATATATATGTATATATATATATATATATATATATATATATATATATATATATATATATATATATATACAGAGAGAGAGAGAGAGAGAGAGAAAGAGATAGAGAGAGAGAGAGAGAGAGAGAGAGAGAGAGAGAGAGAGAGAGAGAGAGAGAGAGAGAGAGAGAGAGAGAGTGTGTGTTACAAGGATTTTGGATGTCTCAAAGACTATTTAGTCCATTCGCAGATACTCCATTTGCCGTTAGGTAGAGCGATTTAGTTTAAGCATTTGGAGAGTTCTTATGATCTTATCTAACTTATTCTAGAACTCGAGAGAGAGAGAGAGAGAGAGAGAGAGAGAGAGAGAGAGAGAGAGAGAGAGAGAGAGAGAGAGAGCAGCTGCTAGAATAATGCAGACAAAGGATATATGATTCTCACGTATATTAATTGGAATAGTCAGTTCCCACAATATCTAAGGATGTTCCATATAAAAATGTAATAAGGAATGCAAATATATCGGTGTGATTATATTTTTCGATAACTATTCTCGAAAACGATTGCATTTCTTAAAAGAATAAGAGATAAGACCTCTCTATCTCTCATATATATATATATATATATATATATATATATATATATATATATATATACATATATATATATATATATATATATATATATATATATTTATACATATATAAATACATATTTATATTTATATACATATATACTGTATATGTATATATATATATATATATATATATATATATATATATATATATATATATATATATATATATATATATATATATCATTTACACACACACATATATATGTATATATATATATATATATATATATATATATATATATATATATATATATACACAACTTTATTACAAGTCTACCGTACATATTCCTGTCGAATTCAGGAATCTGTTCTTAGACTTGAAAGCAACCCTTCTCCACTATGATAGCTGATAAGTGAGTTTGCAGCTCGTGGTTATTTATCAAGAATCTATATCTATAACAACGTGCTGCAAACACTAATCAGCTATCATTGTGGAGATGAGTTTATTTCAAATCTAAGAACAGATTCCTGAATTCGACAGGAATATGACGGTAGACTTGTAATAAACTTGTATTTGTCTTGATAGCATAGTTGGTTACAGTCTCTGTAAGTATGGTTTGAGCTAAGAGGCATAGGTTCGAATTTATGCTCAGCCAGAATCTGTTATCATTAATGAATTTCTAGTGGATATTCACTCCCAAAGATAGAATTCGATATTAAATGCCATTTTGGTTGATATTTACATTAATTAAAATCAAGAGTGTTAGTTATATATATATATATATATATATATACATATATATATATATATATATATATATATATATATATATATATATATATATATATATATATATATATATATATGTATATATATATTCTTTTTTTTTTGAGTCCATACATGGATGGCTATACAGTATATGAAAGGACTGGGACTCACTGACGGGTGTTAAGTAGCAGGAGCCTGCATGGTGAGGAGGAGGTATGCTGGCTGTTTAGTTCACCATTCACCTAGGTGAAGCGGGGTCATTCATAAAAAATACCTAAAGTATATGCTGTATTTAATTTTACCACCTCTTTGGCCCACATTTTGAGGTTCCTTACCTCTAGCATCAGGGTTTTTTTGACCTCTTATTTTGAGGTGCCTTACTTCTAGCATTTGAGGTTCTTTGAACTCTATTTTGAGGTGCCTTATCTCTAGCATTAGAGGCTTTTTTACCTCTATTTTAGGTGCTTTAACTTTAGCTTTATGACCTCTATATTTTTAGGTGCCTTATCTCCAGCATTAGGGGCTTTTTTACCTCTATTTTGAGGTGCCTTATCTCTAGCATTAGGGGCTATTTGACCTCTATTTTAGGTGCCTTATCTCTAGCACTAGGGGCTTTTCGACCTCTATTTTGAGGTGTCTTATCTCTAGCATTAGGGGCTTTTTTACCTCTATTTTAGGTGCCTTAACTTTAGCTTTACAGGCTTTATGACCTCTATTTCGATGTGCCTTATCTCTAGCATTAGGGGCTTTTTGACCTAATATTTTGAGGTGCCTTATCTCTAGCTTTAGGGGCTTTTTTACCGCTTATTTTGAGGGGCCTTATCTCTAGCATTAGGGCCTTTTTTACCTCTTATTTTGAGGTGCCTTATCTCTAGCATTAGGAGCTTTTCACCTCTATTTTCAGGAGCCTAATCTATAGCATTAGGGGCTTTTTAACCTCTGATTTTGGGGTGACTTATCTCTAGCATTAGGATCTTTTTTACCTTTATTTTTAGGTGCCTTAATTTTAGATTTATGGGCTTTTTGGCCTCTATTTTTAGGTGCCTAACCTCTAGCATAGAAGGGCTTTTTTACCTCTGATTTTGAGGTGCCTTATCTCTAGCATTAAGGGATTTTTTTACCTCTCTTTTGAGGTGCCTTACCTCTAGCATTAGGGGTTTTTTTTACCTCTATTTTTAGGTGCCCTAACTTTAGCTTGAGGGGCTTTATGTCATCTATTTTAGGTGATTTCTCTCTAGCATTAGGGGCTTTTTAACCTCTGATTTTCAGGTGCCTTATCTCTACCATTAGAGACTTTTTTACCTCTATTTTAAGGTGCCTTATTTCTAGCAATAGGGTTTTTTTACCTCTATTTTTAGGTGCCCTGTCTCTAACATTAGGAGCTTTTTTACCGCTATTTTTAGGCGTCTTATCTCTAGCATTAGGGGATTTTTAACCTCTGATTTTGAGGTGCCAGGGGTCTTATCTCTAACATTAGGATATTTTTTACCTATATATTGAGGTGCCTTATCTCTAGCATTAGGATCTTTTTTACCTCTGTTTTTAGCTGCCTTAACTTTAGCTTTAGGGGCTTATTTATCTTTATTTTTAGGAGCTTTATATATAGCATTAGGGGCTTTTTTACCTTTATTTTTCGGAGCTTTATATATAGCATTGGGGGCTTTTTTACCTCTATTTTTAGGAGCTTTATATATAGCATGAGGGGCTTTTTTGCCTCGATTTTGAGGTGCATTACTTCTAGCATTAGAGGCTCTTTGACCTCTATTTTTAGGTGCCTTATTTATAGCATTAGGGGCTTTTTGACCTCGATTTTGAAGTGCATTACTTCTAGCATTAGAGGCTCTTTGGCCTCTATTTTTAAATGCTTTATTTATAGCATTAAGAGCTTTTTTACCTCTATTTTTAGGAGCCTTATATATAGCATTAGGCCCTTTTTGACCTCGATTTTGAGGTGCATTACTTCTAGCATTAGAGGTTCTTTGACCCCTATTTTTAGGTGCCTTATTTATAGCATTAGGGGCTTTTGACCTCTATTTCAGGAGCCTTATATAAAGCATTATGGGCTTTTTACCTTGATTTTGAGGTGCTTTACTTCTAGCATTAGAGGTTCTTTGACCCCTATTTTTAGGTGCCTTATTTATAGCATTAGGGGCTTTTGACCTCTATTTTAGGAGCCTTATATAAAGCATTATGGGCTTTTTTACCTTGATTTTGAGGTGCTTTACTTCTAGCATTAGAGGCACTTTGACCTCTATTTTTAGGTACCTTATTTATAACATTAGGGGCTTTCGAATTCTATTTTTAGGAGCCTTATATAAAGCATTATGGGCTTTTTGACCTCAATTTTGAGGTGCATTACTTCTAGTATTAGAGGCTCTTTGACCTTTATTTTTAGGTGCCTTATTTATAGCATTAGGAGCTTTTGATCTTTATCTTTAGGAGCCTTGTATAAAGCATTAGGGGCTATTTTACCTAGATTTTGATGTGATTTACTTCTAGCATTAGAGGCTCTTTGACCTCTATGTTCAAGTGTCTTATTCAAAGTATTAGGGGCTTCTTGACTTTGATTTTGAGGTGCATTACTTCTAGCATTATAGGCGCTTTGACCTCTATTTTTAGGTGCCTTATATAGTATAAGGGGCTTTTTTACCTCGATTTTGAAGTGCATTACTTCTAGCATTATAGGCTTTTTTACCTCTATTTCTAGGTGCCTTATTTATAGCATTAGGAGCTTTTTGGCCTCTATTTTTAGGAGCCTTATATATAGCATTAGGGCCTTTTTGACCTCGATTTTGAGGTACATTATTTCTAGCATTAGAGGCTCTTTGACCTCTATTTTTAGGTGCCTTATTTATAGCATTATGGGCTTGTTTACCTAGATTTTGAGGTGCATTACTTATAGCATTATAGGCTCTTTGACTTCTATTTTTAGGTGCCTTATTTATAGCATTAGAAGCTTCTTGACCTCGATTTTGAGGTGCATTACTTCTAATATTAGAGGCTCTTTGACCTTTATTTTTAGGTGCTTTATTTATAGTATTGGGGGCTTTTGACTTCTATTTTTAGGAGCCTTACATAAAGCATTATGGGCTTTTTTACCTAAATTTTGAGGTGCATTACTTCTAGCATTAGAGGCTCTTTGACCTCTATTTTTAGGTGCTTTACTTATAGCATTGGGAGTTTCTTGACCTCGATTTTGAGGTGTATTACTTCTAGCATTAAAGGCGCTTTGACCTCTATTTTTAGGTGCATTATTTATAGCATTAGGGGCTTCTTGACCTCTATCTTTAGGAGCCTTATATAAAGCATTAGGGGCTTTTTGACCTCGATTTTGAGGAGCATTACTTCTAGCATTAGAGGCTCTTTGACCTCTATTTTTAGGTGCTTTATTTATAGCATTAGGAGTTTCTTGACCTCGATTTTGAGGTGCATTACTTCTAGCATTAGAGGCTCTTTGACCTCTATTTTTAGGTGCCTTATTTATAGCATTAGGGGCTTTTGACTTCTATTTTTAGGAGCCTATATAAAGCGTTATGGGCTTTTTGACCTCGATTTTGAGGTGCATTACTTTTAGTATTAGAGGCCTTTTGGCCTTTATTTCTAGGTGCCTTATTTATAGCATTAGGGGCTTTTGACTTCTATTTTTAGGATTCTTATATAAAGCATTATGGGCTTTTTGACCTCGATTTTGAGGTGCATTACTTTTAGTATTAGAGGCCT
>NC_090733.1:101687641-101692641 GCF_036898095.1 Palaemon carinicauda | reverse complement strand
ATCCTCCATTGGCAAGTTTGGACACTTAAGATAAACAAGAGTTGTATAAATTCTGACATCTCTATATAATAAAGAGCAGGTGTCTAGCCATATTTTCACACACACACACACACACACACACACACACACATATATATATATATATATGTGTGTGTATATTTATATATATGTGTGTGTGTGTGTATATATATATATATGTACATGTATGATATATATATATATATATATATATATATATATATATATATATATATATATATATATTTCCTGTCACGATAAGCGGCATTGCCAAACGTATGTATACTTGATCTCTCTCTCCGTCCCTCTGGTAGCGGGAGAGGTACTACCCCCGAGAGATAGTTAGGAAAAGTGTAGGGGTGGTAAGTGTTGAATCTGTGTGTGCTTGTATATCTAAATATTTAGTCGTCATTTTTGACGTGTCGTATAAAGTAGTATTTACTTAATACATTAAACTGAATCATGAAAAGTAGTGCAACTGTATATGTGCGATGAGTGCTGTGCCCTCCCCTAATCATGTTGATTAATTATGAGAAGTTAATTTTCTAGCTTTTGTTATTTTAAAGGTAGACCATCTTCGAAATTCTTGAATAATTTCTGGACCTATTTTCATTTACTTGTATACCAGGATTACTGTGCCAATCAATTAAAATTCTGATGATATGTACTGTAAATTGTAGCAGAACACACCATTTTAAAAACAAGTTATTTTTTAAACTATCCTTATTTGGATATATATACCAGGTTTCCTTCGTAAATAAATTAAGACTTGAATTATATGTGGCATGAATGATTCGCATATATTAAGTCCTTGATATTTTTGTGTGTGTGGAATATTAAAAAACTAAAAGCTATTCTCAGATACTAAATATCAAGTCTACCTTTATAATGTGTTGGCTACTTAAAGAACGGGAAGCTTTTCAATGAACTGCATCCAGGAGGACATGATATTTCAAGAAAGTAAATAAGATATTCCAAATCATTAACCGTATCCTAATGTGTGTCACTCGTAATGGTGAAGAGCACAAAACAAGTAGGATTAAATAAAAGGAAAACTTCTGGGAAACTTGAAACAGGCAGACAGACTAAAAGTAATCAGTCGACATTAATACCATAGAATAGAACTAATAAGAAATATTGGAAATTGGAAATTGGAAACTACGGTACTGCAATATAATATTTATATATAAAAAAAAAGACATCACAAATCATAAATAAACAAAGAACTATATCATTTCAGTTATATGGTTTTGTAACTCAAAACATCTTTCTGTTGGTGCATCCTGGAAATCACATTACATATAACCATTGAATTACTTACATAGATTTAGCATTGATTTCTATGTTACTTCACAGCTGAAATTAGTTTACAACAAATGCTATTATATTATGTCAGGAGTATTGATATCATGAAATTTCAAAGTTTCAAAGCTATATAGTTTCAAAGCTATATAATTAACTGATAGCAAAATTATTACATAAAATAAAAATACTTTATATTTGATGCAAAAACATCTAGCAAATATCCGTCACAGTTACTCATTTCATCAAGGACAAATTCAAAAATAACGTTCTCACCTTCAAATTTGATTGCCTAAGAATATGTAAGGAAGCTTTCTAAAAATAAGAAATTGATATAGAAACTAATCTAGCATTATGTTGACTCTTGAAACTAAAAATGAATATATTGTGATTAAACAAGAGAACCATTATACATGAAAATCTTTCTCGCTGCTACTGTTGCTCATATTCCTTTGCGCAGGTTTTTCTCTTAATCGACGCCGTGGATTCTTCTGGTGAAATACCATTTCAAAACATTCTTTGATCCAACAGCAGCAACAACTGTAAATAGAATAAGAGAAGCGTTAGATGTTTGCTTAAAATTATTATATAAAAAATAAAGAATCTATAAACTCTTTTGACTGCAAAAGTCCAGAGATTGACACAAGGGCTCTCAGTTCCTTTCTATACCATACAACTTAAGAAAACTGCTGACTATGAAAACATGGGATGCCAACGTTCGTTGAATTTCTATTATACTCACTTCAGGACTCTTTAGCTCTTTACACAAGTTCTTAGGATCCGAGAGGCACTGCTGTCTTCTTTGTTTTTCATTTTCTTATTTCACATTTTTCCAACTCGGCTGTCCCGCTTCTTCAACTTTACTTTGTTTCAATTCTACATTTCCTTTATATAAAGATTTTTCCTATGAACCACGACAGATTTCATATAATTATTAGAACACCGAAACGATAATATATGAAAACAGGACTTATTTTTAAGGAATAGCCTACTTTCATAACATGCGTGATATTACAGTCTTACATAAGAAAACAGGCAGCTAAAGATTTTGTGTTGAAAAGATTGACAAAAGTCTCTCTTTATAGTTTATATATGAAAGATTTGTTTTAATGTTGTTACCGTTCTTAGAATATTCTATTTTATTTGTTTACTTCTTTTCATACAGTTTATTTCTATTTATTTTTTTATTTCCTTTCCTCACATGGCTATTTTCCCAGTTAAAGCCCTTGGGCATAAGCATCCTGCTTTTCCAACTAAGGTTGTAGCTTGGCTAGTAATAATAACAATAATATGAAAATAGAAAAAAAAAACTAATGCTTTAAATGAGAGTTCAGAGGAAGTCAACTGATTTGAGTGGATGGTATCTGGGGATACTAAATGTCATGGCGATTTTCTGACAGCAGTCCAAATCGATAAATCAATACATCTAATAGAATTTCTGAGACACACGGGTGAATTAGTTGAGCATTCATTTTGCAGGTGAAAAGGTGATTTACAAAGCGTAAAACTTTCAAGTAGTATATAGCTTTTATTGTATGCGAAAATCTCTAAAATACATTGAAGAGAAAAAGACTATATTTCAAAACATTTGTGGTTACTTACAATAGATTTCTAAATCAGGCTTACCTAGTGCAGCGTGCACATAATGTGAACATAATCAACTGAGGTCATTTGCATTTGCAAGTCACTATAAACTTACTGATAATGGAATAATGGTTTGAAAATGTTATTCATAACCATAATTTATAAAGTAGTACCATATATGTGTGTGTATATATACACACACACACATATATATACATATATATATATATATATATATATATATATATATATATATATATATATATGTGTGTGTGTGTATGTTTATATATATATATATATATATATATATATGTATATATGTATATATATACATATATATATATATATATATATATATATATATATATATATATATATATATATATATATATATATATATATATATATATATATATATTCTAATGTGACAAAAACATGCGAGAAAGTTTCACTATCCTTTCAAGAAATATATAACAGCCACAATCTTAAAATTGACCAGACTCAGTTTTACGATTTAGTGCAACACATGCAGAATAAATCAAGTACCATAAAAAAGAATAGATGTTAAATAGGAAACAAATGTAATTAAATTGGGTGAATCATAGAACATCTATTTTCCTCCATCACTTCAGGGTCTTCCTTCAGAGAGATATAGCGAGATAACAAACAATCAAACTTATGACTTTCATAATTAGAGTTTGACTTAGGTATCAAATTTATTGAAACGCCTTACTATAGTTTCCATTTTTTTAAAGCATTGATGTTGAATACTATCAGTATCGCATATTCTTATCACACAATTATTAATTGATGTTGATTTGACCCATGTTTGCATTTCAAAATAGTGCAATCTATTATTATCGTCATCATTAAATATGCATAGAATTTTACTAATACCTACAGCAGTAAAAGTGTAATTTAGATAGTTATAGATTCAATCTGCAAGCAAATGTAAATTATATACGAAGCACTAAACAAAAAAATGTGAAAGCAAACTCCAATATTCACCCTAGACTTTTAACAGCCACTTTAATTAACCCCACCCACTCTCTTACATCATACATTAATAACGTGAAACTAAATAAGATTAATAACGAGACACCTCGCACTCAAGTATAAGAATAAGGCTTAGTATTGCTTACCCTGTAAATGATCTGATGAGTCGAACCTTTCATCGCTTACTTCCGGTTGATGACTGTTGTTTTGGAGCAGGTGTTCGGGTTTTCTTCTTTTTATTCTTTCCTCTCTTTCTTCTCTGTCGGTTCTTACGGTATTGGGTTTGGTTTTTAGAAGCAATGGTTTTAATCTCACTAATGGATGGAGTTTGTCTTTCTTCTTTGGGATGAAATGTGTTCAAGTGTTTGCGATGATCAGTGGGATGAGATTTGCTATGTTCGGACGGATGACTTTTCTCTGGTTCTGTGGAAATGATTTCATCAGGAACTGTCTTAAAGTCCGGGATTTGATGTTCCTCCACATCTGCATTCGTTTCACTTTTATTTAGATCATTATTTAAGTTTTTATCACTATCATCATCTACGTATAAGAGCGTGCACATGGAGGACGCCGCGCTAACCGTTGGCGCACATTCCCCGTTTGAGGAATCCTCTGAAATAAGCATCTTGTGTAGGGTGTTCCTGGTAGCGCTTAGATCTGGCTGTGTAGACTTCAGATGCGAAAGCTTTTCCTCTATTAAAAGGACTTTCTTCGTCAGTTTCCAAACGATAAAAGCTAGCTCACTTTTCTCTAACTTCAGTAGCTCTAAGAATTTTTCATCAAAAGACCCATCTATATTCAGTGGCCAAATGATGCCATCCTCTATTTCTCTTATTTCCATAATGATGTTTTTCAATTTAACGTCTTCAAAATTCACATTGAATTAACGTCAATCACCTCCTGAGAACTACCCTGATAACGACGCTTAGACTGTTCATTTCACTCTCTGTCTCCTCTGCAGTATAGCCTATCTTGGTTGCCTCTGACATACTGTACTGAAGTTATCGTACGATGTGCATCGTTTGAAACGCCTATTATAATCATATGACTCAAGATCAGTGTCGTACTTTAACGATTGTTTTGTTATGTCTGTATGCAAT
>NC_090733.1:101650141-101682641 GCF_036898095.1 Palaemon carinicauda | reverse complement strand
ATAAGATCATAAAGTTCATTGGACTGAAGGCTTTTCTTATATGACAGAATATTTGGATAAGAAAAAAATATAGAATTAAGAATATCATGAAGATGGCATAAATAATATCTGATGTAAACGAGCGAAATCATTTGAATAAGAAGGAAATCATTTTTTTTACGTTCATTACATAATTAAGAGCAGAGAGAGAGAGAGAGAGAGAGAGAGAGAGAGAGAGAGAGAGAGAGAGAGAGAGAGAGAGAGAGAGAGAGAGAGAGAAACTCACCTTCTCAGTAACTTTTCTCAATCCACCATTAACCTGAAGAATCTCTTTGATATCATTAAATTTTTTTTGAAGTCCATAAATAATCTGTTCAGCTTCCCTCACAGTATCTTCCGCCCCTGATGAGTCCTTTGATGTTGATAATATGATAAGCATACTTTCAATTTTTTTTGCTTCCACTAGCACAACATCTAGCATACTCTTCAGCTGGTCGGTACTTTCATCGATACTGCCCAGAGTACTATCATTTGAAAGTTTCATCTTTTGCAGCATTTCAATGAGGACATCTATCTCTTTATTGTTTTCAACGACATCGTTTTTCATCCCATTGAGATTTTCGATGGTGTCCAAAGAAAGACCCGCAATCTCGTGGCAGTCAGCGATGCCTTTCTCAATAAATTTCGTCTTGAATTCACTAACTATCTTTTCCACTGAGCACTCTGCCTTTTCAGAAGACGTGTTAGGTCCCATGGGCTGGGAAGAAAACTGCTTTGCTATATCCAGAGCAAATCTATTAATCACTATATCCTCGGCTGAAGCTGCTGGGAACTCCTCCCTGCAGAAAGGACACGATATCCTTTCATCGGTGATGATCCCATCAATGCAACCGCCACATAGAGTATGGGAACAAGGAAGAATTCTTGGGCAGTATTCTTCGCTGAAGACATTGCTACAAACGCCGCACTCCAGGGCATTGGAAGTCTTGAAAAGATAAAGAAAAAAAAATAGATTCTTTAATATGTAACGGAGGAATTATTCACAATGTAGGGCATGTAAAGTTTGTTACAACGACTATAGCCATGTAATGAGAGAGTAACAGAAGACAGAGAATATTGAATGAAAAGAACTATAATTTCTTCTAACTAAAACAGAAGACAAAGAATACTGAATGAAGAGAACTAACATTACTGCTAACTAAAACAGAAGACAGAGAATATTGAATGAAGAGAACTAACATTGCAGTAGTAATTGAAACATAAGACGGAGCATATTGAATGAAGAGAACTAACATCACTGCTAACTAAAACAGAAGACAGAGAATATTAATTGAAAAGAATTATAATTACTTCTAACTAAATCAAAAGACAAAGAATACTGAATGAAGAGAACTAACATTACTGCTAACTAAAACAGAAGACAGAATATTGAATGAAGAGAACTAACATTACAGTAGTAATTAAAACATAAGACAAATCATACTGAATGAAGAGAACTAACATTACTGCTAACTAAAACAGAAGAAAGACAATATTGAATGAAAAGAACTATTATTACTTCTAACTAAAACAGAAGACAAAGAATACTGAATGAAGAGAACTAATATTACTGCTAACTAAAACATAAGACAGAGAATATTGAATGAAGAGACCTAACATTGCGGTACTAACTAAAACATAAGACAAAGCATACTGAATGAAGAGAACTAACATTGCTACTACGACAGAATATTTATTGAAGAGAGCACTGATCATTCTCAATAGATTACATAGGCTACTCAAAAGAAAAATGTGTTCATATATCATCATCATCATCTCCTCCTACCAAGGTTGGCATGGGTAAATACCCGAGTACCTACCAGCTTTCCCTTCCGGGCCGGGTTTTTCAATCTAAAAAACCCAGCCGAGGCAGGGTTTTTAGAAGTTTTTATCTGTTTTCTGCTTCAAAGATCCATTATCATTGTTCTATTGTGTAACTTTTAGTTTGATATATAATTTAAAGTAGAACAAATATATTTACAACCCCTTTTTTAAATTATGGAAGGTATAATAGAATAGTTTTCTAATTTAAAAAAAGTGCCAGGTTCAATTTTACCTATTTTAGCCTAGCTGTTTACTGCTATAGTACTGTACATTATTATGGTACTGTTGTGTAAATTCTAGTGATCCATAATGGAGAGTAAAACATAATACTGTACCTAGAATTTTTTTTTTTTTTTTTTCTTTTCTATGGTATGTCAATCAGTCCATTTTCCTCAACTTGGGTATTTCATGTTGTAGCATGTTGTAATTATGATTATTGTATTCTTCAATCTAAGCTCACATGTAGCAGAATTTACATTTTATCGATAATAATACAGTCAGTCGTCCCTATTAGCTGGGTTAGGTAACAGAGACAGACGAGAATCGGTGAATACTTGCTGTCCTAGGGTGAGTTAACTCCTAACTTACCAACTCAATGCCCAATGCCTGCAAGCGGTCAACTAACACCCTAAGCACTGCTTAATATTGTTTGTACTTAATTTCTGTCACAATATAAATATTATATTAATGAATGTACACATTCAGTAAGTGTACATTACATGTAAACATGTGTACTAACTACACGTTAAGACAAAGGTACACATAATATGAGTCATTGCCACACTTACATCTACATATGGTGTTTTCAGCATATTGACTCACACCATTGAAACTCGCCGTACTCATAGCCTATATCTACATTACTATTGTAAAGTACAGTATTTTGTATACAGTACTGTACACTAGCTAATATAACAATTAACATTGCAGTATTACACAATGAATATACCATTACAATAAAAATTAGAATAAAAATCAGTAGAGCACTACTAACCATTTACATATGAAGTTTTACACAGTAAGTTTGAAGCATAATGCAACTCTTTAAGCCGTTGACTGTTTGGCAGATGGGGTAGTGTAATGTACAGTACTTATCACCTTCTATAATAAAATCACTGTATCACTGGATATGACCAGATTTTTATATCACACTGTGATACTGAACAAAAGAACACCAAAGCAGGAGATGCACACACACAAGGAGAAACGATGTAAGGCTGAGGCCTTGAGAAAAAAAGATGGGGTATTGTAATGTGTGGAGAGGGAAAACGTCGCAAAGCATGATGGGTGCTAAGGAGCGCGATCAGTTTGAAATGTTTGAGTCATGAGAGTACTTATAGCACAACAGCGAGTATATGTTTTTTTATTGAATAGGTTATACGGTTCTCTGTATCGTGAACAATCAAAATCTCAAAGAAAAAACCCGCGAATAGGGAGGGTTGACTGCATATAACAGGTCAATGCAATAAATGTTTCAATAGAAAAATAAAAAAACGACACAGTTAACTGTTAGGAACTAAAAGAAAGGGTCAAAGAATGTAGAGAAGAAATGCATTTCACGCTCAATAAGTTTTATCATGTACATTAGGTATTCGGTTTGTGGTTTGTCTACTGTTTTCCAAACTTTTCATAGTAGGTCTAACTAAAGAAGTCTTAATCACCATATATACCTGGTCCTGGTCTGACTTAACCCTTAAAATAGGGGACTGCAACATTGGTAGAGACAGGACTCAAAATCGATCTCTGGAACGATCTTTTACTTAGTAGGAGACTTACATGGGGATTCAATTCATCATTATATTTTTCTCTTAATTTTTCAAGATTATAAGTAGATAGCTGAAATACAAATGAAACTAAGCGCATAGAAATATTACTAGATTTAAATAGTAAAGGTAAAGAACCAATAAGTTAAAAGAAAATATATGAGAAACCAGTACATTGTAAAAACCCTGCCCGGGATGAGATTTTCTTTTTTGGAAAAAAAAAAAAAAAAAAAAAAAACCAGGCTGGGTTTTTTGCTACCCTAGCTCCTACGCCTATTGAGGCAAAGGACCTCGGATAAATTTTGCCAGTCGTCTCTATCTTGAGTCTTTAAACCGGTACTTCTCCATTCATCATCTACCACTTCACGGTTCAAAGTCCTCAGCCATGTAGGCCTGGGTCTTCCAACTCTTCTAATGCCTAGTGGAGCCCAGTTGAAGGCTTGGTGAACTAATCTCTCTTGGGAGTGCGAAGAGCATGCCCAAACCATCTCCATCTATCCCTCATTATGATCTCATCCACATATAGCACTCGAGTAATCTCTCTTTTAGTTTAATTTCTAATCCTGGCCTGCCATTTAACTTCCACTATTCTTCTGAGAGCTTTGTTCTCAAATCTACAAACTCTGTTGGATACTGTTTCATTGACATACCAGGACTCGTGTCCATACAGTAACACCGATCTCACTAATTTGATATATAGGATAGCCATATTTTTTATAAGTAATTCCAGGCAATTTGCTTTCCAAATTTTACTTATCCTAGCCATTGTCTGATTAACTTTTATTTCAATCTTTCATTAAACTTAAATTCTAAAAATCCTGTATTTGAGATCATAGTTCCCAAATATTCAAATGATTCTACCTCATTAATCCTTTCTCCTTCCAGTGATATTTCATCTTCCATTACATATTCTGTTCTCCTTATCTCTGTCTTTCTTCTACTTACCTTGAGCCCAACCTCATGTGATATTTCATGCATTCTGGTAAGCAAGCTTTACAAGTTCTGTGGTGTTTTGCTAATAAGGACAGTATCATCAGCATACTCTAGGTCAGATAATTTCCTGTTAACAATCCAGTCAAATCCTTCTCCACCATCCCAAACTGTTCTATGCATTACAAAATCCAATAGGATAAACAACATAGGTGACAACACATTTCCTTGGAGTACTCTACAGTTCACTGGAAGTTAATTTGATAGGACTCCACTAACATTAACTTTGCACTTGCTACGCTCATGAACGGACGTAATCAAATTTACATATTTAAGAGGACCTCCATAATAACGCAGGACTCTCCACAAAATTGGCCGGTGAACACTATTAAAGGTTTTTTCATAGTCCACTAATGCCACCAAAGTGGATTTTTATATTCTACACGTTGCTGTATCAGAGGTCTTAAAACGAAACTTGGGTCAATACAGCTTCTACCTTTTCTAAATCCTCGTTGTCCATCTCTCAGCTTTTCATGAATTTTTCTCTCTAGTCTCTTTAGAATGAACATACCATATATTTTCACGACAATTGACGTAAGTGAGATGCCTATGTAATTATGACAATCAGTCAGATCTTTTTTTGCCATTTTCACCAACACTCCTAGCTCCCATTCATCTATTTTCTACAAAATAATCTTGTAAGTATTATGGGAGTCACTTCATTTTCGATCAATATCATCTCAGCAGTTATTCCATCGTATGCAGGGGTTTTCCATCTCTTATTTTGTTTTAGGATAGCTTCGACTTCAAACACACCAAATTCATTCATGAGCACATCAAGGTCTTCCTCAGCTTCAGGTATATCAATTAGATTATTCCCTTCATATCTCCTATTCATGACCTCACTAAAGTGTTTCATCCATCATTACCTTTCTTCATCTTCTGTTGTTATAGCAGACTCATCTCTCTTTTTTATGAGTATATGCATTTTCTTCTTTGCCCCAGTGCTAGGCGGTATATCTTAGCAATCCATGTTTGCCAACGGTTATATAAGTGGATGTGCAACTTGATGGAGTAACGAGAATGTTTGGGTGTGGAGGAAATGCCCCCATAAATCTCGACACTGGCAGCCGGGTGACAGATGGGGTTTAAGGCAATAAACAAGATGATCTTACTGCAATTAGTTTATACAAAGTTAAAGTTGAATGAATATTTCAATGTTTTATCAATTTGAGTATTTTGCAATATTAGCCTACACACGCAAACACTTAATCAATAACATGTTAACTTATTGTTTTTAACATGTTTTTCGTGGTGTGGCTTTATACCATACTGTAACTTGAATATGTTCCAGGCCAGCCAGCACAGTTAACTACCACGTGCAAATACACTGTTTAGGTCAACGTAGACAACATTGCTTTTTAACAGACTATACTTATGATGGTAGACCTTATTATATGACAAATTATCTATGTTGATTATCAAAAGGAAGTAGCTCGTCTTCACAACCTTAAAATGGGAATGTGAGATTAGACTCAGGAAGATTTCACTCTTGGCAAGCAAACTAGTTGACAAGTGTCATAAAAACCGAGACATTCCTTTCTATTTTTTTTCTTAAGGCGGGAGGTGAACACAGGAAATTAGTCAGAAAATATTTCTAGTCTATAACAAAGCTCAGAGAGAGAGAGAGAGAGAGAGAGAGAGAGAGAGAGAGAGAGAGAGAGAGAGAGAGAGAGAGAGAGAGAGAGAGCGTAGTGCACATGTTGTACATGAGAGTCGAGACCGTAGCGATGATGAGATCAGCCTCTCTGATCCTCTCATGTGTGTTTACCAAACGACCTTGTCTCTTTGACTATTTTTAACTGACATTTCCCAGAAGGCAATGCTCACCTGTCATATTGGCTTGTCTTTGGATGGATTTAATTTAAGTGACGTACAACGGACACTCGACAATTAAGGCATTCTTCTCTTTTTATAGCAATTAATCTTAAATGAGAAATCGGACACGTTTGGATCGCCAAATCTGAGAACAGCCAAAAATCTTTAACATCTCCCACAAGCACCGTGATTAGCCGCCACTTTCCACAGCTGATTCATGTAAACATTCTAATAATAAAACAGATTATCTAATAATCTAATAATAAAAAAGATTATAAGTATTTATGATACTTTACTTAAAATAGTTTATTTGGCCTGCAGATAGTTTTCAAGATAATAGGAAAACTGATTTTACACTTCTCCATTTAATATTAAGCGTCAACACAGGTTTCAAATAACTTTTGGCGTGATTTCATCAGGACTACATTGCTTGAGTGATAGAATACCGAAATGCACTCTTATGTAAAGACTATGATGGTGAAGATTTTAGCATACAAAAGTATTAGGATATTCCGAAGTATATGTTTGTGTGTTCATGAGTAGGACTTCAACCAATTTATCCATAAAAAGGTAAGAATTTATCCCTAATAGGATAAAGTAAAAGAAAGTAGAAAACTCTCAAGAGAAATAAGCAGAACGAATTAATTTGTCTGTAGAGCACTCACCATTATTCCTCGGACCCGTTTCTCGCTGTTTTCATGGGACAGCTGGGCTGCTGATATCTCCAATTCACTTCATCGTACAGGCACAACCACAAACAGTACTTATAATGGCATAACTAACATCTCTAGTTAGTTTCTCTGTTATCCGAAATGTTAAAATATAAGAATGATAACACAGAGCAGGGGATATCGGGGACTCAAATGGAACGTAGTATTCATGTCAGTGCAACAGAGGGTCCGAGGGAATAAAACTAATTGAAAGAAAAAGAAAACTACTCTGATTCATAGGGGAGGACTAATCGATAAAGTTTATTTCGGGTAGTTTTAGAGGTAGTTTTTATTAGTCGAATTTGCATTAATATCCAACTAAAAGATAAATAGATAGATATAGAAATATATAGATACGAAATGTTGATCGACAACTAAAAAATCAACATGATTTTCGTTGCAAAGGTCTATACTGATGAAGTAGACATGTATCATTCTCTCTAGAATATAGAAAAACATTACATAGGCGTGAATTGTGCTAAATGATGAGATAGTTAAATTCCAAAGAAATGTTGTAGACCCACCGAATAAGTGGAAATAATATATATTAGGAGATGGTCTGACAGTGAGATTTTTCTGTACCCACTACAACCGGTCATATCATGACATTTTTAGAAGTTAAAAGTATAACCATACATTAATTAGCTAATTCATCAATGGCTTAGTCTTTGCAGGCGTCATGTGTTCAACATGGTTAAGGTTATGGGCATGGCGACGGCGACCGTCGCCATACCCGTGGAACGAGGAAATTATGCTGATATTGCAAACATCCAAACGATCATTTTAAGATGATTAACAAACAGCTTCAACTCCACTAGCAGTAGGGTTTTAGTTACGTATGTTGATTGTCTGTAGAATGCCACATTTTTTTTTTATATATAATGAGAACAGAAGAGTTTTATTAATACTATTTTCGCCTCATCATAATAAATGTATAAAAGCTTTATATGTATTTATTTTGATACCAAGAAATGTTGTTGATTGTAGAGTATAATGTGGCGATAAAAGGTACGATAATTTTTCACATATTTTACGATACTTTTGGTGAAAAAACGATAAGTTTGAATCGTCCGAACGACAAGCTGGTAAAGAAAATCTGGCAGTCCTACGACGGTCTTTCTAGTTTGTATTTATCTATGATCTCTTACCAATTCAGGGTGCAAGTATATAAGCTATTTAGTCTACAGTACTTATGAATGTATCTTTATAATTTTCATTATATGGTCAATTTGAATAAATAAAGATTAAAAATATATCTATTATCATAGAGTATATTGATTATCGATATAGGTTTTCATGATGAGACTACATTTTACACTTTTCATCCCTGTAAAAATCTCTATTGGGCATGGGAATATACATGTAATATAATCTCATTAAGATTCTCTTATAAAAAGAAAACTTGAAATAGTATCCCCATTTTATAAGCCAGAATAAATTACCTCCCTTTAGAAAATAGAAGTCTTTATTTTTTCAAAATATCGGACCATCCTTTCTTTCTCCACGTTGGGTTTGTTTTGGTACCGGGACCCACTTCTCCAACTTATGAAATCTTGGTAAAATTTCACGTTTCCCGTACGGATTTATTAATTTTATGATTCATTATGGAATAAGGACAAATTAAGGTGTTGTATTGCATCTGCAATTAAGTCATTTGAAGCCACGTATTATTGTAAGAGGGCATCAGATGTCGGGCAGTCAGCAATGCCGAGAATTTGACAGATGTCTGAAGGAGCTGAACTAGATTTCATATATGTTTTTAGCTCTATGTAAGGTTATACAGGAATACAAGATCTAACGCTATCAAGTTATGCTGTGCTTTATAATGAATACGCCCCTATCGTAGACTAAGGTACGGTAACCTACTGGTAACCCCGCGTAGCCAACCGGTAATTACCATACTTGGAGTAACGCGAGATATAACAAATATGAATCTGCCATTATCAGGTCATTTATCTATTTACTTATTGTATTATAGGGTGTGATTTCGAACAGTAAATATATGTTTTCCCATGGTAAATAACGTGATTTAACCGAATTTGACCTTCTTTTCAACCGCAAACAATCAGATCAACCAATTCGACTAGCTTTAAGTTGCCGAATTGGGTGCTGTTATTACGGATGAAATGAAGGTGAAAACCCGTTAAATCATGTTATTTTCTACAGGAAAACATATATTTTCTGTTAATATGGCTAAATATAATCACTCTTGTCATATATGTTGTTAAAATATTTAAATATAAGCACTTGTTCAACGGTGTCACTTCACTCACGAATGTACTGCGAATGATAACATTAGCAACGTTACGAATGATACACAGTGTTACCAACGATGTCTGAGATTGTTACGGTAATATTACCGGTTACGGAATATATAAAAAGTACAAAAAGGGTACAGACCTTAACAAACCCACCTAACCTAACCTAGTAGTTGACAGGTCACAAACCTCAGGTATTTATTGAGAACGGTAAAATTAGCCACGATATGAATGATACACAGCGTTACCAACGGTACGGTGACATTACTAGCGATAGTAATGCTAGATATTTCCATATGTATTTTAAATAATTTTTCCATATAAGTTTTACACTATACAAAAAGTACAAAAAAGGGTACAGAACCTAACAAACCCACCTAACCTAACCTAGGAGTTCCCAGGTCACAAAACTCACGTATGTACTAGGAATGTTAAAATAAGCAATGTTTCCAATGATACACAGTGTTAACAACGTTACAAAGGCATTACTAACGGTAGCAATGCTACGGTAATATTATCATGTGTATTTTAATGAATTGTTCCATATATACTTTACACAATGTATAAAAAGGTACTAAAAGGGTACAGAACCTAACAAACCCACCTAACCTAACCTTGAAGTTAACAGGTCACAAAATACATATAATGACTTTTGTTGAATGACTTACCTTTATGCAGTGGACGCCGAAACTTGCGGGACACGGGAGGGTGAGACTGACGGCTTAACTTTAAATAAAATTATCTTCCATGGGGGGTAGGTGACTTTTTCCCAAAAATGTACCTTTATAAGAAGTAACGGTATAACCACAGCGACGTTTCTCTTATGTTTTAGGTATCTTGGTTTCGGTATTACAATAAAACATGTGAATATCTTTCCTGTAAGATAGGAGGGAACGGCACTTGGGGCACTATAAACATTGAGGAATTACATTGTGTGTTTTAAGGAAATTATCAACATTGGATGAAGAATCATAAAAATCACCATGGAATATAGCAAATGCTTTTAGTTATGGAATACTGCAGCCGTTACAAGTTTCTATAACTTCCTCCATCGCAAAATATGAAAAAATAAATCTCACTTGAAATGACGGACACCTTACTAGGACAAAGGTTTCCAGGGAAAAGGATTTGGTGGAAGGGGTATGCATAGACCACTTAAAGAGATAAAGGAAGGGGGTAGGGAAATATTAACTGACAACCCCCTTGTATAAACTTTGAATACGTTTAGGTTCGTGATTGGTTAACGGGAAAACAACGGAGTCTAGAGGGTAAACATGAATGAACTGGATAGGGAAACTTGTATAGAGCAAGTATTTATGTGAAATCGGGGTGTGACAAAGAAATAACAAAAGGAATAAAACCAATATAGGAAGGTAAAATGCAATGTATGATAAATAATATTGAATGGGAATATAAAATGAGTTGATTTTATAAGGTATAGGATAATAAAACGAGTAATTCTAGAGTCAAAAGTAATATGTCTACCGGGGTATTACATAAGTAATCATGTAATAGACTTGAACAGAGCTGGTAGAGAGACGGAGAGTTACATTTCAGGGTTAGGGAAGAAGAAATCCTATTGGTTGGGGGAAAGTTTCTGTGCAGGGAGGCGGGGTTTTTGCGCTGAAGATCAAAAACTGGTATGTAAGAACGTATGTACGTGAGAGTGCTAATGTTAGTACGGAATGCTAACATTTGATCTACATCAGACATTGGCAGCACTGGTTACTGTATTTTTTCATGAGGCATAGCCTTTGCAACGGCACCTCCAAAGTTTATCCAGTTATACTGTCTTGGCTTTTCCTCCAGTTATTATAAATCCAAGAAGGTAATGTATAGAGAAGAAAATGTTTGTTTTCCATTTATACATCGTTTCCCCAGTATGTGTTCCCCACCCAAAACCCCGAGTTCCCACTGGGGGTCCCCCGTTACCGTAGGATATAGATATATATATTTTTGAAACTATTCATTTGCGACGGGAACGAGTGTCATTTTCGAAGAGAATGTAATTTTTTCTATAAGAAAAAGTAGTTTTTTTCCTTGGTTACATTGCCCTGTAATACACTACAATAATACCCTTATGGTAGCCTTTGTATAACAACGGACAGGACCTCCCTATTGCATAGAACACCATCTATCGGAACCTATAAGACGTGTCCTTACCTAACGGCTGTGTAAGCCCCCCTCCCTGTAGACTGTTGTATTCTTAGCGATAGATTTGAAAATAGGGGCATTATGGAGCATGGCCATCATCATATATATACACCCCGAATACGACAATATAAGAGGGTTTTCAATGTGGCATTACCCCCCGTCCCGTTAAGGCTGGTCACAGTTAGGCGTTACTGGCCCCGTTAGGTAGGGTCACAGCTTGTTGGTTAGGTTAGGTGGGGCCAATTAAGTTAGGTGGTCGTCTTGTGTAGTAGAGGTTTTACAGAACAACAAAGACAGTTTTTATAGTACTCTACAGCAGTGTTGTCTTACGTATAGCTAAAAAACTGGAAGAAATTCCCATTTTCCATGCACGCAGGAGGTCCTGACCACTTGAATTACAAAGGCTCCTGTTGGTTTATTAGATTAGAACCAGTTGGGAGGCAAACTCAGGGTTGAGATTTGCTAAGGATGTAACAGTCTAAAGGGGTTGCACCCCAGTGGGTAAGTAAGAATACAGCTCCTAGGTTAGGTTAGGTGGTATTCTAGTGTTTGTTTTCCTTTTAAAAGAGGTTTGTTCGGTAACTGTAATATTAAACTACGCTATTTATTGGAGGTATTACATTCGGTGAAGCTGAATGGTCGAGCCATTAGAATTTAGCGAGGGTTAACCACCCATCCCTCTAGTTAGCGGTGGGTGGGGGTGTTAGTACCTACCCCTCTCGCTCACACACCTGTGACTGTGTTTCACTTTTCTTTTGGCTCAGGTGGAGAACAGTTGTTACCGCTCTTCCTCTTCTCGATTTGGACTGCTATTGTTAATCTTTTAGTGCTTTTTCTTTCAGTTTGTATGTGTGTGCCCTTGCTTGCCGGTCATGCATACCTGCCTTGGACCCGAGGGCTGCTCCTGCTGTACTTTCATGTCTTGAGTGTCGGGAGTGGTCTGCCTCCCTAGTGGGAAAAGTTGGGGTGACAGTTTCTTCAAAGCAGAAGAAACCCAAAGCTTCTCCCCCCCCCCTTTCCTTTGAAGCTTCTACTCGAGGGGTTCTCCCCGTGGTTCCGTCGAGTAGTAGTGCAGGCCCCTGAGGGGGACCGTCCGCTATGTTGGATAATGTAACAATTTGAAAAAATAATAAAACAATTTATTGTTTCTACCTATGAAGAAACATGTTGTACATGCTCTCCAGAAGTTTCAGCCAATTATTTCTACAAATGGTAAAGATAAAGCGGTCTTTAAATGGTGACGTCATTCTAATTGCATCGTCTGCACTACTGAGTTTGACAGAACCATCTTTCCATGTTTAGTTTAGCATATATATAATGATTTTTTTTTCTTGTTTCGTAATCTCGTACATCTGGCTGAGTTGGAAGGCATTGTGAGAGGGTAGGCGAATGCAAACTATGATCTACGAGAAGACCAGCCAGATTTTCTAAAGACGTATAGAAGTCATGATGCGTGTGTGTTTGTTTACTTGCAGTTCGTATGAACATTGTGTTGTCACAACGTCCTTGTGAATTTTACAGCAAGGCCAATGTTACCTAAGGTCAAAGAAAGAACAAATAGTAAGCATTCGATGTAAGGCCCGTAGGCCTCTTCGCAGCAGAGGGCTTCCTTCTCCCTATAAAGGAGTTAGGAGGCGCCTCTTTGGGTCGTCATCTCCTGATCCTCCCCCTAAGGAGGAGCCTCCCTGTCAGGAGCAGCCCGTCACAGCAGCGCCCTTTGACCTCTCCGCGGATCGTTCGCGATCCCCTACGCCTGCCAGACCTTCCGACCTGCTTTATCCGTTCCTGGCCGCAGATGCAGTTTGGACGCCTTCTCATCCTGTTATCCAACAGGCACCGATCCCTTCGGGGTTAAGGGACTCTACTCATGGTGTGGGTAAGTCCCTTGCGCGTCAGGGTTCCCCTGCGCTCCCACCTGCGCGTTCGCGTGCAGTAGCGCTCAAGCGCTCCTCAGAGTCAAAGTCTTCAGACTTAACTTGCCAGCGCTCTCCTGTTCGGCAGTGATCACCTGCTCGCTAACGCTCCCCTGCGCGGCAGCGATCACCTGCTCGCCAACGCTCTCCTTCTCGCAGGTCTCCTGCGAAGCAGCGCCCTCGTGTTCCTGATGCGCGCATTGCGCGCCCTCGTTCTCCTGTGCGCAGCCGCGCTATTGATCAACCTGTGCCTCTTGTGCGCCAACGTTCATCATCTCGTCCACGATCGCCTGATCTGGACTTAGGCAAAGGTACTAACCCGTCGCCTCGCCTTCGCGCCCCTGTGCGCCCTTCTGCTCCTGCGCAACAGCGAGCTAAAGCTTCTGTTCGCGAGTGTTCTTCCACCTCTTCAGATGTCCGCGGAAACCTTACTGCGCGCCAACGTTCTCCTGCGCGTTCATGCGATCACTCGCCTGTGCGCGAGCGCTCTCCTGAGCGCCCTCGCCCTTCCCAGCCTGATCGCCTCAGGCCTCCGACTCGCCTGTTGGTGGTTCGCGCCTTCGTTCTCCTGAACGCACGCGACATCGCTCGCCATCGCGCCAGCGTTCTCCGACGCGCCAGTGCTCTCCGCCTGGCAAACACTCGCCAAGTCGCTCGCGACTTCTTTCGCGTTCTCGTACGTGCCACCATCGGTCGCCTAGTGCTCAGCGCACACCTTCACCCGCGCGGTCTCGTGCTCCTTCACGTGCGTGCTAACGCGCCATCGTGTCCTTTTGCCTACGCGCCCACGCGCCGTCTCGCTCACGCGCCCGCGAGCGTACGCACCCACGCGCATTCTTCCACACGCGGCAATGTGCTCGCGCGCGATTCCTTGAATGCTTTTTCGCGTGAAGACCGTCGCGATTCCCATTCTCGCAGGGAACATCAGCGCGGCCAACCAACAGGGACATGGACTTCCAGAGCGGTCTCTGGATCGCCTCCGCGCAAGCGTAGGTTTTCTCACCAGGACTAGGACCAGGAAGGATCTTCGGAGAGGTCCATGCAACACTCTCTTTCCTCTTCTTCTTTTCAGGCAGGCCCCGTGGTGTCCACTCCGAAGGATCAGAGGATCCCTTCCCTCCAGGGGGAATAACTGACACTGCGTCAGTTACTCGCCAGCCTTGGTTCCATCACATTATGAACGCAGTGGTCCAGGCTGTGAAGCCCGCCCTCGTTGATATGGGACTTAAACCAACGGCAGGCTCTCCCCCGCTGAAGAGGAGAGGAGTGGACTTCGTGGTGACTTCTCCTCGGGTGAAGTTGGCTCCCAAGAGGTCGGTTAGGAGAACTCCTACGCGTGCTATTTCTCCTTCTCCTGTGGACGTGTTATCTCCTTCCTCAGGAGAGTCCAGCGAGGCAGGGGTATCTCCCACGGCACCAATGGGAGGAACCCCTCCTCTTCGGAGAGAAACTGCTCGCGAGGATGCCCCCTTCCGGACCTCTTTGCTGGAGTCCTGTATTCCTCCTAGGAGGGAGCCCAGGGACTCCAAGACGATTCCTAAATCGTCATCCAGGATTCGTCCAAAGCCAACTAAACCCCAGGAGGACGTCCACGTTTCTCCCCAAGATGAGCCTTTGGGGACCGGAGACTTAGCTGCCAGTCCGCAAGGAGGAGACCAGTTCGAGTCGGAGCACGCTTTCTGGCAGGTCCTAAGCCTGATGAGGCAGCTCAACAAGTTTAAGGACCCGGAGACTGCCCCTCGTCAGGGCAAGGACACGGTGCTAGACAAAGTCTATGGCACCCAGAAGCCCCCTAACTCCAGTGCAGCCTTGCCTTGGTCCAAAGGGGTGAAAGGGGCCAGGGACAGAGTCGAAGCCCAGCTCTCCGAACTCGCCTCCTCCGGTCGTTCTTCTGCCGGGTTCAAACTCCTCCCACCTCCTCGAGTACATCAGAGGAGGTACTTTGAGATCATGGGGGAGTCCAGTATGGCCCTTCCGCTCCACCATTCCGTGGAAGAGCTGACCAGGGGAACTCCTCTCGAGAAGCTCTCCGCCCGGCAAGTGACGTTCTCGGCGTCGGAGATCCTGAACCTTGAGAAGGTCGCGAAGAGTGCCTTGCAGGCAACTTCGTGGCTGGACGTTTGGCTGGGATCTCTGGGCATCCTATTGCGCTCTGAGGATCTGTCCAAGGAGAGCAATAGGAAGGCTTTGGATACCTTCCTCCTCTCGGGCACGCGTTCGATCGAGTTCCTCGCTCACCAGGTAGCTAACCTGTGGGCTAACTCGATCCTCAAGCGTCGCGACGCAGTGACCGAGAGGTTCCATCCGAAGGTCCCCGCCGTGGACGTCTGCAGGCTCAGGCACTCCTCCATTACTGGGAGGGATCTGCTCGAGCCCAACGATATAGAACGAACAGCCGAGAGGTGGAGGAGATCGAATCAAGATTCTCTCCTCCAGAGGGCCCTGACATCTCGGCCCTACAAGCCTCTGGCACCTCAACAGCAACAGCAGCCTCGCAAGACATCGAAGCAGGCTCCGGCAGCTAGGACATGGATGTCTAAGCCGCAGCCCTTTCAGACCAAGGACAGAAGGCGCGGCAAGTCCTCTAGGGGAGGAAAGAATCTTAGAGGCAGCGGCCGAGGCCGCAAGCGCTAGGATTGGCAATCCTCCTGCATGTCCACCTGTGGGGGGATGCCTGAAAAGTTGCGTGCACAGGTGACAGCAACTTGGGGCCGATTCTTGGACGGTCTCTGTAATCGGCCAAGGTTATCGCGTCCCGTTCATGACATCTCCACCTCCCCTGACAGCGAATCCAGTGCCGCTGAACTCCTATGCCATGGGATCGGCAAAGGGGTTAGCCCTTCGGGCGGAAGTCGAGACCATGCTCAAGAAGGATGCTCTCCAGGAGGTCGACGACGGCTCCCCAGGCTTCTTCAGTCGACTCTTTCTTGTAAAGAAGGCGTCTGGAGGCTGGAGACCGGTCGTCGACCTCTCAGCCCTGAACAAGTTTGTCAAGCAAACTTCGTTCAGCATGGAGGCAGCAGAGACGGTTAGACTTGCAGTGAGACCGCAAGACTTCTTGTGCACACTGGATCTGAAGGACGCGTACTTCCAGATCCCAATCCATCCGTCTTCCAGGAAGTACTTGAGATTCAGCCTAGACAGCAAGATCTATCTTAATGGCTCGTCATTTCAGCTACGCCGAAAAGTAAACCCTATGTAAATAGCGAAGGTTTGTATGGTTAGGAAAAATACAAATTATCTCCGAATTTGTCATGTTTGCAGTAACCCTGAACTTCAGGCTCTTGCTGTACTGCTCCCCAGTCCTAGACCCCAAGGCTATCTGGCAAGATGCATTCAAACAATGGTGGGACAACATCGACGTTTATGCCTTTCTTCTGTTCTGTCTGATAAGAACGGTACTTTGTGTATTTGTGGGAGGAAATGCGCCTTTCAGTTTCAGCAATGAAAGGCTATGGCTCAGCCTTGAGCCTCGCCTTCAAACTGAAACGAATGGACATCTCATCGCTAGAACTTTCCTTACTCGTACGGAGTTACGAACTTACCTGTCCTCAGTCGGAAGTGAGACCTCTCCCATGAAACGTGCTTCGACTTCTCCGATCTCTAAAGAGGCCTTCTTATGAACCATTATGCCAGGCAACAGATCGCCACCTGACTTGGAAGATGGTGTTCCTGCTCGCCTTGGCTTGGCCAAACGAGTCTGTGTACTGCACACTCTCTTACGACGTCGCCCATTCAAGGGGATGGGGGGAGGTAACGTTCAGCTTCGTCCCTGAGTTTGTTGCCAAGACTCAGAATCCAGGGGTGTCGGATCCTAGATTCTACTCCTTCCGTATAACAAGCCTCCGTTCCGTAACCGATGACCCAGCTCATCTGTTACCTTGCCCAGTAAGAAGTTTGAGGTTCTACCTTAAGAGAACAGCAGCAAACCGCCCCCGAGTGCCTTCACTTTTCGTCAGCACTGGGAGGAACAAGAGGAAGATTACCAAAAACACAATCTCTGCGTGGATTTGCTGAGTCATCGATCACGCTCTGAATCCAGATCCTCCTCCATTACGTAGACCCAGAGCTCATGATGTCAGGAGCATAGCTGTCCCTGGCTTTTAAAAGGAATTACTCCGTTACGCAGGGTCTATAAGGTGGTTTGTGGAAGCGCCAGACAACTTTCACAGCTCATTACCTGCAAGACGTGACCCACAGGAGACTCGATAATGGTCCTGTGTTGGCTGCAAAACAGCTTGTTTACTACCTCAAGCTCTTTATTGACAAGTAGCAAAAGGTTGCGCGTACAGTACTGTTAACCGGTTTCAGTCTGCGTAAATGAAAAGTAATGACTGGCTCTTTTTCTTTTCTTCATCCTCCCCTCTCTTGGGGAAAGCAGCAGCATGGGTTCTCTGCACAAGCTGGCCTCAAGCACTGCAGGTAAACCATGCTTCCTTGTGTACCTACTACTGTATTGGGTCAATACTGTTACGTCCCCATACCCTAGCGAGGTGGTATACCCTAGCGATGTGGTATACCCTAGCGATGTGGTATTGGGAAAGTCTTCCTTACAAAGACTCGGAATACCTTTCACCTTGGCAGTCTCACTGCTAATATCTCAACTCATAAAAAGGAGACCCAGGGTAAAGCCAAAAAGCCAAATTGGCAGGGACATCCACCCTCCTAATGGGTGAGTCACCCCTATAAATAGCGTAGGTTTGTATTCTAGTTATGGAACAAATGACAAATTTTGGAAGTAATTAGTATTTTTTCCTAACTATACGAACCTTTAGATATTTATACAAACTTACCTGCTGATTCTGTCCCCTTGGAAGACCTCCAAGCAAAGTGAAGCACAGTCACAGGTGTTTGAGTGAATGGGGTAGCTAACTACCCCCTACCCTTGCTACCTAGCCGGATGGTTAGTTAACCTTCGCTAAATTTTAATGGCTCATTCTTTCAGCTTCGCTGAAAGTAATACCCTGTTAATAGCTGAAGGTTTGTATCATTAGAAAAAATACAAATTACTTCTGAATTTGTCATTTTATTTTTTTTTTTTTTTTTTCAAATACAGTAAAGCCTTAGAACACAAAATTAATTCGTTCTGATGTGGCTTTCGTAAAGTGATTTTTTCGTGTTGTGGGTCACATTTTACATGTACAGTAAATCGCCTAATTTGTTCCAAACCATACAAAACACCACATGAAATCTTATAATAAAGCTACAGTATAACCACAATGAAATAGTTTACAGCCAAATACATTTGAACTATTCAATATACCTAAACTAACTTTGTTCCGTAACTGATACGAACCATGCTATTTATTAGGGGTTATACTTTCGCCGGAGCTGAAATGACAAGCCATTAAAATTTAGCGAGGGTTAACTACCCACACCACTAGTTAGGGGGGGGGGTAGCTTGCTACCACTCCCATTCACACAACTGTGATTTAGCTCACTTTACTTTTGGCTCGGCTGGAGAGCGGTTGTTTCCGCTCTTCCTCCTCGCCTATTCTGGACTGCCATTAATTTTTGTCTTTTAACTTACATATATATATATATATATATATATATATATATATATATATATATATATATATATATATATATATATATATATATTATATATATATATATACACTGTATATATATATATATATATATATATATATATATATATATATATATATATATATATATATATATATATATATATATATATATATATATACACTGTATATATATATATATATATATATATATATATGACAAATTCGTAGATAATTTGTATTTTTCCTAACGATACAAACCTAGCTATTTACATGGGGTAATTACTTCGGCGCAGCCGATGACGAGCCATAAAGTTTTAACGAGGGTTTCTTACCCCACCGCCCTCACACAACGGTGATTCGGCCACTTTACTTAGAAGTAGGACTTATCTTGGGGGACAGGGCTGGCGGGCACATAACTGTAAATAGCTAGGTTTGTATCGTTAGGAAAAATACAAATTATCTACGAATTTGTCATTTGTTCCTTAACTGAATACAAACCACGCTATTTACATGGGGTGACTCAACCCTTAGGAAGGGAGGTAAGTCCCCTGCCATACTGGCTTTGGCTTGCCCGGGGTCCCCGAACCTGAGTTCATAAGGCAACTCCAGGATCGGGAACCCTGCACCTCGCAGGCAGTCAAGGACTGCTGCGGCCTACGTAAGCTGTGTGTGAAGGTGAGCAGTGACACGTCCTAGGAAGTTGACCTGGAGTCCTTAATAAGGAAATCTAGGCTAGGACAACCCAATACCACCTCGTCAGGGTATGGGGACATGACAGTATTAAAGGCTAATACTAGGAACACAAGGAAGCATGGCTTACCTGCAGAGGTTCGAGGTCAGCTGTGCAAAGAACCATCCAAGGGAGGAGAGGATGAAGAAAAGAAAAGGGCCAGACAGATCCTTTCATTCCCACAGACTAAAACCGGGTAACAATGCCCTCAACCCTCTGCTACTTGTCCAATTAGGAGCCTGAGGTTAGACCAGCTGTTGTGCAGCCTCCACAGGGCCGATAGAAAATGTATCGAGCCTCCTGTGGGTCACGTCTTGCAGGTAGTGGGCCGTGAAGGTAGTCTGACGCTTCCAGACCCTGGCTTGCAGGACCTGCGTCACGGAAAAGTCCTTCTTGAAGGCCAGGGACGCAGCTACGCCCCTGATATCGTGCGCCCTAGGGCGTCGTGACGGGGGAGGGTCAGAACTCAAGGCCAGGTGGATTACCTTACAGATCCAGGCCAAGATGGTGTTCTTGGTGACCCTCTTCTTCGTTGGCCCGGTGCTAACAAACAAGGCTCGCACCTGGGGCCGGACTGCAGCTGTTCTCTTCAGATACAACCTCAGACTCCTAACTGGGCACAGTAGGAGATGATCTGGGTCATTTGTTATGGAACGAAGACTCGAGACCTGGAAAGAGTCGAACCTAGGGTCCTGCACTCCCAGGTTCTGAGTCTTGGCAACAAACTCAGGGACGAAGCTGAACGTCACCTCCCCCCATCCCCTTATATGGGCGACGTCGTATGAGAGACCATGTAGTTCGCCAACTCGCTTGGCCGAGGCCAAAGCTAGCAGGAACACCGTCTTCCAGGTAAGGTGGCGATCCGAAGCCTGGCGTAATGGTTCGTAGGGAGGCCTCTTAAGAGACCTGAGGACTCGAACCACGTTCCAAGGAAGAGGTCTCACTTCCGACTGAGGGCAGGTAAGTTCATAACTTCGTATGAACAGGGACAGTTCCAGCGAGGAGGAAATGTCCATTCCTTTGAGCCTGAAGGCAAGACTTAAGGCTGAGCGATAGCCTTTCACTGCCGAGACTGAAAGGCGCATTTCTTCTCGCAGATACACAAGGAATTCCGCTATTGCTGGTAGAGTGGCATCGAGGGGAGAGATACCCCTTCCACGACACCAACCACAGAAAACTCGCCACTTCGCCTGGTAGACTCCTGCGGATGACCGGCGCAGGTGACTAGACATCCTTTCCGCAACTTGTTGCGAAAAGCCTCTCTCTTTGAGGAGATGCTGGATAGTCTCCAGGCGTGAAGTCGAAGCGAAGCTACGGCTTTGTGGAAGATGTTGGAGTGTGGTTGTTTGACTAGCTCGTGACGTGGAGGGAGTTCCCTCGGGATTTCCGTGAGGAGCAGCAGAAGGTCCGGAAACCACTCCGCGTGATGCCACAGCGGAGCTATCAAAGTCATCGAGAAATTGACTGATGTTCTGGTCTTGTTGAGGACCCCCCTCATCAGACAGAACGGGGGAAAGGCGTACACGTCGACGTTGTCCCACCGTTGTTGGAAGGCATCTTGCCAGAGAGCCTTGGGGTCCGGGACTGGGGAGCAGTACAGCGGAAGCTTGGTGTTCAACGCCGTAGCGAACAGATCCACAGTTGGGGAACCCCACAAAGTCAGGACTTTGTTGGCTATCAGAGGATCCAAAGACCACTTGGTACTCACTATCTGCGTCGTTCGGCTCAGACTGTCGGCGAGCACATTCCTCTTGCCTGGAATGAAGCGAGCTGTCAGTGATATCGAGTGGGCCTCAGACCATCTCAGGATCTCTACTGCAAGATGGGACAGTAGTTCCGAAAAGGTACCTCCCTGCTTGTTGATGTAAGCCACCACCGTGGTGGTGTCGCTCATCACCACTACGGAGTGACCTGCCAGTACTTGGTGGAACTTCTGAAGGCCCAGAAAGACGGCCTTTATCTCCAGCAGGTTTATGTGAAGGTACCTTTCTTATTCTGACCACAGGCCGGAGGCCCTGTGGTTCAGCACGTGGGCCCCCCATCCCTTGTTTGACGCGTCCGAAAACAACATCAAATCTGGGGGGGAGACGAGAAGATCCACTCCCTTTCGTAGATTCTCTTCTGCCACCCACCACTCCAGGTCCGACCATTCCGCTGATCCCATAGAGATCAAGATGTCCGGGGAGTCGAGACCTTGACTCCACCGGGACTTCAGTCGCCACTGAAGGGATCTCATCCTGAGGCGACTGCTGGGAACGAGGCGGGTTAGAGAGGAAAGGTGACCGAGGAGACGATGCCACGATTGGGCTGGGAGTTCTTCTCGGGTGAGGAAGAGTCTCGCGACCTTCCTCAGCCTGGAAAACCTTTCGTCTGATGGGAAGGCTTTGTGGAGATTGGTGTCTATGATCATACCTAGATAAACCAGCCTCTGAGAGGGCTGCAGAGAAGACTTTTCGAGGTTTACCACGATCCCCAGATCCCGGCAAACCTCGAGGAGCTTGTCTCGGTGGTGGAGAAGGGATACCTCCGAGTCTGCCAGGACCAACCAGTCGTCCAGGTAACGAAGGAGACGGATGCCGGTCCTGTGTGCCCACGAAGAGATGAGGGTGAAGACTCTGGTGAACACCTGAGGTGCTGTGGAGAGACCGAAACACAACACCTTGAACTGGTAGATCTTGTGATCTAGGCAAAATCTTAGGTACTTCCTTGAAGACGGATGGATTGGGATCTGGAAGTACGCGTCCTTCAGATCCAGAGTGCACATGAAATCCCGCGGTCTCACTGCAAGTCTGACCGTGTCCGCCGTCTCCATGCTGAACGGCGTCTGTTTGACAAACCCGTTCAGTGTCGAGAGATCGATGACTGGTCTCCAGCCTCCAGACGCCTTTTTCACAAGAAAGAGTCGACTGTAGAAGCCTGGGGACCCGTCCACGACCTCCTGGAGCGCGTTCTTCTCCAACATGGTCTGGACTTCGGCCCGGAGGGCCTGCCCTTTTGCCGACCCCATGGCAAGAGAGCTCAGCGACACTGGATCCGCTGTCAGGGGAGGTAGAGATGCCGTGAACGGGACGCGATACCCTTGAGAGATCACAGAGATCGTCCAGGCATCCGCCCCGAGTTGCTGCCACCTTGCTGCGCAACTCTGAAGGCATCCCCCCACTGGTGGACATGCAGGGGGATTGCCACCCCTAGCATTTCCGGCCTCGGCCGGTACCTCTAGGGTTCTTGCTCCCCCTGGAGGACTTCTTGCCCCTTCTGCCCTTGGCAGGAAAGGGCTTAGACACCTTGGACTTTGCTGTAACGGTTGTTTTCTTCGTGTCCTTGGCAGGGCGGGGCTGCTGTACTGCCGGAGGCTTGTAGGGCCTTGATGTCAGGGCTCTATGGATGAGGGAATCCTGATTGGACTGCCTCCACCTCTCGGCAGTACGCTCCACGTCCTTAGGCTCGAACAGACTCTTGCTGAGGACAGAAGAGTGTCTGAGCCTACTAGCTTCGGCGCTGGGAACCTTCTGATGAAACCTCTCCGCCACTGCGTCCCGACGCTTGAGGATCGTGTTGGCCCACAAGCTGGTAACCTGGTGGGACAGGAACTCGATGGTCCGAGTGCCCGAGAGGAGGAAGGTCTCCAGCGCTTTCCTGGTGCTTTCCTTGGACAGATCCTCGGACCGCACCAGAATGCCCAGAGAATCCAGCCAGAAGTCTAGCCATGAAGCGGCCTGCATGGCACACTTAATGACCTTCTCGTGACTCTGGATCTCAGTGGCTGAGAAGGACACGTGCCGGTTGGAGAGTCTCTCAATAGAGACTCCCCCAGTGAGGGCTTCCACGGAATGGTGCAGGGGAAGACTCAAAGAAGGCTCCTCAAGGATCTCAAAATACCTCCTCTGACGGACTCGAGGAGGAGGGAGGAGCTTATACCCGGCACTCGACCTGCTTGAGGAGGCAAGCTCCGCTAGTTGTCCCTCGATCTTCTCTCTGGCACTCTTCATCTCCCGAGACCAGGGCAAAGCTGCACTGGCCCTGGAGGGCCTATGAGAACCTAAGATACGATCCAGGACTGTGTCCTGCCCATCACGAGGATGGACCTCAGGATCTGGGATCCCGTTTAGACTCCTCATGAGAGACAGAACTTGCCAGAATGCATGTTCCGATTCTTGGCGCTCGCCTCCCGATGGACTTGCAGCGAAGTCTCCTGACCCCAAGGGCTCTTCCTGGGGGGACGCGTGGGTATCCTCGACCGCCCTAGGCTGCTCCTGTCTGATCCTGGCCGACGATTTAGGAATAGTCTTAGAGTCCTTAGATTCCCTCCTGGGAGGGATACAGGACTCCAAAAGCAAAGGTGGTAGGTCCTTCTCCACTTCAAGACGAGGAGACCTCTCGGGAGGGGGATGAACTTCTTCCATTGGTGCGATGGGGAAGACATCCTCTCCGACTGACTCCCCTGAGGAGGGGTATTCCTCCTCCGCAGGGGAAGGCGAGAAGGTCTGAGGAGGAGTAGGAACTTTGCCTAAGGATCTGCGAGGAGATAGCCTAGGTCTCGGAGGAAGATCCACGGGAGAAACTCCTCTCTTCCTCTTCAGGGGGGAGGAAACTGCCACTGGTTCGCGACCCGAGTCAGAGGCAGCTGGCTTCATAGCCCGTACAAGAGCTCTGAGAAGGGTATCAAACCACGGCTGTTGACTGACAGCGGCGCTGGCAGACACTCCCTCTGGAGGGAAGGGGACCGATGGATCCCTAGGAGGAGTAAACAAACGAGGGTTCGCCTTCTAGGCTGAAAAAGAAGAATCCCTAGATCTTTCCGGGGAGCGCGCTGGTTTGCGCTTACAGAGGGGAGCGCGCGACAAGGAAGAATCCGCCTGACGGCGGTCTCGCTGGGGCTAGTGAATCGGGCCCTGCACAGGGTCGCGCGCGTTATCGTAACGCGAGGCTGGAATATCGCGAGCGCGAACCCAATCGCGCGCGCCCGCGTGGGCGGGTGATGCTGGAAAATCGCGCGCGCGCCCACCCGCGTGGGCGGGGGCGGCCGCAAAGCGATGGTGCGCAGATGAATCAATGGCGCGGTCATGTCTTGGAGAGCGGGCCGGAATAAGGCCGCGAGAGCGTGATGGTGAAGGAGTCGGTGTACGACGATCAGGAACCGCCCGAACGCGCGGGCGCGCAGAGACCTGGTGGGAGCCGGAAGGGCGCGATATGACAGGGGCGCCTGTGCGCGTGTCTGGGAGAACTCGCCGCGAAGGGGATAAAATTATAGCAGAATCCCGAGAGACCTGTGGCCGACGGTCGGGAGGGATTGTCCTATTCGCTTGCGAGGTTGTTTACTGCGCTGGCGATTGTTGGCGCGCATAGCGTGCATATGGAACAGGCTGTTTCGGAGGCCGCGGGTTGCGAACGGCATGAGGAACGCTCACAGTTGCCTTGAACACAGGCACAGGGCGCGTAGCTGGGACTGGGCGCGACAGATGGGCTTCGCGCGCGATATTGTCGACAGCAGACTCGCGCGATTCCAGAGGAGGCTGTGAGCGCCTGTTCGCTAACTTAGCCATCCCCGGAGCCACGTGTTGAGTCAGCGCGCCACGCGATTGCGTTGGGGAACGCGCGGAAGCTGGAACAATAACCGCGCGTGAAAGCGCATCGCGAACCTCCTTTACAGCGCGCGATGGAGAGCGCGTTGCGGATGAAATCGCGTTCACCGCACAACGCGATCTTCCCCCGTCGGGAGCGACGAGTCCGTAGGAACCTGTGGGCGCCTGTGCGCCAACTTTGGAACCTTTTGGACCGCGCGCGAAGTGACAGGAACAGGGGGTGATCGCGCGTCGCGCTTTCCCCCTATAGGGCGCGACGAGTCCACGAGAACCTGTGGGCGCCTGTACGCCAACTTCGGAACTTGTTGGACCGCGCGCGGTGATACAGGAACAGGGGTTGAACGCGCGCTGCGTTTTTCCCCCATAGGGCGCAGCGAGTCCGTAGGAACCTGTGGGCGCCTGTGCGCCGACTCAGCCACCTTTGGAATCGCGCGCGATGTAACAGGAACTGGGGGGCGTGGCAGCGTTGGTAAAGGTGGGCGCACGGGTGCTTTTGAGCGCTTGCGCGCTGCATCAGGAACAGTTGACGATGGGCGTGGGCGTGCAGGGGAACCCTGGCGCGTAACAGAATCAGGGGCGCGAACGCCTACAGGTGAGCGCCGAAGCGCTTTGTCAGCAACAGCAGGAACAACAGCAACGGGCGCAGGCAGAGCCTTACGCTTAGAGACGAGAGGCGCAGTTTTGCGCTCAAGTCCCTGAGACCCCAAAGGGCCTGGAGACTGCACAGTGGCAGACTCGGGGCGCGTAAAGCGCATCAGCAGCCTTCGATGTAGATGGTTGAGGAGACCCTTGTCCCGACGGACGACCATCCTCCAAAGGGGAACGCGAATGATCCCCGGAGAGGTCTAGGGTGGTAGCTGGCAGGACAGGAGAGCGGCGAGTCATCTCCTCCGCAGAGGATTGTGGGGACGACGAGCCAAAGAGGCGCCTCCTAACCCCCTTAAAGGGAGAAGGAAGACCTCTACGGCGAAGGGGAGGGCGAGCCTTCCGCCTTATACGCCCACGAGGGGCCGTGGGATCAGCAAGCTGACCATCAAAGGGCCTCCGAAGAGGCGTCTCTACCAGAGAACTCCCTCGAGAGGGAATCTCAGTGGAAGGAGAGACCGTAGGACTCTGCTCCTCCCTCGAAGTGTGATCGGAGGGAGAGACAAAGCCTTCAGCTACCTCAGCCACAGCAGGTGTTTGGACAGACCCATGGGATGTTTCCGAAACAACTACGTCAACCACAGACAGAGGATCTATTTCCGCTGTAGTTGACGATTGTTCGGCGGCGGCACCCCGTTTGACCATGTCAAACAAGGCTGCCTTGGAGGGCGAACCCTGTAGCCCCAAGGAAGCCCAAAGCTGAAAAAGATCCTTGTTAGACATAACTACCTCCTCCGAGGGGGGAGGGGCAGCCGCCTCGCTATGGTAGGCAGCGGCCTCTCCCTTACCACGGGATCGGTCATCAATATCAACATTAAGGTCTATGCTACCGTTCGTCGGCCTCTCGGAAGAGGCCGCCCGAGCGGGAGCTTCGGAGGAGGAATGGGCGACGGGAGAAGAAGACCTAGGATTTTCTCTCCCCCGAGAACTTTCGGAAGGAGAACGATCCCGTTTAGCCTTCTTCTTACGTCGCCGGGCAAACCTCTCCCACTGGGAGGTAGACCACTCCCTACATTCAATACACAAATTAGCACTATCACACCGTTGGCCCCTACACTGAGGGCATAAGGAGTGTGGATCCGTCTCCACGGCCGACATAAAGGTTCCACAAGGGCGGCCGGGAAGACCAGGGCAAGTGCGCATGATGATAATAGAGGCCAACTTCACACACAAACACTGTAAGAAAAAGCAAACAAAAATTATGGCAGTCAAAAGAGAGGAGAGCGCTGACAGGTCTGTCGTCTCTCCGAGCCAAAAGTAAAGTGGCTGAATCATCGGTGTGTGTAAGGGTGGAAGGGTAGCAGGCTACCCCCCCCCCCCCCCCCCCCCCCCCGCTAACTAGCGGTGGGGTAGGAAACCCCCGTTAAAACTTTATGGCTCGTCATCGCCTGCGCCGAAGTAATTACTCCATGTAAATAGTGTGGTTTGTATTCGGTTAAGGAACAAATATATATATATATATATATATATACACATACATACTTATACATATAGATACATTATATATATATATATATATATATATATATATATATATATATATATATATATATGTATATATATGTATATATATATATATATATATATATATATATATATATATATATATATATATATATATATATGTATATATATATATATATATATATATATATATATATATATATATATATATATATATATATATATATATATATATATATATATATATATATGTATATATATGTATATATATATATATATGTATATATATGTATGTATATATATATATATATATATATATATATATATATATATATATATATATATATGTATATATATGTATATATATATATATATATATATATATATATATATATATATATATATGTATATATATATATGTATATATATGTATATATATATATATATATATATATATATGTATATATATATATATGTATATATATATGTATATATATATATGTATATATATGTATATATATATATATATATATATATATATATATATATGTATATATATATATGTATATATATATATATATATATATATATATATATATATATATATGTATATATATGTATATATATATATATATATATATATATATATATGTATATATATATATATATGTATATATATGTATATATATGTATATATATATATATGTATATATATGTATATATATATATATATATATATATATATATATATATATATATATATATATATATATATATATATATATGTATATATATGTATATATATGTATATATATATATATATATATATATATATATGTATGTATGTATGTATGTATGTATGTATGTATGTATGTATGTATGTATATATATATATATATATATATATATATATATATATATATATATATATATATATATATATGAAAACATTCTTATTGTTTATGTATATATATGTGTATAGAAATGTGATAAGTTTCCTTTTCAATTTTGTGGTGTGTGTGTGATACAGATACAACAACGACACTTGTGTACATTCGCACCGGAACAAGGCCAGCACAGTTCCGAACGACCTCTCCCTCTCTGGTCCATCGGTCTTCCCTTCGGCATATAACCGTTGACTCGGCCACCGCAGGGGAATCGTCATCGCCTGGACCCTCTTCGTTCATCTATTGCCTTCGCCTTTTCTCTTTTCCTACGGGAAACATGGATTCCGGAGCGAAGGGAATGTGGCTCTCAAATGTTGACTACGGTCTTTCTCTTCTCAAGGTCATTCACCTTTCAACAACAGTGTACTATTGGGAAGAGCACCTTTCCCGTTCACGGGTTAGGTAGCACTTCCAATTGTTTGTCTCAATTATTTTTAGTGAAATTATAATTGTAATTTTAACTTTTCAGCTTTTCTTCGTGGGGAACACTACCTTCGGAGGATCAGTGGTTCTCTATTAGTAAATATTCTTAGCTAATTTGAATAATTGTAGTTCTGTTTTTTTTTTTTTTCATTACAGTTACTCTGCTCCCCCTTCTCCCTTGGATGTCGACTGGGGAAGGGAGGGCGCAATACTTATTTTTATGTTGTTCCCTCGGGGATCCACTTCGAAGTCCCTCCCTGGGGGTTTTCTGTTAGATAATTAATTTAATTTTTTTCCCAGTTAACTGTGCAGTTTTCTTCGTTCGACTAAGAGTACCGACGAAGCAGAGCTGCTCTGTTCATGCCTGGGGAATCTGCTGTCACTGCCGTCCCTCAGAGGACGTCGTCATGAGCGTCGTCCCTTCTCTTAGAAGTACGCCCGTGACAACATGACCAGCACTTCAGATCATCTTAGATCGCTAACCAGGAGGTTCGCCTCCAGGGGTTGGACAACTTTCCCTACCGAGGGAAAGTTTCCTCCCCAGATGTGAGATTGTTTTTCCCTTCCCAGGGAGAACTTCCCACATCTTTATAAATTCATCGTCTCCGACTATTGTTGGTGCCTTCGCCCAGACTACTCTCCCCCCTTGCTGAGTCTCTCTTCCTTCAGGGGCAGAGCACAGTCTTAGGCAAGTCTCTTCTACGAAGTGTTCACCTCTCTTGTTCGCGAGAGAGGCCACTCATAGAGACACCTCTTCGGAGGATCACTCTGCTAAGGTCAGCTTGCTGGTCCACCGGCCCTCATGGGCGTCATCAGTTCCTGATTATCCTACCAGCAGACCTACCAGCGCAATTTAGTCCGTGGACTTCGGTTCTGGACTCTTCCTAAAGCCAGCTTACTGGTCCACTGGCCCTCATGGGCGTCATCAGTTCCTGATCATCCTACCAGCAGACCTACCAGCCCAACCTCGCGCTGCAACTTAGTCCGTGGACTTCGGTCCTGGGCTCTTCTATGGACCTTTCACGGTTGCCGTCAGTAGATGTTCGCCCTTCCAAAAAGCACATCCCAGTTCCTGATCGTCCTGCCAGCTGACCTGCCGATCTACCAACGCAACCTTACGCCGCTGTTAGTCCTTGGACTTGGTCCTGGACTCTTCCGTGGACCTTTTACAGTCTCCATCATGGATGTTTGCCCTTCCAAAGGGCATATTCCAGTTCCTGATCATCCTGCCAGCTGACCTACCGATCTACCAGCGCTACCTAACGCTACAGATAGTCCTTGGACTTCGGTCTTCTGAGGATCACCAGCTCCCTCCTGCAAGCATTATCATGCACACTATTGCTTCCGCGCGCGTGCCAACGGTATTCCGCGTGCGCGCCCGCCAATCGTTTTTCCGCCCGCGCACCAAGCAGTCTTCCACGCGCGCCAATGCACCCGCCCTTGCGCAACCAGTCACACGCTTCGGCGCATTCTAGGGAGACAGCACAAAACTACACAGTGCCTTACTGCGCGCCAGCACTCTCCTGTGCTCTCATATCCAGCACCCTCCTGCTCACTTGCGCTCGTCAATGCGCCAACTCTTCACAAAGGACCAGCGCTTGCCTGTTAGCGCTCTTCTGCGCATTCACCGGAAAGTGCGCTTCAGCAGAAACTGAGTACCAGCATCATCCTGTGTGCCATCGCACCAGTACTCTTCTGCACACTTGCGCAATAGGCAATAAAAAAAGGAATAAAACTTTTAGGACAGGTTACCGTTGCCCCATTCCTCTCCCCGCAAACGCATAGCATGGCTTCTGGGATAAAAGGAAAGAGGCTTCACAGAAGGATCCAAGATCCCGAAGATTCCATCTTCCAAGGAGAATCAAAATGGGGAATCCTTGGTCACTGTCACTTCTGAAATTTCTTTTTCCTTGACAGACCACCATCAGCAAACAAGAAAGCATCAACAAACTGATCTCTAGATCACTGTTTGCTGATGGCTAGTTCACGGTTTGCTGATCGCTAGCTCGCCGATCACCAGATCGCCAATTGCCAGCTCAGCTTGATCATTGACCTCTAGTCCCTCCAATGACTAACGATCTCCGATTGTTAGCGTTCCAATCACCGATTTCTAGTCAATAACCAGTCATCAGCTTGCTGATCACTAGATCACCGATGGGCAGCTCATCTTTCTTCAATCATTGAACTCAACTCGCTGATATCTGACCAGCCCATCGTCAGCTTGCTGATCGCTGTCCAACCTGGAGGGTCCATAGTCAGCTTGCTGATTTCTAGCTCACCGATCACCGGTCCGCGATCGATCGCTGATCATCAATGGCTTGCCATCACCAACTGACCATCATTAAACCATTCTGCTGTCTCTCAGGGCTCTCAAAGCAGATTACCAACTCATTGGCTGACTGACCAGACAGCCTTCATTTGACTGTCAGTTACCATCCTCGGCTCACAGACCGCCGATTCACCGATCATTGGCAATTCGCCAGCAGTTCGTGACTCGTACTTACTAGTGAACCTCTGCCCGTAGTTCCCTAGATCAGAAGGTATACAACATACTTCTCGCTTCTGGCCGTTCGCCATCACACTAAAGTGATCGGCAAACGATCGACAACCCTCATCAACGGCTTGTCGATATGGGACTACTTACGAGCACTCTCCAACTGCACAGTAACCACGATACCCAACCGTTAACCATTGATTAACATCTAACAGTATAAACACTAAGATGGGCCAAAGTCCGTTCGGTGCCACTATCAGCTCGCTTCATTCCAGACTAGAGGAATATGCTCGCCGACAATCTGTGCACAGCATCTCAGATAAGGTATACCTAATGGTCTTTGGATCGCCTTTTAGCCGACAAATTCCCGACTTTACGGGGTCCTTCAACTAGGGATCTGTTCGCAACGCTCCTGAACCTCAGGCTGCCCTAGACCCCAAGGCTCCCTGACAAAAAACAAACCAACAACGGTGGGTACAACAATGATGTTTACGTCTCGCCCCCATTTTGTCTGGAGAAGGGCACTCAAGAAGGCTAGAACATTGGTCAGCCTCTCAAGGATTCCTAGCTCCACTATGGCATTACGCAGAACGGTTTCCAAACCTTTTGCAGCTCCTGATAGAGTCTCCAAGAGAATCCTCTCCACATCACAGACAACCCACCTAGACATCTACCACAAGCTATAGCTTTGCTATGATTGTACGCCTGTAGACTACCCAGTACCTCTTTCCGATAAGGTTGTCTAGATATCTGAGGAATTCATCAGCATCAGTCTACTAGGCAGTATAACGTCTTGTGTGGTTCGTGTCATGTGAAAGTGTCTCTATCCACTTGATACCTCTATTCAAGCAATAGCGGAATCCTCGAGTATATACAAGAGGAAAAGACCCCCTATTCAGATTGGACAGGTAAAGATGATCACTCAACCTTGATCCTTCACCCTCAAACTGAAAGGAAGGGACATCCTCTCATCAATAGACCTTTCCTAACTCACACGGACTTACAACTTGCCTTTCTCCAGTCGGAATTGAGACCTTCCTCTCGGAACATGGTTCAAATTCTCAGATCTCTAAAGAGACCTCCTTATGTTCCACTTCACTAGGCAACAAATTTTCACCTGATTTAAGAAGACAATGTTCTTACACACACTGATAGCAACCATACGAGTCAAGGAACTTTATGGTCTCTCTTTCCACATCGCACAATAATGAGAAGGGCGAAAGGCAATGTTCA
>NC_090733.1:101556857-101649641 GCF_036898095.1 Palaemon carinicauda | reverse complement strand
TCTGTTCACTCCAGTTCACTCCAGTTGGCGCATTGTTCACGACTATTTCACGGCCATTTAGAGCGTGCCAATGCGTGCCACAAACTTTAAACATTTCAAAGTTCTGGGCACGCATAGCACGCATTGGTACACTCTGGCACGCGAGTTCCCGCACTGTTCACTACATATTCACGGCTCGTTCACGCGAGTTCGCGCATCAATGCGTGCCAGTGCGTGCCACGAAGACGAATGCGTGCTATTGTGCAGTGTCAGGCAAGGCTTTAGTTTTGTCTATTGCCTGACCAATTTGCTGAAACAATTGCGTTTGTTTAGTTTCTGATGAAAATATATGCTATTTGCTGCTGCTCTACTATAGGAAACTCCTCTCTCTCTCTCTCTCTCTCTCTCTCTCTCTCTCATACTTGGAGTATTAGTTTTGTCTATTGGCCTGACCATTTGATGAAACAATTGCGTTTTGTTTAGTTTCTGATGAAAATATATGCTATTTGTTGCTGCTCTACTATCGGAATCCTCTCTCTCTCTCTCTCTCTCTCCATACCTTGAGTGTTTAGTTTTGTCAATTGTCTGACCATTTGATGAAACATTGCGTTTGTTTAGTTTCTGATGAAAATATATGCTATTTGTTGCTGCTCTACTATCGGAATCTCTCTCTCTCTCTCTCTCTCTCTCTCTCTCTAACTTGGAGTATAGTTTTGTCTATTGCCTGACCATTTGATGAAACAATTGCGTTTGTTTAGTTTCTGATGAAAATATATGCTATTTGTTGCTGCTCTACTATCGGAATCTCTCTCTCATCTCTCTCTCTCTCTCATACCTTGAGTGTTAGTTTTGTCAATTGTCTGACCATTTGATGAAACAATTGCGTTTTGTTTAGTTTCTGATGAAAATATATGCTATTTTGTTGCTGCTCTACTATCGGAATCTCTCTCTCTCTCTCTCTCTCTCTCTCTCTAACTTGGAGTATTAGTTTTGTCTATTGCCTGACCATTTGATGAAACAATTGCGTTTTGTTTAGTTTCTGATGAAAATATATGTATTTGTTGCTGCTCTACTATCGGAATCTCTCTCTCTCTCTCTCTCCTCTCTCTCTCCATACCTTGAGTGTTAGTTTTGTCAATTGTCTGACCATTTGATGAAACAATTGCGTTTGTTTAGTTTCTGATGAGAATATATGCTATTTGTTGCTGCTCTACTATCGGAATCTCTCTCTCTCTCTCTCTCTCTCTCATACTTGGAGTAATAGTTTTGTCTATTGCCTGAACCATTTGATGAAACAATTGCGTCTTGTTAGTTTCTGATGAAAATTATATGCTATTTGTTGCTGCTCTACTATCGGAATCTCTCTCTCTCTCTCTCTCTCTCTCTCCTCTCTCTCTCTCATACCTTGAGTGTTAGTTTTGTCAATTGTCCCTGACCATTTGATAAAACAATTGCGTTGTTTAGTTTCTGATGAAAATATATGCTATTTGTGCTGCTTTCCTTTTGGAATCTCTCTCTCTCTCTCTCTCTCTCCTCTCTTACTTGAGTATTAGTTTTGTCTATTGTCTGAGCATTTGATGAGACAATTGACATTTGTTTAGTTTCTGATGAAAATATATGCTATTTGTTGCTGCTCTAATATCGGAATCTCTCTCTCTCTCTCTCTCCTCTCTCTCTCTCTCTCTCTCCTCTCTCATACCTTGAGTGTTAGTTTTGGTCTATTGTCTGACCATTTGATGAAACAATTGGATTTTGTTCAGTTTCCGATGAAAATATATGCTATTTGTTGCTGCTTTCCTTTCGGAATCTCTCTCTCCTCTCCCTCTCTCCTCTCTCTCTCTCTCCTCTCTCTCTTACTTGGAGTATTAGTTTTGTCTATTGTCTGAGCATTTAATGAAACAATTGCGTTTGTTAGTTTCTGATGAAAATATATGCTATTTGTTGCTGCTCCTACTCTCGGAATCTCTCTCTCTCTCTTCTCTCTCATACCTTGAGTGTTAGTTTTGTCTATTGTCTGACCATTTGATGAAACAATTGGATTTGTTCAGTTTCCGATGAAAATATATGCTATTTGTTGCTGCTTTCCTTTCGGACTCTCTCTCTCTCTCTCTCCTCTCTCTCTCTCTCTCTCTTACTTGGAGTATTAGTTTTGTCTATTGTCTGACCAATTTGATGAAAAAATTGCGTTTAGTTTGTAAGTTTATGATGAAAATATATGCTATTTGTTGCTGCTCTACTATCGGAATCTCTCTCTCTCTCTCTCTCTCTCTCTCTCTCATACCTTGAGTGTTAGTTTTGTCTATTGTCTGACCATTTTGATGAAACAATTGCGTTTGTTTAGTTTCTGATGAAAAGATATGCTATTTGTTGCTGCTCTACTATCGGAATCTCTCTCTCTCTCTCTCTCTCTCTCTCTAACTTGGAGTATTAGTTTTGTCTATTGCCTGACCATTTGATGAAACAATTGCGTTTGTTTAGTTTCTGATGAAAAGATATGCTATTTTGTTGCTGCTCTACTATCGGAATCTCTCTCTCCTCTCTCTCTCTCTCTCTCTCTCTCTCTCATACCTTGAGTGTTAGTTTTGTCTATTGTCTGACCATTTGATGAAACAATTGCGTTTGTTTAGTTTCTGATGAAAATATATGCTATTTGTTGCTGCTCTACTATCGGAATCTCTCTCTCTCTCTCTCTCTCTCTCTCATACCTTGAGTGTTAGTTTTGTCTATTGTCTGACCATTTGATGAAACAATTGCGTTTGTTTAGTTTATGATGAAATATATGCTATTTGTTGCTGCTCTACTATCGGAATCTCTCTCTCTCTCTCTCTCTCTCTCTCTCTCTCTCTCTCTCTCTCTAACTTGGAGTATTAGTTTTGTCCATTGCCTGACCATTTGATGAAACAATTGCGTTTGTTTAGTTTCTGATGAAAAGATATGCTATTGTTGCTGCTGCTCTGCTATGGGGAATCTCTCTCTCTCTCTCTCTCTCTCTCTCTCTCTCTCTCTCATACCTTGAGTATTAGTTTTGTTTAGTGTCTGACCATTTGATGAGACAATTGCGTTTGTTTAGTTTCTGATGAAAATATATGCTATTTGTTTGCTGCTCTACTCTCGGAATCTCCTCCTCTCTCTCTCTCTCTCTCATACCTTGAGTGTTAAGTTTTGTCTATTGTCTGAACCATTTGATGAAACAATTGCGTTTGTTTAGTTTCTGATGAAAATATATGCTATTTGTTGCTGCTCTACTCTCGGAATCTCTCTCTCTCTCTCTCTCTCTCTCTCTCATACCTTGAGTGTTAGTTTTGTCTATTGTCTGACCATTTGATGAAACAATTGGATTTGTTCAGTTTCCGATGAAAATATATGCTATTTGTTGCTGCTTTCCTTTCGGAATCTCTCTCTCCCTCTCTCTCTCTCTCTCTCTCTCTCACTCTCTCTCTTACTTGGAGTATTAGTTTTGTCTATTGTCTGACCATTTTGATGAAACAATTGCGTTTGTTTAGTTTCTGATGAAAATATATGCTATTTGTTGCTTGCTCTACTCTCGGAATCTCTCTCTCTCTATCTCTCTCTCTCTCTCATACCTTGAGTGTTAGTTTTGTCTATTGTCTGACCATTTGATGAAACAATTGCGTTTGTTTAGTTTATGATGAAAATATATGCTATTTGTTGCTGCTCTACTATCGGAATCTCTCTCTCTCTCTCTCTCTCTCTCTCTAACTTGGAGTATTAGTTTTGTCTATTGCCTGACCATTTGATGAAACAATTGCGTTTGTTTAGTTTCTGATGAAAATATATGCTATTTGTTGCTGCTCTACTCTCGGAATGTCTCTCTCTCTCTCTCTCTCTCTCTCTCTCCTCTCTCTCTCTCTCTCATACCTTGAGTGTTAGTTTTTGTCTATTGTCTGACCATTTGATGAAACAATTGGATTTGTTCAGTTTCCGATGAAAATATATGCTATTTATTGCTGCTTTCCTTTCGGAATCTCTCTCTCACTCTCTCTCTTACTTGGAGTATTAGTTTTTGTCTATTGTCTGACCATTTGATGAAACAATTGCGTTTGTTTAGTTTCTGATGAAAAGATATGCTATTTGTTGCTGCTTTCCTTTCGGAATCTCTCTCTCTCTCTCTCTCTCTCTCTCATACCTTGAGTATTAGTTTTGTCTCTTGTCTGACCATTTGATGAAACAATTGCGTTTGTTTAGTTTCTGATGAAAAGATATGCTATTTGTTGCTGCCTCTACTATCGGAATCTCTTTCTCTCTCTCTCTCTCATACCTTGAGTGTTAGTTTTTATCTATTGTCTGACCATTTGATGAAACAATTGCGTTTGTTTAGTTTCTGATGAAAAGATATGCTATTTGTTGCTGCTTTACTATCGGAAACTCTCTCTCTCTCTCTCTCTCTCTCTCTCTCTCTCTCTCTCTCTCTCTCTCTCTCCTCTCTAACTTGGAGTATTAGTTTTGTCTATTGCCTGACCATTTGATGAAACAATTGCGTTTGTTTAGTTGCTGATGAAAATATATGCTATTTGTTGCTGCTCTACTATCGGAATCTCTCTCTCTCTCTCTCTCTCTCTCTCTCTCATACCTTGAGTGTTAGTTTTGTCAATTGTCTGACCATTTGATGAAACAATAGGGTTTGTTCAGTTTCCGATGAAAATATATGCTATTGGTTGCTGCTTTACTTTCGGGATCTCTCTCTCTCTCTCTCTGTCTCTCTCTCATACTTGGAGTATTAGTTTTGTTTAGTGTCTGACCATTTGATGAAACAATTGCGTTTGTTTAGTTCCTGATGAAAATATATGCTATTTGTTGCTGCTTTACTTTCGGATTCAATCTCTCTCTCTCTCTCTCTCCTCTCTCTCTCTCTCTCTCTCTCTCTCTCTCTCTCTCTCTCTCTCATACTTGGAGTATTAGTTTTGTTTAGTGTCTAACCATTTGATAAAATAATTAGGTTTGTTCAATTTTTGATGAAAAAATATGCTATTTGTTGCTGCTTTACTTGCGGAATCAATCTCTCTCTTCTCTCTCTCTCTCTCTCTCTCTCTCTCTCTCTCTCTCTCTCCTCTCTCTCTCTCTCTCTCTCTCTCTCATATTTGGAGTCTTAGTTTTATCCATTGTCTGACCATTTGAAGAAACAATAGGGATTGTTTAGTTTCTTAAGAAAATTTATGCTATTTTTTGCTGCTCTACTTTCGGAATCTCTCTCTCTCTCTCTCTCTCTCTCATACCTTGAGTATTAGTTTTGTCTATTGTCTGACCATTTGATGAAACAATAGGGTTTGTTCAGTTTCCGATGAAAATATATGCTATTTGTGACGGAACCGAGAGAAGGTTGTGAACTCAAAGGCAGTGTGAAAGCAACTGAGTTAGCTTTATTAAAGAACACTCTCCTTTATATACAAAATCTTAAAGCAACAAGAATTTTCATGTTCAAATATTGACACTGTTTACAGAGGAAAAAAGCAGACATGATTTTTCAGGTTCTTTTTAGTGCGAGGGGAGGAGAGCGAAGATACAAGCACAAAATTAACTATGTACGATCGTGTGACACACGGTTGGTACATGGCTCCCCCCTTAAAATTGACATACTGTACATGTTAAATAGGGCACCCTGATCTAGAGAGGGGAACTGTAGGCGGGTCATCTGGCAGAAGATAAGCAGGTTTTTAGACGATCAATGGAGACCCCAGTCTTCTTTGCCACGAATGTTGAGTAGGAATGTTTTCGGATTGCGGCAGATCACAAGGAAAGGGCCCGTGTAAGGGGGGCGTTAGCGGTGGCTTGCTAGTGTCGGTGCGCAGGAAGACGTTCGTTGGTTGCAGAGTGCAAGTCTGTTGGTATGTGTTGCTTCGCTGGGGGCTTGTAAGTCTGGCGGCATGGAGTAAATTTTCCCACGACGTGACGTATGCGGTGGAGATCGTCGGAGGATGTTGTAGAAGGAAAAAATTCGGCAGAAGAACGACCAACGGGTCGCCATACACCATTTCAGGTGCCGAAACGTTGAGGGGCGTCTTTAAGAGTGGTCCTTAGTCCCAGGAGGACCCAGGGAAGCTGAGTAAACCAGTTGAAATCCTTGCAGCGGGACATCAAAGCTGCTTTGAGGGTAGCGAATGAAAAACTTTCAAGCATTCCATTGGCAGCGGGGTTGTAGGGCCGTTGTCTGATGTAGGGTGATGCCCAGGAGATTCGCTAATGATGTCCACAATTGAGAGGTGAAAGTGGTTCCCCTGTCGGAAGTAATACAGTATGCTCAGGGATACCAAATCTTGCAATCCATCTAGAGAGTAAGGCAGATGTACATGAGGCGGACGTTGCAGTTTCCATGGGAATGGCTTCAGGCCAACGAGTGGAGCGGTTGATGACGGTAAACAGGTAACGATGTCCTTGTGATGGGGATAGGGGGGGCCTACAACGTCGACATGAATGTGTGCGAAACGACGTTGAGGTTGAGGAAAGGTGCCCACCCTTCCGGAATCCGTGTGTCGATGTACTTTGGAAGTTTGGCAAGAAGTACAGGCGCGGGACCCAATCCTTAGCATCCTTAGAAATGCCGTGCCAAATGAACTTTGCCTTCAGCAGCTGTGCAGTAGAAACGGCACGAGGGATGTGAAGGCCGTGAATGAAATCAAACACATGCCGTCGCCTGGGAGCAGGAATCTAAGGTCGCGGGTCTACCAGAGTACTGACGTCACAGAGGAGGGTGTGTGTTTTGAGTCTTCGAGGGGGGAAGTTTTCTCAACAGAGGGACGTGCAGGATGTCCTACATGCTTGATACTTTGGATCCTGTCCATTGGGCTTCAGCCAGGGCGTTGTAATACAATCCCAGTTGAACGGCAGCCAACGTGTTTCTTGACAGGGCATCGGCAACGGGATTCATTTACCCAAGGACGTATTGAAGGGTGCAATTTTAGTCAGCCACGGCGGAGAGATGTCGGCGTTGCCGGGCGGACCAGGCGTCAGACTGTCGAGTAAAGGCATGCACAAGAGGCATGTGGTCTGTGCGAATGACGAAGGGCGTACCTTCTAAGAAATGGCTAAAGTGAGGGACAGCCAAGTGCACCACCAGCAATTCTCGATCGAAGGTAGAATAACCCGATTCTACCTTGGACAGTTTTTCTGCTGAAGAAGGCCAATGGGCGGGGCGAGCCGTTGACCACCTGCTCGAGTACTGCACCAATAGCGACGTCGCTGGCATCGGTGGAGAGAAGGAGAGGGGCATGTGGGATAGGAAAAGTGAGAGCCGCAGCAGTTGATAGGGCCTTCTTTGCATTGCAGAAGGCTGCTTCTTGAAGGGGACCCCACTTCAGGTCCTTTGGCTTGCCCTTGAGGGAGGCGTAGAGGGGAGCAAGAGTGGCGGCTAATGGCTGGCAGAAAAAGGTGATAATAGTTGATCCTGCCCAAGAATTCCTACAGAGCTTTGACGGTCGAGGGCACGGGGAAGTTCTGAACGGCTGCTACCTTCTCAGGGAGGGGGTGGACTCCTTCAGGAGTGATGCGGTTGCCCTAAGAACGACACTTCACTGGCGCCAAAGGTACACTTGTCGTACCGGACCACAAGGCCGTTTTGTTGCGGGCGGTCGAGCACGATGCGGCGGGTGACGGAGGTGTTCCTCTTTTGAGGAGGAGAACACAAGTATGTCGTCCACATAACATACACAGAAAGGGAGGTCCCCTAAGATGCCATACATGAGACGTTGGAAACGTAGCCCCCAGCATTATGAAGGCCAAAACAGAAGTAATTGAAGGTGTATGTACCAAACGGAGTGGTGATGGCAGTCTTGGGGATGTCTTCTGGGTTCATAGGCACCTGATAATACCCCTTCAGGAGGTCGAGCGTAGAGAAAACCTTTGCTTTGTGCAGGTAGGAGGTCACGTCGGCAATGTTTGGGAGGGGTTAGTGATCCGGTTCTGTTTGCATGTTCAGGCGCCTGTAATTCCCGCACAGACGGAGGGAGCCGTCTTTCTTCAGAACGATGTGTAAGGGTGACGACCATGGGCTGGAGGCCTTTTGGCAAAGGACCATTTCCTCCATTTCGGCGAACGTCTGTTTGGCGGCTGCCATTCGTTCCGGTGCCAGACGTCTGAATTTTGTGAAAACTGGGGGTCCAGTCGTCTTGATATGGTGATAAATACCGTGCTTGGCAGGAACCAAGGACGTTTGGCGAAGTTCTGGACGGAAACTTCCGGGTACGACGTGAGGAGGTGGGCGTAGGCATCCGTGGGTGCGCTAATGTGGAGAGTGAGTTTAGGAGGGGGCGGGTTGAAGAGGTTGTCGACAAGTACGAGTCTGCGTTGACCAATCGTCGGTGGGCGACATCGACCAGAAGGTGGAAATGAGAGAGGAAATCCGCACCTAGGATTGGGCAATGTGACGTCAGCAACGAGAAACTTCCAATTGAATTTACTGTTTCCGAACGATAATGTGAGGTTCTCGTAACCGTAGGTGGGTATCGCAGATCTGTTGGCAGCTACCAAGCGGACGTCGGCAGATGTAGACAGACTACGTCGTGTCTTGAAGAGTTTCCTTGGCAAAAGAAAACGACAAGCACCCGAGTCTACCAAAAATCGCACGCCCGTTCCTGCATCATGTAAAAAAGAAAAGATTAGAAACACGGGAGGCCACCGCCACGAGCGATGGCCTACTTACACGTTTTTTGGCAACTGACAATCCTCGGCACATTTCTTCGCAGTTGCCTCGAATCTGAAGTGGTAGTAGCAAAACTGCGGCGGGATGGGAGGTAGTAAGTGCTGTAGAAGTCGTTTGTTGGGGCGCAAGCGATTGGTGGGTGGTGGGCGGCCTTGTCGCTGCTTCGGCACGTTACGGTGTAGGCGTGTATGTCCTACGGCATTCATGTCAGCTTCGGTTGACGTTGAATAGGCATCCTCTTCATCAGGGGTGGAGGCGTTGATGGAGGTCTTGAAGTGGCTGTCCATAAGGGCGTCGGCTATGGTCATCAAGTCCTTTATGGGGTAAACTATCGACATTGGGTAAGGCAGCGCGTATAGGTAAGGGTAAACGGCGTATCCGAAGGGCACGAAGTAGGTTCACCTCACGAGGAGAGCCGTCTGCGGCAGGTTGAAGGCGAGCGATACTGGTCATTTCCCTGAAGGCAAGCGAAGCCCTTTGGTCCCCCAACGGTTGTTGCGCGAGCTGAAAAAGCTTTGCTACACGGGCGGCTGGCGACGACGAGTACTGCTGCAGAAGGTATGTTTTGAGGCCGTCATACGCTATTGGGGTGTCTCCTTGTTCACAAAGCCAGTCGGATATTTCCGGGAAGGTATCCTCGGGTATCGCCGCGAGAACATAATCTGCTTTGGTGGTTGAGCGAGTCACGCCCTTGATGCGAAACTGGACTTCTGCGCGCTGAAACCAAGCAAACGCCTCTCCGCTGGCGAACGGTGAAAGTTTCAATGGGGCAGCCGCAGCGCCAACTTCTGTAGAGTCTGTCATAGTACCAACGATGGAGGGGCGAGGGGGGTGGGGGTGGAAGGAGGTGGGAGCGAGTCGACTTCTGGGGTCACCAATGTGACGGAGCCGAGAGAAGGTTGTGAACTCAAAGGCAGTGTGAAAGCAACTGAGTTAGTTCATTAAAGAACACTCTCCTTTATATACAAAATCTCAAAGCAACAAGAATTTTCATGTTCAAATATTGACACTGTTACAGAGGAAAAAAGTAGACATGATATTTCAGGTCCTTTTTAGTGCGAGGGGAGAGCGAAGATATAAGCACAAAATGAACTATGTACGATCGTGTGACACACGGTTGGTACATATTTGTTGCTGCTTTACTTTCAGGATCTCTCTCTCTCTCTCTCTCTCTCTCTCTCTCTCTCTCTCTATTAGTTTTGTCTATTGCCAGACTATTTGATGAAACAATTGGGTTTTAGTTTCTGATGAAAACATATGCTGTTTGTTGCTGCTTTACTTTCGGAATTAATCTCTCTCTCTCTCTCTCTCTCTCTCTCTCTCTCTCTCTCTCTCTCTCTCTCTCATACTTGGAGAATTAGTTTTGTCTATTCTCTGACCATTTGATGAAATAGTTGGGTTTGTTCAATTTCTGATGAAAATGTGTGCTATTTGTTGCTGCTTTACTTGCGGAATCAATCTCTCTCACTCTTCTCTCTCTCTCTCTCTCTCTCTCTCTCTCTCTCTCTCTCTCTCTCTCTCTCTCTCTCTCTCTTTCATACTTGGAGTATTAGTTTTGTTTAGTGTCTGATCATTTGATGAAATAATTGGGTTTGTTTAGTTTTTGATGAAAATATATGCTATTTGTTGCTGTTTTACTTTCAGAGTCTCTCTCTCTCTCTCTCATACTTGGAGTATTAGTTTCGTCTATCGTTTGATCATTTGATGAAAAAATTAGGTTTGTTCAGTTTCTGATGAAAATATTTGCAATTTGTTGCTGCTTTACATTCGGGAATCTCTCTCTCTCTCTCTCTCTCTCTCTCTCTCTCTCTCTCTCTCTCGTACTTGGAGTATTAGCTTTGTCTATTGTCTGACCATTTGATGAAACAATTGGGTTTGTTTAGTTTCTGATGAAAATATATGCCATTTGATGCTGCTTTGCTTTCGGAATCTCTCTCTCTCTCTCTCTCTCTCTCTCTCATACCTGGAGTATTAGTTTTGTTTATTTGTTTTTACGCTATACGTCCCGAACATGGCGTACGGTATTGTCAACGAGTTTAGTTAATTGAAAGTAATTTTCCAGATGTTTCTGTAAAGAAAACGTAAAGTGTGGGAGTGAAAGTTTATTGGGAGCGAGACCAAATACTGAAGGAAAAAGAAGTGAAGAAAAATTCTTCACAGGACTTTTCCATCATTAAAGTAAGGAGTGCAGGTAAACCACGTGGCCACATAGTTTCCCCCTTTTAGACTAGATTAGTTTTTTGTTTTACTTGATTTAGTTTAACTGGCTTTTTTATAATTCGGGCTGATTGCGTGGGATTTGGTATACAAATTTCGTGTATAACATTTGCTTTAGACTAGTACAGTCCCGGGTCAAAAGACCACGTGTCCGACCCCATTACAATCATTTGCCATTGCAAGAGACTTTGAGTTACGCATATTTTGATTGCCTTTTAATTTTGCCAAGTTGTTTAACCTCTTGCTGCTGTTAAGGTGTCCGATTTTTTCAATGCAAATTTTGGATAATAAAATTTTTTTGATTGATTATGTCTAACATGAATATTTAATCTCGGGACTGTATACCAGATATATTGGAAAGAGTAAGTCTAAATACCTTAAGAATAATAGTGTATGAGTGAGTGACTTAGTATTTAATCACTATGCTTCGAAGGTAAAGATCCTTATATTTAACTTATACTTTACTATACTACATCACTGCTCCCTTCATTGCCTTTCTCTTAATAGTTTCATAACGTAAAATTCCTTTCCAGCATGTCACTGGGGTCCCTAGGATGGAGCTGAAACAGAGCCTAAACGTGAGATAGCTTTAGACCTGACAAAGTTAAGGTAGGCCATCAAATAACCTTTATTTCACATGTGGAGGTTTCATGCATCTGGACAGAGTACAGTTTTTTTTTTTTTTTTTTTTTTTTTTCCATTAGAGTAAAGGTATGTGGAGTACATCATAGTCATTAAAAGGTTGTTTGTGCCTTAAGCGATAGCGCTCCTTTTCCTCCCCTGCTGAGACTTGCATATATGTTGTAGGGAAACTTTCCCGGGACAGCAAGTTCCCACTCAACAATTTAGTAAAATAAAATATTTCTCCACACCAAGAGAAAAGCCACAGAACAATTACAATGCAGTAGTTGACCCCTTGTGCGAAGAAGAATTGTTGGGTAATCTCAGTGTTGTCATGTATATGAGGACAGAGGAGAATATGTACGCCTAAAGAAATAAATAGCTGGTAGAAATATGAGACTAAGGACGTATTCAGTGTACGCTGGTTCCTCCCTTAAGCTACGCAATTTTACTTACACAAGATTTGTTTATAACTTAAGTAGGCCATTACTAGCTTATACGCAGTTTAGTCTTACTAAAAGACCACTTGATTGACAGACACTACTATGCACTAATTATTCATCAAATGAACCTTTAAACAGAGGTGTACCTCAGTGGAGTGTACTGGGCCCAATCTTATTCTGTATTTATGCTATTGGTCTATCGAAAGTACTACAAAGGCATGGAGTGAAGTTCAAACTAATTGCAGATGATACGCAATTTTACTTTCCATAAATGATATAGATGACACTTCTGAAACTCTAAACCGAATTCTTAACAGTGTTAGGGAATGGATGACAAACATCTGAAATTGAATTATAATAAAACCGAGTTTATGGTGGTCGGAAAGAAAAACAGCCTAAGATCTTTGGTAATATTCAAATAAACATAAATATCAACTATGCCCCAATATCTAGCAAAGTTCGCAATCTAGAAGTATCTCTTGTCTGTAAATTGTTTTTCAATGCCAAGTAAAAACTGCTGGCTATCATCTTAGACATATTGTTTTTTTTATAAAGAAGTACCTGGATGAACTTTCTGTAACTAAACGTGATAAATCGTGTTATTACTAGTACTGACTACTGTAACTCCATCTACCACAATTTATCAAAAGTAGTACATAAATTATAAACATAATAAACAGAAGACCAAGACTGCTAAAAGGTGTCTCACCCTGAGAAAGGATCATTCCTACACCAATTAATGTAACACTGGCTGTCTATTAAAACAAGAATTAAGATATGTCGATAACTCATCAAGTTATCAGAACCAGTGATCTAGAGGAGGAGTGGAAGTTAGTACAAGAAAATTTTGTTGGGATTGCAAGTGATGTGTGTGGAAAAGAAAAGATTGATGGAGGTAACATGGGGAAGAGTAGTGAATGGTGGAATGAATGAGTGAAAATTAAAATGGAAGAGAAAAAGAGGGCATTTGAAGAATGAATGCAGAGTAATAGTGTAGAGAAGTTTGAAAGATAGAGAAAAATATGGAAGTAAAACGCAAGGTAGCTGAGACAAACAGGTTGGCTGACCGGGGGTGAGGTCAGGGATTTGGTTGTTCATATGAAAAGAGTAAAAAGAAGTTTTGGAAAGAAGTGAAGAGAGTAATGAAATGTGGATTGAGAGGTGAAGAGAAACAATGAAAGGTGAAAATGAAAGGTTGTTGAAAGAAAAGGTAAGGAAAAGGTGAGCTGAATATTTTGAAAGGTTACGGAATGTTGAGGATAATAGGGAGCCAGATATAATTGCTGTTGCAGGTGTTGAAGTGCCTGTGATGGGAGATTTGAATTGAGAGATTACAAGAGAGGAAGTGAAGCGAGCACTAGATGAAACGAGAGCAGAAAAAGCACCTAGTATGCATGGCGTGAGGGTTGAGATGCTAAAGGAGGGGGTGTCACTGTACTCGAATGGTTGGTGACACTGTTTAATATATGTTTTATTATTGTCAATGGTACCAATGGACTGGGTGTATGCATGTATTTTTCTGCCATACAAGGGTAAGGAAAATGTGCATGAGTGTTGTAATCCAAGGTGTATTAGTTTGCCAAGTGTGGTTGGAAATGTGTATGGTAAAGTGCTAATTATTAGAATTGAGGATAAAGCATACGATACAATCTTGGAAGTGCAAGGTGGTATTAGAAGAGGTAGAGGATGTATGGATCAGATTTTTACAGCTAGGAAGATATGCAAGAAATATTCAGCAAAAGGTAAGGAAGTGTATGTTGCATTTTTGGGCTCAGGCCATGTCGTCCTGATGAAAGTTCCTTCATAGTAGCTTCCTAGGTTATATTTAACTACAGTGATATATCACAGAGAATTTTACTTAAGGTATCCAGAATTCTAACTCTTGGCGCGAATATCCCTGGCTTTCGCCTTTTGGGATCGCATAATATCAGAGGACGTATTCTTGACATGCCACATAGCTATCTACACCCATAATAGCGTTTACGCTTCGAGAGGGGAAAGTGGCAAGTGTGGGAAATAATTCCAGGAAAGGCCTCCCCGTTTCTGATTTCCGAACCCGAGCCTGAAGGATAGAGCGCCAACACTCTCACACTTGACAAACTAGAGAACCGCAACAAAGACGGTTTGCTTTCCCTACACACGATTAAGTCCCAAGATTATTCTATACCGGGACTGTCGGCACCGATATCACCTTGATGTTCAGACGCTACTCCAGGGCGCAGAATAGTAAATCCCAATCAAGTGTGGTTGGACTGAATCAGTTACGTTAACGACAGTTTCACAAAGAGTTAGGGGGAGCAGTACTGTAAAAGTCAAAACGTCCTAAGGACCACCGGGAGGTATTACTGTAGAACATTACAATAAAGGATTGACACCAATACCTTTAGATTGACGTAAATATAAACTTACCCTTAAGTCATATCTCACCTCATGTGATAACTCATTTAGTCATTTCAAAATGTAAAGGTCAAGTTAAAAACAGTTAATAATTTTAACCTAAAAATGGCGTTTATTTCCATAAAGTACAACAGGAATTTCCACCTAACTGACACAGGAAAAAACAGCAAAACTACCTAATTGAAATTTGAATAAAGACCGCATGGCATATGAAAAATGAAGAAATGCCAAGAAAATGGTCAAATCAATTAAATCGTAAATCAATAATCAAATGACTAATCAACAAATGAAAGTAAAAATGGTGACTGAAATAATACCAAAAGTTCTACTCACTACTTTGAACACATTCCTCTCGAGGGGAACGGGAACATAACTTATGTTAATGGACACGCCACGAATGATTAAATCAGACAGTTTGAACATAACTTCCTAGCTGAATGTGCACATCGTCAAATAAAGGCTAGAAAAAAAAATGGGGGACAGTTCCTTGGCCAAGGTTGAGCACCGTTAATTAGTACTCATGCTCTCGAGGGTTGATTGTAGACATAGTAGAAGCATCTTGTAAACTGTTAAGAACACGGTGCATCTTCAGTTCTGCACTGACGTGTTTTGTCTTCGTAAGCTTATCTTCTAAATAATGGCACAAAGCAAGACATACTGTTGGTTAGTAATTGGTTGACCAACAGGTAGTTGAAGCGACGCCTAAGTTTAAGCGGCGTCCAAGTTGAAGGGGCTATGCCTACGTCCGTCTCCCACGCTTCCTGGTTTTTAAGTGGCCCGCTCTCATGCTCCTCCTGCCGCCGCTGAGCTGGTTCAAGCTGGTCGAGTTCTTCTTCTTCAAATTTCTATGAGTACGTGGTTCGCTGAAGGGTGCTTTTTATAAATACAAGGATCATTCTTGAAACTCCAGGGGAAAGTAATTATAAAGATATCCTACTGTCTGGCTTATAAAAATTAATATACATACAAAAAAATTAAGTGGCGTATAGTGATGTTCAATAACACAGAAAACAATCCTAGCTAAACAGACTTATAAATAGGTACTGAGATGTAAATAGCAATAAGCTAAGATCAATGAGTTACGTAAATTAAAGTTACTTAAATACAAACCAATTGTGGTTAAACATCCAAAGCTTCAAGAGCATTTGGAACAGAACGCAACCAAGTGCTGTTTTCTTAAAAATTGTCGACGGCCGGTTGCAATATCAGAGCATTGTACTGTGAGCTCAAGGAAATGAGATAAAATCATCTACAGAGGAATGAGGTGATGAAAGGTAAAGCATTACAGGGGAATGATGGACATGTTAGCAGCAATGAATATTTAAGGGTATAATAATTTAGGTTACAAAGGAAACAAAAGAAAAATGAGATGCGCAAAACCCAGAAAACAACAAACAAAAAATAAAAATGGAATAACGGGGGTGACTAGAACAAAGCGTGGAAAGAATTTCCACACCCTGCAAAGTAAGAGCGAGAGAGAAGGGGGGGGTCTACTAACAAGATGGAGGGTATGGAAGGAAGGGGGCATTCCCCATCCCTTTCAAATTTACAGCACTTTCTGGAATAAGGCACGGGCTCTATCTGCCACTGCCCTACGAGGTTGCCCTCGAGAGGACACAGGATCAGGTTTGGGAAGAGGGGCGACATCATTAAAAGAATCGTCATTCAGAGGGTCCTCTGAGGGAGGATCTGGTAACTGGGGTGTCGTGAGCGCATCAGGATCATCTTGCTCCAGTTCAGCGATATAGGGACCTGCAACATTTATCTCCATTGGGATAAGACGGTTAATGGGACGCACATATATTCCATGAGGGGTGCGCACCTTCACAGATCTAATATGACCATCTTGACCGGGGTAGGTTTCAAGAATACGGGCCATGGGATAATCTTCCCGATTTACTTCATCCAAAATTAACAAAAATAAATCTCCAATTTTAGGAGGCACAGGGTGGATGCGATTATTTTTTATGTGACGTTCACGAAGGGAATTGACATAATCCTGGGTCCATCGTTTTAAAAACATTTACAACATGTTCGTGAGTTTCTGATAACTAGCTGGGAGGCTGTTCCCTTCCCTATATGTGGGGTCATCGAGGTCGGTCATAAGGACCTGAGGAGCAAGTGAGAGGGTTCGACCGTAAAGCAGATGACTCGGAGTCAAGGGGGTATCAGTAACGTCGTTGACATCCAAGTAAACTAAAGGTCTATCGGAGATGACACACTCGGCTTCTTGTACCAAAGTGACAAATTCATTATAGGTAGGATACAAGTGATACATGGCTTTCCTTAAATTAAGTTTTATGAAGCCTATTAGCCTTTCATAAAAACCTCCCTGCCAAGGGGCACGGGGAGTGATGAATTTCCAGGTCAGGTTATGGGAAGATTTAAACCCATTAATTACAGGGTGATGCATAAGTTCAGTTAGAAGAGTTTAACCAGCTTGGAAAGTGGAAGCATTATCAGAGACGATGCAGTGTGGCATACCAAATCGAGCGGCATATCTGCACACTGCTTGCACAAATTCGATGACCATTAACGAAGTTGTGACTTCTAGAGCCACGGCTCTGGTTGCTGCGCAGGTGAAAAGCAAGATGTAAACAAAATCTACATGTGAATTGTATACCTTAAAAGCTCCAGTGAAATCTAAGCCAGTTACTCGGAAGGGCACTCTTGAAATGAGGCGACTGGGATGATACTGGGCTAATGGAGGTATTGGGTACGGGGCTGCTTGCACCTTCCGGCAATGGATGCAACGGCGCAAAATTTTCTTGATTTTCTGCAACATTTGGGGAACCCAAAATTGTTTACGTAATTCAACAAGGAGTGTTGAAATATTACAGTGCAGCAAACGTTCATGCCAATGTCTGAAGATAAGTGTCCAAAGGGCACAATGATGTTCCAGCAAAATGGGATCTACATAATTTAATTCCACGGGGGCATTACTGAGACGGGAACTAGCTTTGAGAAGACCTTGGTTATCCAGGTAAGGTTTACGTTGGCCGATGAAAGCTCGTTCGTCCAAATTGAGACGAACGTCTTCACCTTGCACTTGCTTCAGAATGTTAGGATAACTTTGGGTCTGGGAACATTTCAATATGACTGTTAAAGGTGGAAGGTTGAATTTATTGGTTAGATTAGGGCAACATTGTGACAAGGGTTGTATCCATTGGGGAATTAAACGAAGGAGTGCAGTGTAGCACTTGATCGCGTCGTCAAGGGAGCTGTAATGATCAAACAGTCGTATTCCGGGGGGATCGAGCTGAATAGGGCATGCACATATCTCGGGGTTAATAGAGAACCTGCTTTGATCGAGGTACTCTGAAGGGTTACTGAGCCAAGGAGGGCCTTGTAGCCAAAATTTATTCTTAAGAATATGCCTGACAGCGACACCACGCGATGCCAGGTCCGCGGGATTACTATTAGTGGGGACATGCTTCAGGTTACGATTACAAGTTAATTTAATGTTGATTATCTCCTCCACACAGTTAAGGACGTAAGGGGAGTTACTTTTAGAATTATGGACCCACTGGAGGGCAGTTGAAGCGGCGGACCAAACAGTGACCGAAGCGTATATGCCAGGGAGCAGTTCTGACAAGTGTTTGGCTAAACGACAGCCCAGTAAGAGCGCAGTTAACTCAAGTTTGGGAATGGTTAAACTTTCATCCATTTCCAACATGCATTTAGGGGTGACTCGGGCTTTAGCCGTAACGAGGCGAGAATTACCTTCCTGGGTGACTACGTAAGCAGCTACTCCGAAAGCGAGCAAAAATGTGCAGTGCTGGTTGACTGCCATCATGCGCATTACGAGGGACTTTAATTTGTTCAAGACCTTTGTACCTTTTGATGATATCACTTAGTTCTTGAACTTGCTCAGAGTCAATAGGGGTGTCCCAGCCCTTGTCAGTTATCCACGGTTTTTGAATGAAGAGTTTGCCTAGAATTGTAACAGGCGAAATAAGACCAATAGGGTCATAAATGGAAGAGAACAAGGACACGACCTTTCTTTTAGTGTTGATGTGGGAATGACTTATCTCTAATTCAGGGGGTAATTTAACATTCAAGGTATCATTAACATTAACAGTATCCCATTCAAGACTAAGGTAATCATGAATGCCTCTTTCTGTGAAATCGCTGTTAAGAGGGGCATTAGTCGTCCATTTGGCTAACGGCATGTTAGCCTTTAACATTAGTGCCTCAATGAGGGGCCTCTCACTCAGAATGTCTTTGGGGTCGACATAACAGCGTTGAAAGTTATCAATATAGAAACTGGTTTAGAGTGTCGATGCCAATCTACTGGACTGACTGTTCAAATGATGTTGGATAGTTTGGTTAAGCAAGTAGGGGCTCGAGGTGGCGCCAAACAGAACGACTTTAAATCGATATGCGACGATCCTTGTCATTTCTGGATCTTCAAAGAAAAGAAAGCGACAGAAGTCTCTCTGTTCTGGGACAATCTCTAAGCGAAGGAATGTCTTGGAAATATCTACAGTTAAACCAAAGGGCTTCTCGCGGAACATTAAAATCATCGATTGAATCTTCGATGCAAGATTGGGTCCTGTGTACAGAGAATCGTTCAGAGAAAGTGAATTTGGGTTCGACCTGGATGAAGCGTTGAAGACAATACATATTGGGGTGGTGGCTCAATTCTTAACTATGGGATGATGCGGTAAATAATGTACTTTTCCATCAACAGGGGAGCCTAAGGGGACAGGCTCAATAAAGTTTTCTTCAAGATACTCATCCAGAATCTTACGTTAATCAGTAACCAATTGGGGGTTCTTTGATTTTTTGACTGACATGAGTTGGGCAAAGGCTCTAGCATAATTTGAAGCGGGATGCTTATCACTCTTGAAAGGTAGCTGAACAACATACTCTCCGGTTTTGTATTGAGTAGTTCTTTTGAAGAGATCAACTGCTTTCTCTTCAAGATGGCTGAAGGCTTCTTTAGTGATACCAATGGTGTCAAGTTTCCAAAGGTTTTCAAGAGGCGGGTTTATAGTCATAGGCGAGTCAACATCAATTCGGTTAATGGTAATTGTGACTGCGCTGACATCTCCTGGGTCCACGTCAGGACGTGACCAATCAGGCAACTCTCCCCATACCACGTAACCGGCGGGAGTGCTAAACAGGTTTACACCTTGGATATTATGAGTACGCTTGAGGAACCTGGGAAGATAATCGGCACCGAGAATGATCTCAATACCGGCATCCTTATCATCGGGACGTTGATCCGCGAGACGAATTCCATTAGCTTCTAGCGTACGGACAGTACGGTGTAACCTGGCGTATTGATGCCTTTACCTACATTGGCACTAACAATAGCCACAATCTTATGTCTCCATCTCCCGATTTTCATATTAAATTGTACTAGATTAGAACTCTTAGGGGGTTCAGTACAATTAAATGAGTTAAGCTGGAACACCATCTGTCCAACAGGTTTAAGATTTAATGATTCAACAACATTTGGGTGCACAAAAGTACGTTGTGCACCATAATCTAGAAAAACTCTTGTGGAGTGTTTAAATTTACCAGAGACTAATTCGGCAGTGAAAGTCGGTAATGCAACTGAGGTGAGGTCATTAGGCTCAACACTCGCAGTGTTGTTGCGGATACAAGCAATGTGATTGAGGTTTACCGCAGGGGTATTGATACTGGGAGGGATAAGGGGTTGCATGTTAGGGGGGTTATTAATGGGAGGTCTAAGGGGTTGGGAGTTAGGGGTGTTGTTAGCAAACCCACTAATGGGTTGGATGAACTGGTTAGTTACTGCAAGGATATTTGGGCATACAGGCAATTTATGAGCCTGCTGACAGTTTAAGCAAGCAATGTTTGCATTGCAATTGCTGGCAAAGTGTTGAGTGGAAAAACATTTTGTGCAACGATTCATTTCTCGCAACTTTGATATCCTACTTCTTGAATCGGGGAAATGGGGACATTTGGATTGCACGTGGTCACTATTGCCACAAAAAATACATTTACCTCTAGCTGTCCCGTTACTGGGGCCACCGATAGGCCATCCATTTGATCGACTAGGAGTCGTTTAGATCCACGGACTGGACAGGCCCGTTATTAACTTTAAGTTTAGGTATATGATTGTTCACGTTGGAGGAAGGAGGTCTAGGCTGGTTAAGTGATTTACCGTAAGAGCGTGAGTTTCCGCAATAGTTGGATCGCGCGGGTTTATCATAGGTTTTAGGTTTGGGGCCGTCGTCAGGGCTGGTCATGAGCTTCATCATTTCCGAGTATGAGCATACAGGGCCCTTTTCATTTCGGCTAAGGTTACTTCCTCACGATTGTAATATCGGTAAACTATACCTAGGTGGAAGGGTCTGAGCTTACTAGTGAAAACATGCTTTAACATTACCTCTGGTAAAGACGACCCAGTTAGTTGTACATATTCAGTTTCCGTGTTGTCCCATTCCATGAGGAAACGACGGAGATCAGTGCCATCATCATTAGGGGAGGATGCTTTATAAAATTTATTTATCAAGAGGTGTTTAGTCAGAACGGGGGACTCATACTATCGCTTAAGACTGTCTATCGATCTTTCATACAGACCCTGTGTCCACACTTGGTTACTGAGAAGTTTACGCGCCGGTCCCTCAAGGGTACGCAACAAAATCTTGTATTTTTCTGTGGGAGAGTACTTGGAGTTTTCATGTACCGTCTGGCGAAACAAACTCCACCAGCCGGCCCAATAATCTCTACGACCATCGAAGGGAGCGGGATCAGGATCTGCAGCGACTGAGACACATACAAACTGAGGGTTAGTGTTAGGCGCTTGAGGGGGATTTGAAGGGTTGATTTTTCCCTGTGTTACAAGTTGAAGGTGCATCGTTTCTGCGTCAGTTAACAAACTTACAAGATCGGTATAACTAGACAGGACAGTGGGGTTGTTCCAATGAGGTTTCCACAAAGTTTTATAGTCCCTAAGTTCCGCAAGAACTCTACCTACTCTGTTTTTACAGTGCTCTAAACCCTCAGGGGTTGCACAGGCAAAATCTATTGGGAAAACAGCTTTCAGAGTTATGTTTGCCTCTTCGTAAATGAATCTGAACTCCTGCGTTTGTTCTTCAAGACGAGCATTAAGGTCTAAAGTAGCCGGCATCTCCACAGCCTGCTGTGGGAGTTTAATGTGACTGTCTTTGGCCGTCATCTTGGGAAGACCACGTATACGATGGTACAGAAGGTCCACAAAAAAAAATAAAAAAGTTATGCAGACAAACAAAGTCAAACTTAAATAACACACGTCACAGAGAATGTTACAGACAAACGGTCACCAAGAGGTGTACAAAACGGATTTTGAGCGAAGCAAAAAATCTATTTTTGGGTGAGATGGCCATGTCGTCCTGATGGAAGTTCCTAAAGGGTAGCTTCCTTGGGTATATATAACTACGGCGATATTCCCAGAGAATTTAACTTAAGGTACCCAGAATTCTAACTCCTGGAGCGAATATCCCTAATAAAAGAACCAGGGATATCGCGAAATATCAGAGGACGTATTCTTGACACGCCACATAGCAATCTGCACCCTGAACAGAGTTAACACTTCGAAGGGGTCAATTGGCAAGAAAACGAAAACGAGAAAGAAAGGAGAGCCGCTCGCAAGGTATCTCTCCTCTCCCGTTTCGTAAGCGTGCATTGCACCGCTCACGGCGCCATCTGTATTCCTTGTAGCGATACACGAGGTGCTACAGATACTGTATGTAGGGAGGGGACCTACAGCCCTTTAGAAGAAAGGGAAGGGCGGGTCCATCAGGACGACATGGCCATCTCACCCAAAAATAGATTTTTCGCTTTGCTCAAAATCCGTTTTTTGGGTTCAAGCCATGTCGTCCCGATGGAAGTATACCAGAGCATTACTGTATCTGTGGATTCTCAAAACGTGCCGTACTCCCCGAAGGTATTTCCCGGCTAACTAGACCTAGAGACCTAAGATGTTACCGTCATACATCTTTTCAACTAACCATAGACCATGTTAGTGCTTCCTGCCCCCTACAGGGAAGAGTCATACTAGACTCTGGAAAAGTCTCGAAGAATACATATACCTATGTATGAATAACAGACAAGCCAATATAGTGGTCTCACCCTATATCATGTAAAGCATAGTTTGTAAAGAACCACTGAGTCAATATGAAATATCGACCAGTTCCCCGTTCAATACTGGATTGGACAAAGGTTTATATCCGAGTAGGAGGAAAACTTGCATATCCGCCACCGTCCCCTTAGGGCATGGAGTCCTCCCACCAAGGGAAAGCATAAACCAATGCAAAGAAGGCTTGCATAAAGGAACAATCTATTAGAATTATCCCAGATAAATATACATAGAAACGTAATGCTAAATTATTTCAAATAAATTGACACAGGTGAAGGAGACGCAAGGTTCACAAGAACTAGTTTATTAACAAACAATAAATAAAACAGGTTAAACAACCATTATATATATATATAAGAGGAGGATAACCAGTAAATAAGCATAAGCATGATAGTAAACAGAAAACTTGTTTATCTGAAAGAAAAACATTAGCGCCACTTTTAACATACCGAGGTATCAAAATCATAAAAGTCTGTATTACTAATCAGTTACATTAGCGTTGGAAACGCTCGGCACACATGTCTGCACTTATGCTAGGTTCACCTTTGAATGTGGAACAGTCAATGTGGGCAACCCAGTGCCCTAACACTTAGTTTGTAGAACAGTTCGTAACTACACACTCACCCCGGAATTAATCGTCCCAATTAAATCCACTGTTCCTCGCAGAGTTAAACAGCAGGGTTAACGACACTACCCACTGCTACCACAGACCTCTTTAGTTGCTCCACTTGCTTCGCATAGTGACGAAAGAACACTCTGGAAGACTTCCAGCCAGTGTATGAACAAAGATGTTCGAAATCCATACAATTAAAGAAATTTAAGGATGAGGCAACTTTCCTCGGATCGTGACCTGCGGGTGTACTGTCTGGATCCGCTCTGCGAATAGAATAGGTGATTTTCGCCCTAAGTTGTTTCAGTGATAAATTTGAGCCTGATGTTTCTCCCCTGAATAGTTGACCACCCCTGAAGTCTGAAGTTCTACGAAGATAGACCTTTAGGCATTCCACTGGACATAGAGATGCATCTTCTTTCAGAGGGCAGATTCTCCAGGGACCCCACCTGTTGGTGGGTAACTCGTTCTTGGCGAGAAACGTAGGATCCGGAAACAGGTTCAGTTCTCCCCCATCCAAGAACTGAACACGACCCTCCTCTCATGAGAGGGCTACAATTTCACTAACCCTGGCCCCCGACGCGAGTGCAAACAGGAAAATAACTTTTTGGGTCAAATCCTTTAAAGCACACTCCTCATTGTTCAACAGCGAAGCGAAATGAAGAACTTTATCTAAAGACCATGAAATGGGCTTTGGAGGTGCTGATTGTCTGAGCCTAGCACAGGCTTTCGGAATTTTATTAAAAATATCGTTAGAGAGGTCGACCTGGTAGGCATATAAAATGGGTCTTGTCAAAGCAGATTTACTCGTTCATATTGTGTTGGCTGCTAACCCTTGACCATGGAGGTGGATGAAGAAAAATAAGCAGAAGTCCGTCGAGATCTTTTGCGGATTCTTCGCCTTGACAAAGGCCACCCATTTCCTCCATGATGACTCATATTGCCTTCTAGTAGATTTGCACTTATATTCCTCTAGGAAGTCTATACTGTCTTTCGAAATCCCGAAACGTTTTCTCACCGCTAGGGAGAGAAATTCATGAGCTGCAGGTTCCGGGTTTTCTGTGATGAAGCGCAGACAGTCGACTTCTGAACTCGCTGGGTCAGAACTGGATCTGGTAACGGTAGACACTTCAGCCGTAGTTCCAATGCCAGAGGGAACCACACGCTGTTCGGCCACTTGTGAGCCACTATTGCCGCTACTCCCTTGAAAGATCTTAGTTTGTTGAGGACCCTCAATAGAAGGTTGTGAGGAGGGAACAGGTAAATCCTGGACCATCTGTTCCAGTCGAGGGACATCGCGTCCACTGCTTCCGCCAAGGGATCCTCGTACGGGGACACGTAAAGAGGTAACTTCTTGTTGTCTTTCGTCGCAAAGAGGTCTATCTGCAGTTCTGGGACTTGACTCAAGATGAAGGAGAATGATCCTGCGTCTAGGGACCATTCTGACTCTATCGGTGTGAACCTGGATAGAGCGTCCGCTGTCACATTGCGGACTCCTTGAAGGTGAACTGCCGACAGGTACCACTTCTTCTTTTCCGCCAGTCGAAAGATGGCCAACATCACCTGGTTGAGTGGTGGTGACCTCGATCCTTGTCGATTCAAGCATCTCACAATCACCTCGCTGTCCAGCACCAACCTTATGTGGATCGAGTGACGAGGGGAGACTTTCTTCAAGGTAAGGAGTACTGCCATAGCTTACAGAAAGTTTATATGAAATGTCTTGAAAAGATTGGACCAAGTCCCTTGGGCCTTCTTCCGATGAGAATGACCTCCCCACCCCTCCTTCGAGGCGTCTGTGTGAATAGTCAACGAGGGGGAAGGTGGCTGAAGAAGTACCGACTTCTTTAGTTGCCTGACTTGGGACCAAGGCCTGAGAAGCGTACGTAGACGAAGCAGAACTGGTCTTATCAGATCTCTTCGCGCATTTGATGCATAACTTCTCCAAACTCCGGTTACATCCTTTAGCTGTGCTCTTAGCACTGGGTCTGTTACTGAAGCAAACTGAAGAGAACACAGCACTCTCTCCTGTTTGCGTCTTGATATCCTTTCGGAATCCAGAAGTCTCTTGAAAGAACCAGCTATCTCCTTCCTCTTCTTCCCCGGGATGGAGAGTTGGTGTGTCACTAGGTCCCAGTGGATTCCCAGCCCCTGGAACTTTTGAGATGGAGAAAGTCGAGACTTTTTTCTGTTGATCTTGAAGCCTAGATACTCTAGGAACTGGATCACCTGTAGGGAAGCTTGCAAACATTCTGTCTTGAATGCTGCCCACACCAGCCAGTCGTCCAGGTAGGCTACCACCTGGATTCCCTTTAGGCGTAATTGTTTGAGAGCTACGCTCGCAAGCTTCGTGAAGATCCTTGGAGCTATGTTTAGCCCGAATGGCATGGCTCTGAAGGCGTAGAGTCTTCGATGTAGCTTGAACCCTAGGTAGGGGGAGAGTTGACGATTGATTGAAACGTGCCAATAGGCGTCTGACAAATCTATGGAGACGGTAAATGCCCTCTTGGGCAGTAAGGTCCTTATGTGTTGCAGTGTTGCAGTTCACTATGAAATTGTTGAGTGCGACAAGTCCAGAATGACTCTGAGTTTTTCTGAGTCCTTCTTGGGAACACAAAACAGCCTCCCTTGGAATTTGATGGACTTTACCCTTCGGATTACTCTTTTCTCCAACAGTTCTTGAATGTACTCCTCCAGAACGGGGGTGGAGTGTTGGAAAAATCGAGGGCACGGGGGTGGAGTGCTGTACCAGCTCCAACCCAGTCCATTCTTGAGTAGGCTGTGGGCCCAGGGATCGAAGGTCCACCGATCCCGAAAATTCTGAAGTCTCCCTCCTACCGGTATCACCTCACTTTGACTGCTGTTGCCCTGAGCCCTTGCCTCCTTGACCGCGACCACCCCTGAATCCCCTCCCCCTTGAGGGGCGTCTAGACGAACCTCTGGCTGCTCCTCTAGGCTTCGCTCGAAAGGTAGTTGACTGCCCTTCAAACACTGGGTTAAATGCCGGAGACTGCGTCGACATGGCTTGGGGTACCCATTGGTATGTGGTCGGGGTTTGTGCCACCATCTGGGGCACTGTAGGCATAGGAAGTTGCTGTTGCTGCTGCTGTCTGAATGGCTTGGCTGGCCGAGAGGGTAGCCTAGTCTCCTTAGTCTTCCTCTTTGGTTGGGGACCCTCATCCGGGGAAGACTTTCTCTTGAGAGATAGGCCCCACTTCTGGAGAAGGTTTCTATTCTCCGTGGCGGCCTTATCTACAACCTCCTTGACCGCTTCACTAGGGAAGAGGTCTTTGCCCCAAATGTTGGAGGAGATTAGCTTCCTTGGCTCGTGCCTCACCACAGCCGAGGCGAACACGAACTCCCTACAAGCCCTCCTAGCTTTGACGAAGCTATAAAGGTCCTTTGTCACTGTGACTAGGTGTGTCTTAGCCACTACCATGAACATTTCATGGACCTTGGGGTCACTTGCCATTGTCTCTAGAGTCGTTTGATGAGATATTGAGGCAGCAAGTCTTTCTTTTGTCTCAAGCTCACTTCGCAAAAGAAAGTCAGACAGCTTGGGGAGGTTCTCACCGAACTGACGTCCGGCAATATCAGCCTACAACTTCCAGACTGAGAAGGTAAGATGGACGTCCTTCCAGTCCTTGTGGTCCATGGGTAGGGCCAAAGGCAGAGGTTTACACTCCTCCAAGGAGGGGCATGGCTTACCTGCCTCGACTGCTTTCAGCACAGCCGTAAACCCCTTCTGCATAAAGGGGAAGGCTCTAGAAGGAGAGGACACAAAGGAAGGGTGCTTCTTACTCAAAGCAGATACCTTTGAGTTTGTGAAGCCCCTCTCTTTCATCGAGCTTGACAGTAAAGCTTGAGCCTTAGCGTGGTCCAAAACTATGACCTCCTTCAGCTCCGTTTCTTCCTTTGAGGCTGGTTCCTTCCTTAGACGGACATGACAGTCCGGATACGACTCCTTGCTGGGCCAGAATTCCACCTCTTCAAGGGGGACTGAGCCCAACTTCTCCGAAATGACGATTTTTCCCGTCGTCATAGGCATGTGCTCAGCATACTTCCAAGGGTTGGTATCTGAGCACAAGGGAAGGTCTTTCACGCTGAGCTTCTTCTGAGGCCCACGTGATGCTGCAAGTCTCCGCATCTCCAGCTTCATTGCAGCAGCCTTCTCATTATTTTCCCTCTGCATCTGTTGGATCATTCCAACGATGGAGGAAAGGGTCTTTCCCAGCTCATCTGGGAGAGAGGACGATGTTGAGGGAATAGGTTCAGGGGCCTGAACCGGAGTAGCCGACACCTCGTCGACCTCTTCCACTTCATTGTCTGGAGCCTGCTCTTCATCCTGGTCTTCTGACAGAAGGTCATCTTCCAGACGCTCGGACACCTCCGACATCCTATCGTCCAATTGGATGTCCTGCAGGGCGTCCGCGACTTCAGCATCCACGGGGATCTGAACCACTGGTATCTCCACTTGAGGCTGGGGAATCACTTCCTCAGCTGACGCCCTGGGGAAAAGGTAAGCCCTCATCTTCTCACTTGGAAGATAGGGCCCAGAAGTGTTCTTCTGAAAGCCCCTTACCCAGGTACGAAGCTTCTCCCTTGCTGCGTCCCTTGACTCCGCCGTCTTAGGGGAATCAAAAGCCTCAGTAATCAGGTTTGTGCACACGGTACATACCTGCGGGTCCCAATACCGGAGATCACCTTTGGAGACTGCGCATGCTGCGTGCCTCCTACACAAATCATGTCCGCAGAAGTTCTTGCTGCGGACATTGCAGAAAACGCTTCCACACTTCGGATGGTCCTCCTGTAAAGAGAAGAAAATTCCATGAGTATCAAGTGAACTACGTATCACTGGATATACATAGCTTAGCATAACTAAACTAGAAAGGAAAGACACACACTTGTATTTCCCGCACAGTCAATTGCTGCAACCTTCCAGATAATAAAATCGTATGGTTAATCTATTCTAGAGCAACCAATAAATAATTTCCAGAGGAAACAGGTTTAGCTCACACCCAAAAAGTGATTTTAAAATGCTGGATAGTAGACAAGAAAGAACTCACTTTCTTTATCTGTAAGGTTACACCAAAGGGCTGTACAAGACAACACAAAAGTGTTAGAAAAACTTAGTGTTGTAACAAATACTATACTATAGTTTTCTCCCTACCGTATATACTATACTGAAAATTACTGGCTACAGTATAGAAGGTAATGTGCCGGCCGGCACACACCTTAACTAGTTCCAAAGTATACTACTTATAAACTATAAGGTGGAAGAACCCTGGTTCAAATGCGTGTGCCGGCCGGCAGTGACTGCCGGCCGGCAACTACACAAGATAGCACCCGGCTGCCGGCCACTAATCGTAGCGGCCGGCAGACAATGGTGTGATATATAGCCGGCCGGCAACGGTATACAACCAATGCCGACCGGCAGCAAAAGAACCAGAAAACTCTGAATAGCCGGCCGGCAACGGTATACAACCAATGCCGGCCGGCAGCAAAAGAACCAGAGAACTCTGAATGCCCGGCTGCCGGCCACTCAGGCCGGCAGCCGGGCCAGGGTACAATACTAGAAGAAAAACAGAATGGATGCCGGGATAAGAGACTGTACTACCTCATAACCCGGCAACCCGAAAGAGTGCACATAAGGAAGGGGAGAATATAACTTCAGGCTTCCTGACCAATGCCATCTGGCTCTTCAGACAAACATGGATGAGAGACCAAGGGAGGTCCGGGCAGCACTCAAAGCAGAAGACCCTTGCCGGCCGGCACGCACTGCCGGCTGGCAAGGGACTGAGTCAACCCCACATCCTAACCTATGCTAGGTACAGATGTAGAATGACGGACAGGAATGCAATGGCTAGGCCAACACAAAGGAAAGAGGGGGAAAGGGAGAAGAGGGTCCTGCCAACCTTGCTCTAATAATGAATCACCCGCAGCCAAGAAAACTCATCTTAGCCTAGGGGAGATCCGAGGAGGGAGGCCAGCAATACTTGCCAACTCCCTCGGAACCAAAGCAAGGAAGGCGTTGTTATTCACAGAAAAGAGGATCTCATCCTCCACACCGAGAACAACAACACTGGACTAGTCTGCTAGATCACAAAAAGAAGGAATCATCTCGTACAGAAACCTTCGAAAGTGAACTAAGGAGGCTAAGCCTCCTATGTCTGTTGTCAGTCTAGCAAGGGAATCTCAACCACAAGCTAGACAGAAACATACTCAGACTAAGAACTCTGATGTCCTGCCCCCTTCCTGAAGCCAGACTTACTGGAAACAGGAAAGAACAGAAACACCCTAATATAGTTGTATCTAAAGTCAAATCAGATAAACCATTAGGGTTAAGCCCAAGACTTAAACAGAGGGAAAGGGATTGCACACCTTCTCCGAAGAGAAGAGAGCAACCGGGGAGTGTGAGAAAGTATACTATGGCCCTATAGACAACTAGCCTAGGCGCAAAGAGAATCGATTACCTAAATCACCGAAACTCACTTGTATACTATCTTGGAAGAAAATCAACATAATCTTAAATGTATAAAACTGCCTAAAGCTTCAATAAAATTTTAAAACACTTGGAAATCTGAATATCATGCAGGAAAGTACTAGGGCCAAACGACTAGGCTACAAGGTCTAGCGTAGGCCAGAATCGGCAAATCCTTCTCCAAAACAGAAATACTAAAAGCATCATATAAAGAAATCCTATGTAACGCTGAACAGCTAAAATTATTAAAGCGAAACAGCCAGGAACGTCGCTCTGGCTAACTAAATAACTCATACCTAGCGAGCGACAGCGTCCAGGACACCTCCGGTAGGCAACAGCTCTTGTAACAACGATATCATTATCAAATCACTTTTAAAATTACCAAGAGCTTACATTTATACATAAAAGAAATAATACTCAACTTATCAGAAGCAGAAGAAGTTGGAGAAAGCATTATAAAGTTGAAATAATCCAAGAATTGCGAGAAACACAGGGAAAAAACACCGAGTTGTTGAGCTACGCAAAAAGGAATACAGATGGCGCCGTGAGCGGCGCAATGCACGCTTACGAAACGGGAGAGGAGAGATACCTTGCGAGCGGCTCTCCTTTCTTTCTCGTTTTCGTTTTCTTGCCAATTGACCCCTTCGAAGTGTTAACTCTGTTCGGGGTGCAGATTGCTATGTGGCGTGTCAAGAATACGTCCTCTGATATTTCGCGATATCCCTGGTTCTTTTATTAGGGATATTAGCTCCAGGAGTTAGAATTCTGGGTACCTTGAGGTAAATTCTCTGGGAATATCGCCGTAGTTATATATACCCAAGGAAGCTACCCTTTAGGAACTTCCATCAGGACGACATGGCTTGAGCCCAAAAAGGACAAGGATAAAGGTAGCCTACCTATAACGGGGAACAGTAAACCAAAGCGTGAAAACAAATTAATGGTTAAGGGGAAAAAGTTAACAGATCAAATAGCAGCTCCAAAGCTCACAGTACATACGAAAAACGTGCAACATATACCGATGATCCGAAGAAATAAAATAAAACCTGAGTTCTCCTTCAGGGTAGAACTTTCTGGCTAAAACGCTTGGTTACACAGGTGCCTTTATTCGTCAAAGGTTACCATAAATTACGTCCTAAAACACTGTACATCTCGTTACCTATCAAAGTCTGGGCTTAATCATTCTACAAATTGGCTAGTGTGTGAGGTTTTGAGGTACGACTTAACTGGGTGATGTTTATGTAGAGAAAATGCTACAAATGAATTTATAATGTTTAAAATTTCATTATTCCACAAATCAATGGTGTCAGATCCGGTTCGAAGGACCAGTGTTATTTATTTAAGTGTGGGAAATAATTCCGGGAAAGGCCTCCCCGTTTCTGATTTCCGGACCCGAGCCTGAAGGATAGAGCGCCAACACTCTCACACAACTAGAGAACCGCAACAAAAACGGTTTGCTTTCCCTACACACGTTTAAGTCCAAAGATTATTCTATACCGGGGACTGTCGGCACCGATATCACCTTGATGTTCAGACGCTACTCCAGGGCGCAGAATAGTAAATCCCAATCAAGTGTGGTTGGACTGAATCAGTTACGTTAACGACAGTTTCACAAAGAGTTAGGGGGAGTAGTACTGTAAAAGTCAAAACATCCTAAGGACCACCGGGAGGTAATGCCGTAGAACATTACAATAAAGGATTGACACCGATAGCTTTAGATTGACGTACAGTAAATATAAACTTACCCTTAAGTCATATCTCACCTCATGTGATAACTCATTTAGTCATTTCAAAATGTAAAGGTCAAGTTAAAAACAGTTAATAATTTTAACCTAAAAATGACGTTTATTTCCATAAAGTACAACAGGAATTTCCACCTAACTGACACAGGAAAAAACAGCAAAACTACCTAATTGAAATTTGAATAAAGACCGCTTGGCATATGAAAAATGAAAAAATGCCAAGAAAACGGTCAAATCAATTAAATCGTAAATCAATAATCAAATGACTAATCAGCAAATGAAAGTAAAAATGGTGACTGAAATAATACCAAAAGTTCTATTCACTACTTTGAACACATTCCTCTCGAGCAAAACATTTCAAACTTGATAGAGGGGAACGGGAACATAACTTATGTTAATGGACACGCCACGAATGATTAAATCAGACAGTTTGAACAAAACTTCCTAGCTAAATGTGCACATCGTCAAATAAAGGCTAGAAAAAAAATGGGGGACAGTTCCTTGGCCAAGGTTGAGCACCGTTAATTAGTACTCACGCTCTTGAGGGTTGATTGTAGACGTAGTAGAAGCATCTTGTAAACTGTTAAGAACACGGTGCATCTTCAGTTCTGCACTGACGTGTTTTGTCTTCGTAAGCTTATCTTCTAAATAATGGCACAAAGCAAGACATACTGTTGGTTAGTAATTGGTTGACCAACAGGTAGTTGAAGCGACGCCTAAGTTTAAGCGGCGTCCAAGTTGAAGGGGCTATGCCTATGTCCGTCTCCCACGCTTCCTGGTTTTTAAGTGGCCCGCTCTCATGCTCCTCCTGCCTCCGCTGAGCTGGTTCGAGCTGGTCGAGTTCTTCTTCTTCAAATTTCCATGAGTACGTGGTTCGCTGAAGGGTGCTTTTTATAAATACAAGGATCATTCTTGAAACTCCAGGGGAAAGTAATTATAAAGAAATCCTACTGTCTGGCTTATAAAAATTATTATATATACAAAAAAATTAAGTGGCGTATAGTGATGTTCAATAACACAGAAAACAATCCTAGCTAAACAGACTTATAAATAGGTACTGAGATGTAAATAGCAATAAGCTAAGATCAATGAGTTACGTAAATTAAAGTTACTTAAATACAAACCAATTGTGGTTAAACATCCAAAGCTTCAAGAGCATTTGGAACAGAACGCAACCAAGTGCTGTTTTCTTAAAAATTGTCGACGGCCGGTTGCAATATCAGAGCATTGTACTGTGAGCTCAAGGAAATGAGATAAAATCATCTACAGAGGAATGAGGTGATGAAAGGTAAAGCATTACAGGGGAATGATGGACATGTTAGCAGCAATGAATATTTAAGGGTATAATAATTTAGGTTACAAAGGAAACAAAAGAAAAATGAGATGCGCAAAATCCAGAAAACAACAAACAAAAAATAAAAATGGAATAACGGGGGTGACTAAAATAAAGCTTGGAAAGAATTTCCACAGCAAGAATTGTAGGTGGGCCATTATTAAGGCAGCACTCCTACACGTACTATAGTTGGGCGCCAGTATGACGTCACGTCCCGGCGCCATCTTGTCATTCTTTCTCTAGTAGCCCACCTAGCTCGGTGTTTTCCCTGTGCCTTTCGCTATTTTGGATTGCTTTTACTACTATGATGCTTTTTCCAGCTTCATCTGCCTCTGGAAAGTTGAGTATTATCTCTAATTTGTATAAATGTAAGCTCTTGCCAGTTTTCTCTTCGATTAAAGTCGTAATTAACATAACAAGAGCTGTTGCATAACCGGATGGCGTCTTGGACGCGATCGTTCTTATGCATGTGCCATTTAGTTAGCCAGAACGACATTCCCGGTATATTTCGCTTTAATAAATTTAGCTATTTAGCAATTTTAGCTAGGAAATTGTATATTATGCCGATTGTACCATGGATATGGCACTTTATTTACCGAGCCCCACCACTGCTAGGCTTCCTAGCCTAGGCACCTACATTTACTCTCATGCATGATATAGTTTTCCTAGTGTGATAATTTATTGAAGCTTTAGGCAATATTTTATACATATAAGATTTTTGGGCTCAGGCCATGTCGTCCTGATGGAAGTTCCTTCGTTTGTAGCTTCCTAGGTTATATTTGACTACAGTGATATATCCCAGAGAATTTACCAAAGGTATCCAGAATTCTAACTCCTGGAGCGAATATCCCTTAAAATTTTAAAAGGGGATATTGCGTAATATCAGAGGACGTATTCTTGACACGTCGCATAGCTATCTACACCCCTAATAGCGTTTTCGCTTCGAGGGGGAAAAGTGGCAAGAATTATAGGAGAGTCGTTAATAAGGCAACGCTCCTACTGTACTGTAAATAGGCGCCAACTCGCCACCGCGCGGCGCCACCTAACCATTCTTTCCCTTGTAGCTTTGCTGACCGGTGTTTATCCTGTGTTATCTCTCGCTATTTTGGACTTATTTCGTTGCAATGATGTCTTCACTAGCCTCATCTGCTTCTGGAAAGTTAAGTAATATCTTTGAATTGTGTAAATGTAAGCTCTTGCCAGTTTTACTCTTCGATTGAGATCGAAATTAACGTAACAAGAGCTGTTGCCAGCCGGATGGCGTTATGGATGCTGTCGTTCTTTCTTGTACATTTAGTTAGCCAGAACGACTTTCCCGGCATTATTCGCTTTAATAACTTTAGCCATTTAGCAATTTAGCTAGGGATTTTTATATTATGTCATTGTTGTCGTGGAATTGGCTAATTATGATCAAGCCTCACGAGTGCTAGGCTTCTCAGCCTAGGCACCTGCACACTTCATGCATGATATAACCTTTCTGGTAAAGTTTTATTGAAGCTCAGGCAATATTTTATACAATTAAGATATTACTGCATAAAAATTTTCCTCTTCCAAGATAGTATACGAGAGAGTTTCGGTTAACGATTCTCACTGCGCCTAGGCTACTTGCCTAGGGGCTTTAGTATACTTTCATACATGTCCCCAATTGCTCTTGTATTGTCTTTTAATGGGAGACTGACACCTCCTATACCTTTTAAGTCGATACTAATCTCCTGGTGAGATTTAAGAGCAATTCCTCCTCCCTCTGATTAGCCTAGGCTATCCTCGGTTAGCTTTGCTTTGAACTGAGTTCTGGCAAATCTTTACTGGGGTGTTCCGTTTCTTTCTCTTAACCACTGAGTCGGTTTTGAGCTTAGAACGGGACATCAGAGTAGAATGTCTGTGTTTGGCATCCGACCGTCTTGGTGAAATGATTTCCCAAGTCAGGTTAGATTCCCTTTACAGGAGGCTAGACCTCCCTAGTCCATACCCTGGAGGTTTTATATGACAATTCCTCCTCCCATGGCTTAGCAGACAGTCCTGTGCTGGTAGATTTTAGGCCAAAGAACTGATTTCTTCCACTGCCTAAGATCTCTGGTACAAGATTCTGTTCCCTTGTGAGACTGCGTCCTGTGTGCCGCCTTCTCGCTTAGGCTAACCCAACCTGGGGAATTAAATTCCCCAACTATGAGGTTGCCTTCTATGGGATCAGAATCGCTCAGGTTAGGTAGTGCCTTCGAGTATTACCTCACCTATAGGACCCTTGCCCCTCCCCCGCTGTCCCTTTTGTGTTGGCCTAGCCATCACACACCCTGGCCGTCATTCTACATTCGACCCTATGGGTAGTCTGAAGAATTGGCCTGAGGTTCCCTGTCTGCCGCCGGTTGAGCCGGCTGCCGGCAGGAACCCTCATCTTTCTTAGAGTGTACTTCAGTCCTCCCTTGGACTGCCTTCCATAGCCCTACTTCCAGTATGGATGGGATATGGTTGGATGGAAGCCCGAATACATTCCCCCTTCCATATGAACCCTCATTCCGGATGAAGACCGGCAAGGCTGAGCCTTTGCCTTCCCCCATCCTCACTTTTCCTTTATCTTACATTAACCCTGGGCCGACTGCCGGCAGCCATGTCGGACGTCTGTCCGCCGGCAGTTTGCTCTGCCGCCACTTGCCATGGGCCGCCGCTGATTGGCGACCCAACGGCAGTAGGCACACCCTGACCGGGTGCCGGCAACTATGTTGTCTGCCGGCAGCCGGCCACCCAAAGTCTAGACATTCCCCGCCGGCAGCCGGCCACCCAAAGTCTAGACATTCTCCGCCGGCTGCTGGCGGGTCCTACTTGATAGAGGGATCCTTCGGCTGCTGGCGGCAGAGCAGCTGCTGGCGGCAGAGCAGCTGCCGGCGACTTGCCGCCCATTATCCTGAAGGCAGTGCTTACCTTCAATAGCGCAGAACATTCCGGCATATGCCGGCAGGCACGGCAGTACTGGTGGCATGCTGCCGGCAGTCAGTGCTGTAGCCCATACAATTTTTCCAACCTACAAGGTGCTTCATGGGCAGCCTATTGTGAGACCATCACATCTAAGAGAGTGATTCTCTCTGCTTTTTAATGGTTAACAACCATTACCAAAAATCCCCAATATTGAACCTAGAAGATAGTGTGAAGAAGCCACTTTATATCAGAGGATATTATCTTCCCATAAATTCGTTAAGAATTTAGTATTCAATATTGAAGGAGGTCATAGCAATGGGCTGGACAGGAGACACATGTAGGTGTCTTTTCCTTTTTCTAGCTTACTATATCCTAAGCTGAATAATATTAAAAATATGTATGATGAAATCTGAGAATTTCACCGAATACTTATATGCTTTTCTTTCTTTACAGGAGGAACATCCCGAGTGCAGGAACAACTTCTGCAGGGTCAGCAGTAAGAACTTCTGCGGCCATGAAATGTGCAGGGCCCATGCTCGCTGCGCAATCACCAAGGGGTCTCTCAAGTATTGGGACCCACAGGTATGTACCATTTGTGACAAACTGGTAAAGGAGGCTTTTGATGATCAAAAGTCTACAGAGTCAAGGGATGCAGCAAGGGATACGCTGCAAAAATGGGTCAGAGGTTTTCAGAAGAACAGCTCTGGCCCATATCTTCCTAATGAGAGGATGACGGACTGTTTATTCCCTAGGGCATCTTCGGATGCAATCCTTCCCCAGGCTCAACCTGAGATTCCCCTTGTCCAGATTCCAGTAGAATCTGATGTATCGGATGCCTAGAAGGGAATCCAATTAGAAGACAACATGTCGGTTGTCTCAGAGGAGACTGAGAATAATCTCCTAGTAAAAGAACTGGAACAGGAGGCTGACGTACCTCCTGAAGGCGAAATAGAGAAAGCCAAAACGATTTCGGTGTCATCAGCTATGGTGGACGGGCCGGTGCCTTCGACTTATTCTTCTGCCCCCCAGTTAGACTCGATCACTAGTACGTTGCACTCGCTCTTGTCCATGGTCCAGGACATGCAAAAGAAATCATCCGAGAAGGAAGCCTCTCTTCGGACGGAGATGCATCAGCTCGTGGCAACGCGTTTAGCCCCGAAGAAGCTAAACATCAAGGATCTCCCCGCCTTCTCTGACATGAATCCTTGGAGGTATGCAGAGCATATGCCGATGTCAGGGGGGAAGATCTTCCTCTCCGAGAAACTGGGCACTGTCCCAGTAGATGAAATAGAGTTCTGGCCCAGCAAAGGGGCCTATCCGAATTGCTATGTCCGCCTGAGGACGGAACCTGCGTCCAAAGAGGAGACAGAGCTGAAAGAGGTCATCGTTCTTGACCTCCCCAAGGCCCAGGCCTTATTTACCAACACCTTGAAGGAGAGGGCCTTCACTATTTCCAAGGTGCTGGCTCTCAGCAAAAAACACCCTTCCTTTATTGCTGATCCCTCTCGTGCCTTCCCCTTTATGGACAAAGGGTTTAAGGCAGCTTTAAAGGCGGTTGAGGCAGGAAAACCTTGTCCTACACTTGAGGAGCGTAGATCCTTTTCCCTCGCCTTTCCATCGGATGATGCAGACTGGAAGGACGTTCACAACACCTTCACAGTCGGGAAGCTGGAGGCAGACATTGCCGGACGACAGTTTGGTGAAGACCTCCCGAAGTTGTCGGACTTTCTCCTGCGCAGGGAGCAGGAGACAAAAGAACGTCTTGCCGCCTTTGCGTCTCTGCAAACTGGGCTAGAGACAATGGCAAGCATTGCAGACACCTCAGACATGTACATGGTCTTCGCCAAAGCTCATTTGGCGACTGTCATCAAAGACCTGTACAATTTCATTAAAGCCCGAAGGGCTTGCAGGGAGTTCGTGTTCGCCTTGGGTGCGGTGAGGCACAAACCAAGGAAGCTGATAGCCTCCAACATCTGGGGAAAAGACCTCTTCCCAAGTGAAGTGGTCAAAGAGGTCGTGGACGAAGCCGCAACGGAGAATAGGAATCTCCTCTCCAAGTGGGGCTTGTCCTCCAAGAGAAAGTCTTCCGCTGATGAGGGTCCCCAGCCAAAGATTAAGACAAAACGACCAAGAGTGCGCAACCAACCACCACCTTCCAGCTGGTGCCCCAAACGGTGGCGACCCAGTTGCCCGTTTTCACCCCAGCTTTTGAAAGGCAGTCAACGACCTTTAGGCCGAAGTCTCGAGGTTCCTTTTGAGGATCCTCTAGACGCCCCTTCAGATGTAGGGGCAACAAGGGTGGACGTGGCCAAGGAGGTAAATCCTCCAACCAGCACTCAAAGTGAGATGCTACCGGTAGGAGGGAGACTTCTCCTTTTTCGGGATCGCTGGACCTTCGATCCCTGGGCCCACAGCCTATTATTATTATTATTATTATTATTATTATTATTATTATTATTATCCAAGCTACAACCCTAATTGGAAAAGCAAGATGCTATAAGCCCAGGGGCTCCAATAGGGAAAAATAGCCCAGTGAGGAAAGGAAATAAGGAAATAAATAACTGAAGAGAACAAATTAACAATAAATCATTCTAAAAAAAGTAATGTCAAAAGAGATATATCATATATAACCTATTAACAACGTCAAAAACAAATATGTCATATATAAACTATAAAAAGACTCATGTCCGCCTGGTCAACAAAAAAGCATTTGCTCCAACTTTGAACTTTTGAAGTTCTACTGATTCAACAACCCGATTAGGAAGATCATTCCACAACTTGGTAACAGCTGGAATAAAACTTCTAGAGTACTGCGTAGTATTGAGTCTTATGATGGAGAAGGCCTGGCTATTAGAATTAACTGCCTGCCTAGTATTACGAACAGGATAGAATTGTCCAGGGAGATCTGAATGTAAAGGATGGTCAGAGTTATGAAAAATCTTATGCAACATGCATAATGAACTAATTGAACGACGGTACCAGAGATTAATATCTAGATCAGGAATAAGAAATTTAATAGTCCGTAAGTTTCTGTCCAACAAATTAAGATGAGAATCAGCAGCTGAAGACCAGACAGGAGAAAAATACTCAAAACAAGGTAGAATAAAAGAATTAAAACACTTCTTCAGAATAGATTGATCACCGAATATCTTAAAAGAGTTTCTCAATAAGCCAATTTTTTGTGCAATTGAAGAAGACACAGACCTTATATGTTTCTCAAAAGTAAATTTGCTGTCGAGAATCACACCTAAAATTTTGAAAGAGTCATACAAATTTAAAGAAACATTATCAATACTGAGATCCGGATGTTGAGGAGCCACCGTCTTTGACCTACTTACAATCATACTTTGAGTTTTGTTAGGATTCAACTTCATACCCCATAATTTGCACCATGCACTAATTTTAGCTAAATCTCTATTAAGGGATTCACCAACCCTAGATCTACATTCAGGGGATGGAATTGATGCAAAGAGAGTAGCATCATCTGCATATGCAACAAGCTTATTTTCTAGGCCAAACCACATGTCATGTGTATATAGTATGAAAAGTAATGGGCCAAGAACACTACCCTGTGGAACACCGGATATCACATTCCTATACTCACTTTGGTGCCCATCAACAACAACTCTTTGAGATCTACTACTTAAAAAATCAATAATAATGCTAAGAAACGACCCACCCACTCCCAACTGTTTGAGTTTGAAAACAAGGGCCTCATGATTAACACGGTCAAAGGCAGCACTAAAATCAAGGCCAATCATACGAACTTCCCGACCACAATCAAGGGATTTCTGTACTGCATTGGAGATTGTAAGAAGGGCATCACATGCTCCAAGGCCTTTACGAAAACGAAATTGCAAACTAGGGAATAGATGATTACCTTCACCAAACCTATTAAGACGTTTTGCCAGAAGACGTTCAAAAACTTTAGATATTATGGGAGGTATGGAAATTGGGCGGTAATCAGTGGGACTTGAGCTACCACAACAAACAAATTTACATAGAGGAAAAACATTACCAATTCTCCAACAAGTGCTAAAAGCTCCTCTTCTTGCTAACTTGCGCAAAATAACAGATAACTTTGGAGCTAAGAAATCTGCTGCCTTTATAAAAAAAAAAAGGAAAAATACCATTTGGGTCTACACCTCCATAAGCATCAAGGTCCATCAATAGAGCTTTAATCTCACGAGATCGAAAAGCTAAACTAGTTAGTTTAGCCTCAGGAAAACAGGAATGAGGAAATTCAAGTTTTTCATTACTCTGTTTACTGTCAAAAACATCAGCCAAAAGGGTTGCCTTTTCCTTTGGACAGTGAGTGACTGAGCCATCTAGTTTAAGTAAAGGAGGAACTGTTGCATCTACACCAAAGAGTGCAGATTTAAGGGTAGACCACCATTTATGTTCCTGAGTTGTACCAGAGAGGGTTTCTTTTATGATTAAATTGTACTCCTTTTCAGTTGAGGCATAAACTCTCTGAGCAAAAGCTCGAAGCTGAGTATAGTTGTTCCAGGTCAAATCTGATCTGTTACCCTTCCAAAGGTGATAGGTCTCCTGCTTCTCCAAATAAGCACGTCTACAATCATCATTGAACCACGGTTTGTCCTTCATTCAGTACCTTAGCACACGAGAAGGGATACGCCTATCAATTATGTTGACTAGATTCTCATTCAAAGGGACAACAGGATCTACACTATTATATAATTGTGACCAATTCAAGCACAAAAGATCATGCAAAATCCCATTCCAGTCTGCTTGGGATTTCATATAAATTTTACAGGAATATGATATATCAGGGACAGGCTGTTCAGTCTTCACTAATAATGAAATCAAGGCATGATCAGAAGTCCCGACTGGAGAACCAACCTTACTAGTTATAACGCCAGGGGAGTCAGTGTATACAAGGTCCAAGCAATTACCAGACCTGTGAGTAGCTTCATTTATGATTTGCTCACAGCCTGATTCAGAGGCAAAGTCTAAAGCTCTTAAGCCATGGCGATCGGTAGGAGAGATAGAACTTAACCACTCCCTATGGTGAGCATTAAAATCACCAACAAAGACAAAAGAAGCCTTTCTATCATCTTGTATCTTAGCCATAATGGTAAGAAGACAATCGAAGATAGAATCATCCATGTCTGGATTCCGGTAGATCGAACACAAATAAAAGTTGTTATGCCTGCCACAAACTTTTATTACCTGAATCTCATGACATCCACATTGATAGCAGGACTTATGAGAAGCAGGGTACTCGGTCCTAATATACACCGCCATTCCCCTGGCCCTAGGAATGGCATCACGTTTCAGCATTATTGGCTTCTTAAAACCTGTTATAAGGAGCTCAGATGAGTGCCTCATATTAGAAACCAAAGTTTCTGAGCACAAAAGAATATCATACTGTCGGGACGCAACTGTAAGGTCTTGGATATTTGCATGAAGACCACGAATATTGCAATACAGAAGACGACATTGACGAAATCTAGGACGTACTGGTCCCGGATTTCGCTCAATGTCTCCAAACAGCATAAGAATTAATAGAAATAAAAAAGAGACATCATACTTAAAAACTAGATTAACAAGAATTATAACAAAAACAATATGTACAGAATAATAAAAAAAAGTGATTGATGATACCCATAGACTATAGTAAAAAGTCGGAAAAACTGGTCAACATGGAGGAGCCGATACACCATGCAAGGCTAAATACCCTCCAAGATAGCCACTTCAACTGAAGGGAGGATAGTAAGGATGGTTTTGAGAAGAAAAAATCAGAAAAAGGAAAAGACAACCTCTTGATAAACCACCAGGCATCTATGGCCCTTCTATTAAGCCTGCCCAACACACCATTTCGAAAAAACAAGAGGAAGAAAAAAAAATAATAAGATAGAATAGTGTGCCCGAGTGTACCCTCAAGCAAGAGAACTCTAACCCAAGACAGTGGAAGACCATGGTACAGAGGCTATGGCACTACCCAAGACTAGAGAACAGTGGTTTAATTTTGGAGTGTCCTTCTCCTAGAAGAGCTGCTTATCATAGCTAAAGAGTCTCTTCTACCCTTACCAAAGGAAAGTACACTGAACAAATTGCAGTTCAGTAATTAACCCCTTGGGTGAAGAAGTGTTAAGTATCTCATTGTTGTCAGATGTATGAGGAAAGACGAGAATATGTAAAAAATAGGCCAGACTATTCTGTGTAGGTGTAGGCAAAGAAAAAATAAGCCGTGACTAGAGAGAGGGATCCAATGCATTACTGTCTGGCCAGTCAAAGGATCCAATACCTCTCTAGTGGTAGTATCTCAACGGGCGGCTGGTGCCCTGGCCAACCTACTACAGTTAAAATCAAGAATGGACTAGGGTGGAGTTGGAATACAACTCCACCAAACTTCCCTCAATTCTTCCAACACTCAACCCCCATATTGGAAGAATATGTTCAGGAACTCTTGAACAAGAGAGTTATAAGGAGGGCGAAGTCCATCAAATTCCAAGGAAGGCTATTTTGTGTTCCGAAGAAGGACTCGGAAAAGCTCAGAATCCTTCTGGACTTATCACCACTCAACAAGTTCATAGTGAACTACAATTTCAGAATGCTGACGCTTCAACACATAAGGACCCTTTTGCCCAAACAGGCATACACAGTCTCCATAGACATGACGGATGCATACTGGCACGTCCCCTACCTAGGGTTCAAACTACAGAAAAGACAGTACATCTTCAGAGCCATGCCCTTCGGTCTAAACATAGCTCCATGGGTATTCACTAAGCTTGCGAATGCAGTCATTCATCAATTACACCTAAAAGGAATTCAGGTGGTAGCCTACCTGGACGACTGGCTGGTGTGGGTAGCATCCAAGGAAGAGTGCATGTAAGCCTCCAAGGAAGTGATCCAGTTCCTGGAACACCTAGGATTCAAGATCAACTTGGAAAAGTCTCGACTATCTACAGCTCAGAAGTTCCAGTGGCTGGGTGTCCACTGGAACTTACAGTCACACTGCCTTTCCATTCCATCAAAGAAGAGGAAAGAGGTAGCGGGATCTGTCAAGAGACTTCTTCAATTCACCAGGATATCAAGAAGGCAACAGGAGAGAGTGTTGGGGTCCCTCCAGTTTGCCTCAGTGACAGATCCGGTATTGAGAGCACAATTAAAAGATGCATCAGGAGTTTGGAGAAAATACGCATCAAACGCTTGAAGATATCTAAAGAGACCGATACCAAATCATCTGCGATCCCTACTCAAGCCATGGTCGGAGGCCAAGAACCTAAAGAAGAAGGTACCCTTGCAACCGCCTCCACCGTCAGTCACCGTTCACACGGATGCCTCAAAAGAAGGGTGGGGAGGTCACTCTCATCATCGGAGAGTCCAAGGAACCTGGTCTTCCCTCTTCAAAACTTTCCACGTCAACTTTCTGGAAGCCATGGCAGTTTTTCTCTGACTGAAGAAACTGAAACTTCGCTGCTCAATCCCCATCCGACTGGTTCTAGACAGCGAGGTTGTAATGAGATGCCTAAATCAACAGGGCTCAAGATCGCCTCAAATAAATCAAATAATATTGGCCATCCTCCGACTAGCAGAGAAGAAGAGATGGCACTTGTCAGCAGTCCACCTTCAAGGGTTCCGCAATGTGACGGCGGACGCTCTATCCAGGGTCAACCCGATAGAGTCAGAATGGTCCCTAGACGCAAGATCATTCTCCTTCATCTTACGCAAAGTCCCAGGACTGCAGATAGACCTCTTCGCAACGAGCGACAACAAGAAGCTATCCCGGTATGTAGCCCCGTACGAGGATCCTCTAGCGGAAGCGACGGATGCAATGTCTATAGATTGGAACAGATGGTCCAAGATCTACCTGTTCCCTCCAACCAACCTTCTGCTGAAAGTCCTCGACAAACTGAGATCCTTTCAAGGGACAGCAGCGATAGTGGCCCATAAGTGGCCCAACAGCATTTGGTTCCCTCTGGTAACGGAACTACGCCTGAAGCTGATCCCGTTGCCGAATCCAGTTCTGACTCAACAAGTGCAGAAATTGACTGTCTCAGCTTCATCACAGAAAACCCGGAACCTTCATCTCAGGATTTTCTCACCTTAGCAGTCAAGAAAAGGTTCGGAATTTCTAGGGACAGTATTAACTTCTTAGAAGAATACAAGTCAAAGTCAACAAGAAGACAATATGAGTCTTCCTGGAAAAAATGGGTCGCCTTTGTCAAGGCAAAGAAACCTAAGGAGATTTCTACCGATTTCTGTTTGTCCTTCTTCATCCATCTCCATGAACAAGGTCTAGCAGCCAATATGATCGCTACGTGCAAATCTGCCTAACCAGACCAGTGCTTTACGCCTTCCAGGTAGACTTCTCTAACAAAATCTTCAACAAGATTCCAAAAGCCTGCGCTAAACTTCGGCCCGCAGCCCCTCCAAAGCCCATTTCATGGTCTCTGGACAAGGTTCTTCACTTAGCATCAACTCTGAACAATGAAGATTGTTCTCTAAAAGACTTCACTCAAAAGGTGATATTCTTATTTTCACTAGCCTCGGGAGCCAGAGTTAGTGAAATAGTGGCCCTCTCGAGGGATGATGGCCACATTCAGTTCACAGACTGCGGAGAACTAAAGCTCTTTCCGGACCCAATGTTTCTTGCCAAGAACGAGCTGCCCACTAAGAGATGGGGTCCCTGGAGAATCTGCCCTCTGAAGGAAGAAGCATCCCTCTGCCCAGTGGAATGCCTAAAGGTCTATCTTCGTAGAACTTCAGACTTTAAGGGAGGCCAGCTTTTCAGGGGAGAAACATCAGGTTCAACGTTATCCTTGAAACAGATAAGGGCAAAAATCACCTATTTTATTCGCAGAGCGGATCCAGATAGTACACCCGCAGGTCATGATTCGAGGAAAGTAGCCTCGTCTCTGAATTTCTTTCAGACTATGTCGTTTGAAAGCCTTCGCACTTATACTGGATGGAAGTCATCCAGAGTCTTTTTCAAACACTACGCGAAGCAATTACAGGAAATAAAACATTACGTGGTGGCGGCAGGTAGTGTACTAAAACCTGCCGCTTGATTTCTGCAAAGAACAGTGCACTATTTGGGACTTTTAGTGAAGGGTGTACATGATAGACTCTTAAGGTATATCATGTTGAGTGATGTGTCTATTGATGACACTATAGACTGTTCTAACTACACAGGTGACATTAAGCATAATAGACTAACACATGTGCCATGCATACTTATATGCATAGTGTTCCTTGTAACAACAGAATACATAGTGAAATTTTGCATATTTCCCATAGAGTGGCTTGTGTTTCCTTTTCAGGTGAAACTTATTATATTTCTGTTATTACTAATTATGCTTTTATGCAGATTTGTTCAGCGTAAAATGTAATTGATTATTACAACCATGGTTTCTATTTTCTATTGTAATAAACAATAGTAGGAATCTTTGCATCTCATTTCGCCCCAAATATTCTAAACTATGAATAAAAGTCAAAGCGTCTTTTGATCCTATCAATATTTAGGAAAACATTGGGAACTAAGGTTATTACTGTTCCAAGCAAACAGGTAAGGACTGGTTGTACTAAACTGTTTATCTTACTGAATTAAGGTTTCCTACATGTATATAAACCTGTCTGTCTCTATTAACAACCAGACTCGGGAGGTATCAGTAACCTACACAGGTCAATACCATCTAAGTACAAACTATGCTTTATGTATATGACGACACTAATATACAAACTGTTTGCGAGACTGTTCCTTGAACTCACAATCCTCGGGTTTTTTCCTAGTCTACCCAGACTCTTCCCTGTAGGGGGCAGGAAGCACTGACATATTCTATGATCAGTTGAATGATGTATAACGGTAACATCAAGTGTCTCTAGGTCCAGAAGACCAGAGGAAAATTTATCTCGAGATGAACGGCACTATTGAAAATCCGCAGATACATTGATGCTCTGGTGAACTTCCATCAGGACGACATGGCCTGAGCCCAAAAAATGGATTTTGAGCGAAGCGAAAAATCTATTTTTGGGTGAGGTAGCCATGTCGTCCTGATGGACTCCCCTCTTTTTGACAAAAGGATAATGAATCCCTCCCTAATGTGGCGCTGCGCGGTGGCGAGTTGGCGCCTATTTACAGTTCAGTAGGAGTGTTGCCTTATTAATGGCTCTCATATAATTCTTGCCACTTTTCCCCCTCGAATCGAAAACGCTATTAGGGGTGTAGATAGCTATGCGACGTGTCAAGAATACGTCCTCTGATATTACACGATATCCCCTTTTAAAATTTTAAGGGATATTCGCTCCAGGAGTTAGAATTCTGGATACCTTTGGTAAATTCTCTGGGATATATCACTGTAGTCAAATATAATCTAGGAAGCTACTAATGAAGGAACTTCCATCAGGACAACATGGCTACCTCACCCAAAAATAGATTTTTCGCTTCGCTCAAAATCCGTTATTACTGCATATAAATTTTCTTCTTCTAAGATAGTATACGAGAGAGTTTCGGTGACCGATTCTCACCGCTCCTAGGCTACTAGCCTAGGGGCTTTAGTATACTTTCATACATGTCCCCGATTGCCCTTGTATCATCTTATTAAGTGGAGACTGACACCTCCTATTCTTTTTAAGACGATACTAATCTCCTTGGGAGATTTAAGAGTAATTTCTTTCCCTTTGAGTTAGCCTAGGCTAACCCTAGTCAGCATTACCGTGAATTTTATTCGGGTAAATCTAGGCTAGGGTGTTTCTGTCTCTTCCCTCAACCGCAGAGGTTGGTTTTGAGTTTAGGACAGAACATCGGAGTATTCGTCTATGATCGGTGGCCGTCTGGCATGGTGAATTGAATTTCTAAGTCAGGTTAGGCTACCGATGCAGGAGGCTAGACCTCCCTAGGCCTCACCTGAAGGCATTATATGATATGATGCCTCTTCCCTGTGGCCTAGCAGACAGTCCTGTGCCAGCAGAACCTAGCTGAAAAATTGAATTCTTCTCTTGCTTAGGGTCTCCGACACTAGACTCTGTTCCTAACACCTGAGACAGCGGCTTGGGTGCTGCCATCTCATCCTATTAGGCTAACCCCAGACTAGGGATCGAATTCCCTGGCCCCTTGGGGTTGTCCTTACACTGGAATGGAGTCTTTTTAGGTGAGGTAGAACCTGCCGGCTACTACCTTACCTACAGGACCCTTACCCCTCCCCTTGCTGTCCTTTAGTGATGGCCTAGCCTTCACACATCTTGGCCATCATTCTACAATCGACCCTAGTGCGGGTAGATTGTGGGATTGGCTCGGGTTCTCTGTCGACTGCTGGCTGAGCCGGCTGCCGGCAGAGATTCCCCTACCCTATCGAGTGTTCTTCAGTCCTCTTTTGGTCTGCCTTCCATAACCCTGCCGGCTGGTACCAGCCGGGTTGTGGCTGAATGGAAGCCCGAATGTAATTCCCCCTTCCATATGAACCCTCATTCTAGATGGAGGACTGCAAGGCTGAGCCTTTGCTTCCCCCTCCCATCCATGCTTTCTCTCTCTCTTACCAAGTATCCTGGGCCTAGCTGCCGGCGTCCATGGCGCCGCCGGCAGACGGCAGGACTGTGGACCGCCGGCAGCCGGCAGGACTGTGGACCGCCGGCAGGTTGCACTCCCGCCGAATGTTATGGGTTGCCGACGGTCGGCGACCCAATGACAGCCAGCATACACCGGCCGGCTGCTGGCAGCCGGTCGAATGCTTGTCTGACGACATATCACTCCCCGCCGGCTGCCGGGGGGACCGCCGAATGTCGGTGACACCCTGGCTGCTGGCGGCATGCAACTGCCGGCAGTCTGCCGCCCACTACCACTAGAAGGCAGTACACCTTCTTCTTAAACCCAGGAACTACCATGCCGGCATACGCCAACAGGTACTACAGTATATGGCCGTGGAGTGGTCAGTAAAGATTGCGATATTGATTATACTGCAATAAGTAAACGACTGTACGGTCTGTACGGTAGCCCATACATTTTTCAACCTACAAGGTGTTTCATGGGCAGCCTATTGTGAGACCACTTGATAAAGAAAGCGATTCTTTCTTTTTAAAAATTCAGTGATCACTATATTCAATCCCCAATATTGAATTCCTGAAGACGGTGTTATGTTACACCTTTAAATATCCTGAGGATAAAATGTCTTCTTTTAATAATTCTATATTAGAATGCCCGAGATTCAATATTGAAGGAGGTCATAGCAATTGGCTGAGCAGGAAGCACATGTAGGTGTCTTTCCTCTTTCCTTTCTAGCTTACCTATCCTAAGCTAAAATATACATAACATTGTATGATGAATTTTGTGAGATAATTCACCGAATACTCATCCGCCTTTCCTCTCTTTACAGGAGGACTATCCCGAGTGTGGGAACCACTTCTGCAAGGTCCGCAGTAAGAACTTCTGCGGCCATGGAATGTGCAGGACCCACGCGCGCTGCGCGACGACGAAGGGCTCTCTTAAGTATTGGGACCCCCAGGTATGTGACGTATGTTCCAATGTGGTTACTGAGGCTTTTGATGATCAAAAGTCGACTGAGTCAAGGGATGCAGCAAGAGAGAAGCTGCGTAAATGGGTCAGGGGTTTTCAAAAGAATACCACTGGCCCATACCTTCCTAACGAAAGGATGAGAGCTTGTCTTTTCCCTAGGGCATCTTCGGATGCAGTTATCCCTCAACCTCAAGCTGAGATCCCCCTCGTCCAGATTCTGATAGAGTCTGAAGTTTCGGATGCCATGAAGGACATCCAGCTAGAAGACAATATGTCAGTAGTTTCCGAGGAGACGGAACAGAGTCTTCTAGCAGAAGAGCAGGAACAGCAGTCTGTCTTACCTCCTGAGGGCGACGATGATCGAACCGAAATTATTTTGGTTTCATCAGCTCCGGTGGCTGAGCCTGTCCCGTCGACCTCCTCTGCCCTTCAATTGGACACGATAAGTCACACCTTAACATCTCTCCTGTCTATGTTTCAGGACATGGAGAAGGAGTCGTCTGAGAGAGAAGCTTCGGTTCGGACTGAGATGCACCAGCTCGTGACTACCCGTTTAGCTCCGAAGAAGCTAAACATCAAGGACCTTCCCCCTTTCTCGGACGTCAACCCTTGGAGGTATGCTGAACACATGTCTATGTCAGGAGGAAAGATCTTCCTCTCCGACAAGCTGGGTACAGTCCCAGTAGAGGATATCGAGTTCTGGCCCAGCAAAGGGGCGTATCCTGACTGTTACGTTCGTCTGAGGACGGAACCTCCCTCGAAAGAGGAGACAGAGCCGAAGGAGGTCATAATACTTGACCTCCCCAAAGCCCAGGCTTTGTTCACCAGTACCTTGAAAGAGAGGGCCTTCACTAGCTTCAAGGTATCGGCTCTCAGCAAGAAGTACCCATCCATCATTGCTGCTTCTTCCCGTGCCTTCCCCTTTATGGAAAAAGGGTTCAAGGCAGCCTTAAAGGCAGTTGAGGCAGGGAAACCTTGCCCCACACTCGAAGAGTGTAGGCCATTCTCCCTTGCCCTACCATCAGATGATGCAGACTGGAAGGATGTCTATAGCACCTTCTCAGTCGGGAAGCTGGAGGCTGACATTGCCTGACGTCAGTTCGGAGAAGACCTCCCTAAGTTGTCGGACTTCCTCCTGTGCAGGGAGCAGGAAACGAAGGAAAGACTTGCCACCTCTATGTCTCTTCAGACTGGCCTAGAGACAATGGCAAGTGTTCCAGAAACCCCAGACATGTACATGGTCTTTGCCAAAGCTCACATGGCAACAGTCACCAAAGACCTGTACAACTTTATTAAAGCCAGACGGCCTTGTAGAGAGTTCGTGTTCGCCTCAGCTGCGGTGAGACACGAACCAAGGAAGCTGATAGCTTCCAACATCTTGGGAAAAGACCTCTTCCCAAGCGAAGTGGTCAAAGAGGTTGTCGACAAAGCTGCCACGGAGAATAGGAATCTTCTCCAAAAGTGGGGCTTGTCGACCAAAAGAAAGTCTTCATTAGAAGAGGGTCCCCATCCCAAAAGGAAAACTAAGCGACCTAGAGTGCCCTCTCGCCCACCTCGACAACAACAACTTCCCGTGGCCACGGTGTCCCAGACGGTGGCACAACCACCTACCACATTTCAGCTGATGCCCCAGCAAGTAGCAACACAGTAGCCTGTCTTCACCCCAGCATTTGAAAGGCAATCCACGACCTTTCGGCCGAAATCTCGAGGTTCCTCGAGACGCCCCTCTAGAGGCAGGGGCAACAAGGGTGGATTTGGCCAAGGAGGCAAGTCCTCCAACCAGCACTCAAAGTGAGATGCTTCCGGTAGGAGAGAGACTTCTCCTGTTCCGGGATCGTTGGACCTTCGATCCCTGGGCCCACAGCCTAATCAAGAACGGACTGGGGTGGAGTTGGAACACAACTCCACCAACTTTCCTTCAATTCTTCCAACACTCAACCCCCATTCTGGAAGAATATGTCCAAGAACTCTTAGACAAGAGAGTCGTAAGGAGGGAAAAGTCCGTCAAATTCCAAGGAAGGCTGTTTTGTATTCCGAAAAAGGATTCAGAAAAGCTCAGACTCATTCTGGACTTGTCACCACTCAACAAGTTCATAGTGAACAACAAGTTCAGGATGCTTACTCTTCAACACATACGGACCCTACTGCCCAAACAGGCATACACAGTCTCCAGAGACATGGCGGACGCATATTGGCATGTCCCGATCAATCGACAAGTTTCCTCCTACCTAGGATTCAAGCTGCAAAAGAGACAATACGTCTTCAGAGCCATGCCCTTCGGACTAAACATAGCCCCAAGGGTATTCACAAAGCTTGCGAACACAGTCATTCGTCAACTACGCCTAAAGGGAGTTCAGGTGATTGCCTACCTGGACGACTGGCTGGTGTGGGCAGCATCCGAAGAAGAATGCACGCAAGCCTCCAAGGAAGTGATCCAGTTCCTGGAACATCTAGGATTCAAGATCAACCTGGAAAAGTCTCGACTATCTCCAGCTCAAAAGTTCCAATGGCTGGGTGTTCACTGGAACTTACAGTCACACTGCCTCTCCATTCCATCAAAGAAGAGGAGAGAGATAGCGGGATCTGTCAAGAGACTTCTTCAATCCGACAGGATATCAAGGCGGCAACAAGAGAGAGTTCTGGGGTCTCTCCAGTTTGGCTCAGTGACAGACCCAGTGCTGAAAGCACAATTAAAAGATGCATCAGGAGTCTGGAGAAAATACGCATGAAACGCTTGAAGAGATCTAACAAGACCGATACCAACTCGTCTGCGATCACTTCTCAAGCCATGGTCGGAGGCCAAGTACCTAAAGAAGAAGGTACCCCTACAACCACCTCCACCTTCAGTCACCATTCACACGGATGCCTCGAAGGAAGGATGGGGAGGCCACTCTCACCAACGGAAAGTCCAAGGAACCTGGTCCTCCCTCTTCAAGACCTTCCACATCAACATTCTGGAAGCCATGGCAGTTTTTCTATCGTTGAAGAAACTGAAACTTCGCTGCTCGATCCACACCCGGCTGGTCCTAGACAGCGAAGTGATAATGAGATGCCTAAATCGACAAGGCTCGAGATCGCCTCAAATCAACCAAGTGATGTTGGCCATCTTCCGCCTAGCGGAAAAGAAGAGATGGCACTTAGCAGTTCACCTCCAAGGGTTCCGCAATGTGATGGCGGACGCTCTATCCAGGTTCACCACGATAGAGTCAGAATGGTCCCTAGACGCAAGATCATTCTCCTTCATCTTATGCAAAGTCCCAGGACTGCAGGTAGACCTCTTCGCAACGAGCGACAACAAGAAACTACCCAGGTACGTAGCCCCGTACGAGGATCCTCTAGCGGAAGCAGTGGATGCGATGTCCATAGATTGGAACAGATGGTCCAGGATTTACCTGTTTCCTCCAACCAACCTCCTGCTGAAGGTCCTCAACAAACTGAGATCCTTTCAGGGAACAGCAGCGATAGTGGCTCACTGATAACGGAACTACGACTGAAGCTGATCCCGTTGCCGGATCCAGTTCTGACTCAACAAGTGCAGAAGTCGACTGTCTCCGCTTCATGACAGAAAACCCGGAATCTTCATCTTATGATTTTCTCACCTTAGCAGTTAAGAAAAGGTTTGGGACTTCAAAGGACAGTATCAACTTTTTAGAAGAATACAAGTCGAAATCTACTAGAAGACAATAGGAGTCTTCATGGAAGAAATGGGTTGCCTTCGTCAAGGCAAAGAAACCAAAAGAGATCTCAACAGATTTCTGATTATCTTTCTTTATTCATCTCCATGAACAAGGTTTAGCAGCCAACACGCTCTGTACGTGTAAATCTGCCTTGACTAGACCCCTACTATATGCCTTCCAGGTGGACTTCTCAGATGAAATCTTCAACAAGATCCCGAAGGCCTGCGCTCGACTTCGGCCCGCAGCACCTCCGAGGCCCATTTCTTGGTCCTTGGATAAGGTTCTTCATCTAGCCTCTACCTTGAACAATGAAGATTGCACACCCGCAGATCATGATCCGAGAAAAGTTGCTTCATCTCTGAACTTCTTTCAGAACATGAGTTTTGAAAGCCTTCACTCTTATACCGGATGGAAACAAGTGCAGGAGATTAAGCTTTATGTGGTGGCAGCATGTAGTGTACTAAAACCTGCCGCTTAAATTCTGCAAAGAACAGTGCACTAATTGGGACTTTTAGTGAAGGATGTACATGGTTTCCTCCTACGGAGTGACATGTTTAGTGAAGTGTCTAAGTAGTGACACTATGAAATGTTCTAAGTATAAAGGTGAAAGAAGCATAAAAGACTTACACATGTGCCATGCGTATAACTACGCAAGTGTTTACGAACTGTAATGACAGAAATGAGAAATAATGAAATATTACGATATTTCCTTTACAGTGGCTTCACGTTTCTTTTCAGATGAAATAATTATTTCTGTTATTACTATTTTATTATGCTTTACACAATATTTCCAAAATTTTTCTTTAATTTTATATTGTATTATAAAATGCACCATTATCCTTGCTATCTATTGTTTAGCAATAAACACATCTTTGAATTTTGCGTCTCATTTCGCCCTAAAAATTCTAAACATTCTATATAAATAAATGTGTCAGAGCACTTATTATCCTAGTATTTGGAAAATTTATTCTGAACAAATACTATATCTGTTCTAAGCGAACAACCTCACAATTATGCGTTATTGTATCAAGTATCAGTCCCTGGTAATGACTGATTTTATATCTGATTGCTTTACTGACTGTACAAATTTCCTACACGAATAAAAATCTGTCTACCTTGCTTACAACACACCAAGTGGACCAGGGGAGGTGTCAGTAGTCAATACATACTTTGTTCCTTTCAGAATACAAACTATGTTTTACATGTATATGATGAGACCAATATACAAACTGGTTTGCTAGATTGTTCATTGAACTTACAATCCTCGGGTTTTTTTTCCTAGAGTCTCCCATGACTCTTCCCTGTAGGGGTCAGGAAGCGCTGACATAGTCCATGATCAGTTGAAGGGTGTATGACGGTAACACCATGTGTCTCTAGGTCTAGATCAGAGGTTCTCAATGGGGGTGAAATTCACCCCAGGGGTGAATTCTGGGTTTTTAGGGGGTGAATTGTGACAGAAGTAAGTTTATGGGTGAGGAGAGCAATTATAGGTTTTGGCGTATCTGGCCTGTCAATTGGGCTGGGATTATATCCTGTGTTGGCCAAGGAGAAATGGATTAGACAGTAATATACAAGTTACCACCCAAGTTAATCCTAGGATTGGAAAAAGTACTGAGGAAGAGACAGATGACTAAGGAATTAAGTAGGCCCTAAGAAAATTACTTGGCAACCCCAAGGCTGGGAACTCCTGGACTATAAATAACTGAGAAGCTAATAACAATTTCAAAGGCCCGTGCCAACAACAAGAGTTGGCTATAATACTCCAACAACAACAACATAACAATTTCAGTCTTGAATTGTCATCAGTAAGTGACTGAGTGAGCCTTACTTCCAGGATTGTATCCTCCAGCCTCTAAGTAAGTAAGTACAATAATTTTGTTTCTTCCACTGACTATGCATGCATGTGTCCGTGTTTTCTGTTTTTAGTTTTTATAATCATTTTTAATGTCATTTATTTCAGTAGATGGGGATTTTAGGCTTCTTCTGAGATTTTGGTATTCTTCTGAAAATATATAGAATGTAAAAAAGTATCAATAATAAAATACAAAAATATACAAAATTATTTAAAGATAAAAAACTAACCTAATAATTGTAAAAAAAAAAAAATATGAAATTATTTAGTTAAAAAACCAACAAAAATCTAAACTGTAATAAGTATTTTTTAAACTAAATCTTAAATTTATTATGTTAGGAGTTTTATATAATATTAAAAAAAAATTCTTAATATTTTTTTATATTATTCTACATATTTTAAGAAGAGTACCAAAAATCCCATAAGAAGCCAAAAATCCCCATTTACCATTTTATCTTTTTAGCGCCACTGTATTTTTGCGTTTTTTTTTTTTTTTTTTAGTATTTTGTTGGTCGTGCACTCACATTGGTGACTGTGCTTCTCTAGTCTAGTTTTTGTGATATTAACATGGACCATAATCTCCCATATTTGTACATTCTACACAGTCTTTTTTGTGCTTCACTGTCATTATTTACTTCTTAATGTCAGTCATGTTGTTGATTGAATAAACAATGGATAAGTATATCACATTTTGTCTGTAAGATTAAGCAATTAATAGTTTTACCCTTTCTTGTTTTTATTTACAGAATTCTGAGCACATTGTGAGTATCAAAAAAAGAAAGTACGATCATTCATATATTGAAAATGGATTCACATCCATCATCATCAATGGAGAAGAAAGGCCCTAATGTGTTATTTGTAGTAAAGCTTTTACAAATGATTCTATGGAACTAGCAAAGATGAGACAACATTTGTAAAATGTTCATCCTCATCACATAAACAAGAACAAAAACTTTTTTGAACGCCATGGGAATGCTCTCAAAAAGATGAGGCTGGTTTCAAGAGAAGAATTTAAAGAGAAAAACCTTAAAGTTACTGAAGCTTCCTATGTCGTAGCACTTGAAATGACACAGCAGAAAAAAAAAAACATACAATTGGGGAGAATTTGATCAAGCCTTGCGCTCTCAAAATGGTGGAAATTGTGTTGGGAAATAAAATGAAGAAAAAAAATTGCACAAGTTCCATTATCTAACAGTACTGTTACAAGGAGGATAAGTGATATGGTCACTGACATCAAGGATCAAGTTGTCCAGAAGATCAAGTCTTCAGCATTTGGCTTATTTTCAATTCAACTTGGTGAATCAACTGATGTGCCATCATGTTCCCAGTTGATGGAGTTTGCAAGGTGTGCACACTCAGATTTATTTAAGGAGGAGTTTCACTTTTGTTCCCCTCTTGAACTAACTACCAAGGCCTCTGATATTTTGGAGAAAGTTTCATCTTTTTTGAAACAGAAATTCTCTCGTGGGATAATATCAGTGGGTGTTGTACAGATGAAGCACCAGCTATGTTAGGGACAAAATCAGGATACCAAGTATGTGTGAAAAAGCGAGCTCCTAAAGTGAAAGGCATTCATTGTATGATCCATCGTCAGGCACTAGCCTCAAAAACACTTCCTGCTCCGCTAAAGGAAGTTTTGGATCAAACAATTATAATTGTAAATCTCGTCAAAGGAGGGACACTCAAATCACGACTTTTTAAGCAGTTATGTACTGATAAGGATGCAACCCATCATTCGCTTTTTTTCACACAAATGTTCGTTGGCTGTCAAGAGGAAATGTAACGGAGCGAGTATTTGAGCTTAGAGATGAGCTCAAATTGTTTTTTGAAGTGCAAGGTAAAACAGAATATCCTGCCTGGCTGAGTGATGCGGAATGGATCATGCGTCTTGCCTATTTGGTTGATATATTTGAGCAACTGAATAAACTGAATCTTCAGATGCAAGGAAGGAATATAAACATTATAAAATTCGTAGATGCCTTGAAAGCTTTCATGAGTAAGCTTGAAAATTGGAAGAGAAGGGTAAATGGAGATAATGTAGCAATGTTTGGGAAACTGTCATCTATTCTTGATGTTTGTGGTGAAGACAAGGTGCTTCCATAATTTGCAAAAAATTAAATTTTGCAGCATTTGACAACACATGAAAATGAATTCAGACGATATTTTCCTGAACTTAGAGATGATGAGTTGGATTTAGTCAGAAATCCTTTCAAACTGTCAGTTGAAAAAGTTTCTGATGATTGTCAAGATGAGGTTTTGGAGTTAAAAACTGATTCGGGTGTAAGAGATATGTTTGATGAGAAATCAATGACAGAATTTTGGCCTCTGGTGTGCGATTCCTACCCAAAAGTGGCAGAAATGGCTATCCGTGTATTACTTCCGTTTGTATCAACATATCTTTGTGAGTCAGGCTTTTCAACTCTTTTACAAATTAAAAGGAAGCATCGCAGTAGATTAGAGGTACACAATGACCTGCGTTTTTGCCTTTCAAGCACTCATCCGCGTATCCCAGAATTAGCTAAGAAAAAACAATCACAGGTTTCGTCAATCATGAACTGTAATCTTCTAAATAAAATAATGAGAGGTTTATATCTTGTTACCCTACCGAACTTTCTGTTTATTGCATTAGCTTCAGTTTGGCCAGTTAAGTAGTTATAAATTGAAAAAAATACTATTTTACTTTTATTCAAGTTTTATATATCAATCGATAGTTTCAATTTGCATATAATTTGTAATATTCTATTATGAAAATAATCCATGTAAAACTGTAAATGTATATATTTTGAAAACAAAAAAATAAATGGATTTTTAATAATATTTGCATATTATTTGCAGTGCACTTTTTGAGACCGACAATTTTGGAAGATGGGAAATGGGGGGTGGGGTGGGGGGGGTGAATGACATCATTACAAATGGTGAAAGGGGTGCATGGGCAAAGAAGGTTGAGAACCCCTGGTCTAAATGACCAAGGAAAATTTATCTCGCGGTTATTGACACTATCGGAATTCCACAGATACATTAATGCTCTGGTAAACTTCCATCAGGACGACATGGCCTGGGCCCAAAAAACGGATTTTGAGCGAAGCGAAAAATCTATGTTTGGGTGAGATAGCCATGTCGTCCTGGTGGACCCACCCTCCTTTTACAAAGGATGAATGAATCCCTCCCAAACGTACTGTATCTGTAGCACCTCGCTAACGCTACAAAGAATGACAAGATGGCACCGGGGCGTGACGTCATACTGGCGCCTAACTATAGTACGTGTAGGAGTGTTGCCTTAATAACGGCCCACCTACTATTCTTGCCACTTTCCCCTCTCGAAGCGTAAACGCTATTAGGGGTGTAGATAGCTATGTGGCGTGTCAAGAATACGTCCTCTGATATTATGCGATATCCCAAAAGGCGAAAGCCAGGGATATTCGCCCCAGGAGTTAGAATTCTGGATACCTTAAGTAAAATTCTCTGGGATATATCACTGTAGTTAAATATAACCTAGGAAGCTACTATGAAGGAACTTCCATCAGGACGACATGGCTACCTCACCCAAAAATAAATTTTTCGCTTCGCTCAAAATCCGTTTTATGGATCTGGAGAAAGCTTATGATATAGTTGATAAGGAAATTATGTGGAATGTGATGAGGTTATATGGAAATGGTGGAAGGTTATTGCAAGTAGTGAAGAGTTTATGCATGGACAGTAAAGCATGTGTTAAGATAGGAAATGAAGTGAGTGAGTGGTTTCCAGTGAGAGTGGGACTGAGACAAGGATGTGTGATGTTGCCATGGTTGTCCAATTTGTTTGTTGATGGGGTTGTGAGAGAGGTGAATGCTCGAGTGAATGAAACTGATAGATGTGACTGATCATGAGTGAGAGGTGAATCAGTTGTTGTTTGCGAATGATACGGTATTGATGGCAGACTCAGAGAAGCTGGGTTGATTAGTGACAAAGTTTGGGAGTGTGTGTAAGAAAAGAAAGTCGAGACTTAATGTGGTAAGAGTAAGGTTATGAGATACACGAGAAGGGTACTGGTGCTAGGTTGAATGGAGAGTTACTTGAGGAAGTAGTTCAGTTTAAGTACTTGGGGTCTGTTGTTGCTGCGAAAGGTGAAGTGGAAGCAGATGTACGTTGGGAAGTGAATGAAGAAGGTAAAATGTTAGGGGCAGTGAAGGGAGTGGTAGAGAATAGATGGTTGAGAATGAATGTAAAGAGAGTTCTGTATGAGAAAGTGATTGTACTAACTGTGATGTATGGATCGGAGTTGTAGGGAATGAAAGTGATAGAGAGACTTATCAAATGTGTTCGAGATGAAGTGTCTGAGGAGTATGGCTGGTGTATATCAATTAGATAGGATTAGAAACGAAGTAGTGAGGTTGAGAATGGGTGTAAGAAATTAATTAACAGCTAGAATGGATATGAATGTGTTGAGATGGTTTGGCCATGTAGAGAGAATGGAAAATGACTGTCTCCTGAAGAAGGTAATGAAAGCAGATTTGATGGGAGAAGTACAAGAGGAAGGCCAAGGTTTGGCTGGATGGATGGAGTGGTGAAAGCTCTAGGATATAGGATTGATGTGAGAGAGGCAAAAGAGCATGGTAGAAATAGGAATGAATGGCGAGCGATTGTGATGTAGTTCTGATAGGCATTCCTGCTTCCTCTGGTTGCCTTGATGACCGCTGAGGTAGCAGCAGTAGGGGTGGTTTCAGATGCTGATGCTTCATTTGTGGTGGATAACGCGCAAGAGGGTGGACTGTGGCACCTTAGTAGTACCAGCCAAACTTGGCCAAATCATTTTTCAGGGTGGGAGGAGCTAAGAAAAGGCAAGTTCCCCTTTTCTTCTCTTTTTTTTTTAATGTTGGGTACCCCCCAAAAATTAGGGGAAGTGGCTTAGTAGATAGATGTTTTGTTGCCTATGAAATTGTTAATGTCCAGTTCATTATTCTTGTAAATTTCAAGGAAAACAGGTATTTGGTAGATTTTGCACAGAACTTGTCCTTTTATTGATTGATTTACGCGATTTGTTGAGAATTAGAAGTCTGAGATTGTTTGAGAAAATTAAAGTAGTTTCCTCAGAGTTGATTTTGATTTATTAATTACTACACACATACTAAGGAAAGTAAGCTAAATAAAACAATTAAGGTAAGATTGATATAAGCAGGTGCTCTTTTTAAAATGCTCCTAAGGGTGAATATCCTCATTTCGAACTACTGTACTGTGGAAAGAACTGCAGTATGCAAAGATTTTGAGGCTGCGAGACTTTCGAATCTGTGGATCAAAGTGTACAGTCAAAACCAAAACTGAATGAAATGCTATTAATATTAGAATGACTATGGAGGGGCAGTCAGGTTAGGTTCGCCAAGGACCAGAATTACTAAACTAAAGGAGGATTCACAGAAGTTTAGTAAAGGAAGCAAGTGATGTCAAAAGCTTAGGAAAGCTCATCACCATTGGAAGATGTTTGAACTTATGTTATACAAGGGGGGGGGGGGGGCTGTCAATATCATTGTCATCCCCATTATAATACAATAGCCTATTCTTACCCAGCTTTCCCCTGAACTAACAGCAAGATTCCTTTATCGTTTAGAACTTGATTGGCACTAATTTAAAATACTCTTCCAAGAGGTACCGAGAGTGAAACATAGTTTTTACGATTATTTAAATCACAGTATTACCTCCAGCATAATACACAAAGGGAACGTGGATCACGACCTTCCAGAACTAATTTCCATTTTCACGCAATAATTGCTCAAACCAGGGTATGACATATTTGAGTGCTGTAAGTAAACAATATAAGTGTGATCACAGCCATTCGACGAATATAACTGAAGACTAGATAAACAGCAGTAGTAACCTGGCCTTTCCATCCATACTGCTAGAGATTACCATTTCTTTACAAAGTAGCACAACTGACCTCATGAAAAAAAAAATTATATTGGGGTTATATAAAACTCCTACTAAATTTTTGTTTCTCGATTAGGTCTTTTTTCATTTAAAAATTATTTGAGATATACTTTTATGCCGCGGGGGCATAAAAACAATTAGAATAGCGCCAACGCATCCCTGCGTGTCATAAGAGGCGACTAAAAGGGACGGGACGAGGGGGCTGGGAACCCCCTCTCCTGTATCATAATCCTGTGAGACATCAAAGAAGTGGAGCTGGGCTGGGGGGGGGGGAGTGACTGCTCCCCGCACTCTAGTTTTGGGGTGTTTGAATGTGCGTGGATGTAGTACGATAGAGAGTAAAAGATGTGAGATTGGAAGTATGCTTGGGAATAGAAGGATGGATATATTGGCTTTGTGTGAGACAAAAATGAAAGGGAAAGGTGAAGGGATGTTTGGTGAAATGTCTGGTAGAGTGTCTGGGATTGAAAGGGGAAGAGCAAGAGATGTGGCTTTATTGCTGAGTGAATGGATGACAGGTAAAGTAGTGGAATGGAAGGAGATATCATCTAGGTTAATGTGGGTAAGGGTTAGATTGGGTAGGGAATGTTGGGCTTTTGTCAGTGCGTATGGGCCAGGATGTGAGAAAAGTGAAGAAGAGCGGAATGAGTTCTGGAATGAATTAACTAGGTGTGTAGAAGGACTGGGTAAAAGGAATTATGTAGTTGTCATGGGTGACTTAAATGCTAGAGTGGGCGTTGGAGAGGTAGAAGGTGTCATTGGGAAGTATGGCGTACCAGGTGAAAATGAGAGTGGTGAGAGAATGGTAGATATGTTTGTTGAGCAAGAGATGGTGATAAGTTCTACCTTTTTCAAAAAGAAAGATAAAAACAAGTATACATGGGTGAGAGTGGTAAATGGAAGAGTGGTAGAAAGGGCATTAATGGATTATGTGTTGATAACTAAAAGAATGTTTGGAAGATTGAAAGACGTGCATATGTTTAGGGGTATGGCTAACGGTATGTCTGATAATTTTTTGTTGGAAGGAAAATTAGTTGTAGCAAAAGAGTGGGGGAATAGAGTAGGTGGATGTAAAAGGGAGCTAGTGAGGGTTGAAGAGCTAATAAAACCCGGGGGTAAAAAGTAAATATCAAGAAAGGTTGAAAAAGGCATAAGACGAAGTGAAAGTAAGAGAAACGGGTAATTTAGAGGAGTGGAAGTTAGTAAAAGAAAATTTTGTGATGTGTGTGGCAAGAAGTTTGTTGGAGGCAGCATGAGGAAGGGTAGTGAATGGTGGAATGAAGGAGTGAAGGTAAAAGTGGAAGAGAAAAAGAGGGCTTTTGAAGAATGGCTGCAGAGTAATAGTGTAGAGAAGTATGAAAGATATAGAGAGAAAAATGTGGAAGTAAAGCGCAAGGTAAGTAAGGCAAAGAGGGCAGCTGACCTGAGGTGGGGTCAGGGATTGGGTTATTCATATGAAGAGAATAAGAAATAGTTTTGGAAAGAAGTGAAGAAAGAAAGGAAGATTGGTTCAAGAATTGAAGAGAGAGTGAAAGATGGAAATGGAAGGTGGTTAAAAGGAGAGGAGGCAATGGAAAGGTGGGCGGAATATTTTGAAAGTTTACTGAATGTTGAGGATAATAGGAAGGCAGATATAATTGCTGTTGCAGGTGTTGAGGTGCCGGTGATGGGAGATGAGAATGAGAGAGAGATTACAAGAGAGGAAGTGAGGAGAGCACTAGATGCAATGAGAGTAGGAAAAGCATCTGGTATGGATGGTGTGAGAGCTGAGATGTTGAAGGAAGGGGGTGTGACTGTACTTGAATGGTTGGTGAGATTGTTTAATATGTGTTTTGCGTTGTCAACGGTACCAGTAGATTGGGTTTGTGTGTGTATTGTACCACTATATAAGGGTAAGGGAGATGTGCATGAGTGTTGTAATTCAAGGGGTATTAGTTAGTTGAGTGTGGTAGGAAAAGTGTATGGTAGAGTACTGATTAATAGGATTAAGGATAAAACAGAGAAGGCAATCTTAGAAGTACAGGGTGGTTTTAGAAGAGGTAGGGGTTGTATGAATCAGATTTTTACAAAGGCAGATATGCGAGAAATATTTAGCAAAAGGTAAGGAGGTGTATGTTGCGTTCATGGATCTGGAGAAAGCGTATGATAGAATTGATAGGGAAGCAATGTGGAATGTGATGAGGTTATATGGAGTTGGTGGAAGGTTCCTGCAAGCAGTGAAAAGTTTCTACAAAGGTAGTAAAGCATGTGTTAGGATAGGAAATGAAGTGAGCGATTGGTGTCCGGTGAGAGTGGGGCTGAGACAGGGATGTGTGATGTCGCAGTGGTTGTTTAACTTGTATGTTGATGAAGTGGTGAGAGAGGTGAATGCTCAAGTGCTTGGATGAGGATTGAAACTGGTAGACAAGAATGACCATGAATGGGAATTAAATCGGTTGTTGTTTGCAGATGATACTGTACTGGTTGCAGACACAGAAGAGAAGCTTGGCCGATTAGTGACAGAATTTGGAAGGGTGTGTGAGAGAAGGAAGTTGAGAGTTAATGTGGGTAAGAGTAAGGTTATGAGATGTACGAGAAGGGAGGGTGGTGCGAGGTTGAATGTCATGTTGAATGGAGAGTTACTTGAGGAGGTGGATCAGTTTAAGTACTTGGGATCTGTTGTTGCAGCAAATGGTGGAGTTGAAGCAGATGTACGTCAGAGAGTGAATGAAGGATGCAAAGTGTTGGGGGCAGTTAAGGGAGTAGTAAAAAATAAGAGGGTTGGGCATGAATGTAAAGAGTTCTGTATGAGAAAGTGATTGTACCAACTGTGATGTATGGATCGGAGTTGTGGGGAATGAAAGTGACGGAGAGACAGAAATTGAATGCGTTTGAGATGAAATGTCTAAGGAGTATGGCTAGTGTATCTCGAGTAGATAGGGTTAGGAACGAAGTTGTGAGGGTGAGAACGGGTGTAAGAAATGAGTTAGCAGCTAGAGTGGATATGAATGTGTTGAGGTGGTTTGGCCATGTTGAGAGAATGGAAAATGGCTGTCTGCTAAAGGTGATAAATGCAAGAGTTGATGGGAGAAGTACAAGAGGAAGGCCAAGGTTTGGGTGGATGGATGGAGTGAAGAAAGCTCTGGGTGATAGGAGGATAGATGTGAGAGAGGCAAGAGAGCGTGCTAGAAATAGGAATGAATGGCGATCGATTGTGACGCAGTTTCGGTAGGCTCTGCTGCTTCCTCCGATGCCTTGGAAGACCACGGAGGTACGAGCAGTAGGGGATTCAGCGTTATGAAGCTTCATCTGTGGTGGATAACGGGGGAGGGTGGGCTGTGGCACCTCTAGCAGTACCAGGCGAACTCGGTTGAGTCCCTTCTCAGGCCGAGAGGAACGTAGAGAGGAGATGTCCCCTTTTCTGTTTCATTTGTTTGATGTCGGCTACCCCACAAAATTGGGGGAAGTGCCTTGGTATATGTATGTATGTATACTTTAGTATGCATACGTATGGGTTTTTAGCAGGAATTACCCTAAACACTGGGAATCATAAGGTATATTAATCATATTTCAGTGTTATTTACTAAGCAGTGGTGAAACCTTCTCCCCAGTTTAGAAATATATACATTACATGTACCAAATACCAACACAAGTAAGACATTTCAAGCATATATTATCGTCCACGTATTTTCAGGGTAAATTTTACACTTAAGTTATATTTAGTTATCATCTCTGACACTTTATGCATCTTGCAGCACAACCATTAAAAAATGTAAATAAACAAACAAGCAGACATGAACAATGGATATAACTTGAGAGACATGTAGCAAATGTTTATTTATGATGGAGATAAAAAAGATTGTCTCTCTTCCTGAGGGAATCATTGAAAATTGTGGTTATAGTATACTGAATACTAACTTGAATATCTTTCCCTTAAATTCTTGTAGAAAAAGGAAATAAAGAGGTACCCCGGTCAGAAAATGGTTGTGTAAAGGAACAGATGTGCTAGAATACACATAAAAACGTTGGATGTAATAATGAAAAAAGGAGTTTTTATTAAAAAAATATATATATGTGACATGAAATACAGACTCTCACCTCCCCACAAATTCCAAAATTCAAGGTCAAGGTCGTGAGTCGTGGCTTAAAGGCATTTACTGTCGTCATTGAAGCAAAATAAATGGGAAAATCTTACTAGTTAGTGTTGATAAAACCAGCCTCTTAAAAAAGCAAAATAAACATCAGGTGAGATTCGTAGAAATAAGAAATTAATGGGAGAAGAAAATGGTTCTAGTTACAGGATGAAAGGACACTACAAAGATCCTTTAATAATGCCTACAGTGCCCCACTTGAAGTACATAGACAGCATTACCTCTCTTATGGGTATCAGTGATTGAATACATCCTTAAAATCATCTTAATGTCTTTATATGCATTCAGCTGCATCTCTAAAATGGGACTGTCTCTAATAAAGAATGGATTCATTATAGTATAAACAGCTGAAGAACAGTGATGAAGGTGGCAGCATGCCCAATTTTAAAGAATCCTTTTACTCAGTAAGCACTGATTGTAATGTTAATGCAAACCTTTAAAGAATTTGGAATAATCTGCTTCCCTAAATGCAGCAGAAACAACAACACACCAGTGTTTATGAAATACTCTAAGTTCTCAAAATTTTAAAGTATTTTCCCAAGTAGAATTTTTTTTATTGTTTTTTTTTTTTTTTTTTTTTTTTTTTTTTTTTTTTTTTTTTTTTTTATATCACCTCTTCAGCGTTGTTGGACATAATTTACGACTGCTTTTTATATTTTCTTCAGCATCATTGAACGTACATACCAGGCTTTTTCATTCTTTTATCATTCATGTATATGTAAATTTTACAAAAAATGTAACATTACATCAATGGAACACATAGGCCTACATGGCTGAGGACCATGAAGCGTGAAGTAGATGATGAAGGGAGAAGTATTGAAATAAAAGTTAAAAATAGAGACGACTGGAGGAATTTATCCGAGGCCCTTTGCATCAATAAGTGTAAAAGGAGATGATGATGACATCAATGGAAAGGAAATTTGGTGAAGACCTATCTTGTAGTTTTCATACTAAGCTTAATGAGTTAAGTAAAATTGAAAAAAAAAATGACCTCAGGGATTAAATCGTTATAAGCATTGCGTACATGGCTGTGGCTTAAGATAATATACCTAAAGGCAAACATTCAAAATTCTTGTACTGTATGTTGCTAAGTTTGACATGTGGTACAGTCGGCATCAAAACTGATGCTACGAATTTCAGAGGATTTCGTTTGAAATTCACTAACTGGCAACTACAACGTGTATCTCAAACACTTTTTTGGGGTCAAGCCATGACGTCCTGATGGAAGGTTCCTTCGGTAGCTTCCTTGGGTATATTTAACTACAGGGATATTCCCAGAGAATTAAACCATAGGTTATCACAGAATTCTAACTTCTGGTGCGAGTACCCTAAAGGTTTCACTCTAGGATATCGTATATCAACAGGGGACGTATGTATTAACACGCCACATAGCTATCTGCACCCCATATAGAGTTAACACTTCGATATGGAAAGGTGGAGAATAACTGGGGAGCCGTTCCACAGTTACACTCATCCGTGGCTGCTTTTGGTACTCGAAACGTAAACAAACGGGCGCCATTGCTAAATGACGTCACGTCCGTCCTTATCCTTCTGCCTGTAGCACCTTGCTTTGGTCGGATTTCCCTTTGTGCGATTTTCATCGACTTGCATCGCCGTTATGTCTTTACCTTCAGCCTCGCCTTCTTCTGGAAAGTTGAGTACCAGGTCCCAGTATTGTTTAAATAAGCTCTAGCCGTAAAGTAACTTCTACTTTTCGTAAAATAGTGTGTTTTGTGGCAGAGCTGTGTCGTTCCCGGATGCGCCATTTTATGGCGTAGCTGTTCTTTTGCATGCCTTATTTAGCTAGCCAGAACAACTTTATCCGGCCTCTTAACTAATTGATATTGTTAGTTATTTAGTCTTCATAACTAGGAATTACTTATATCGTGTTTTAACGCTCATCTACTCGGTCGTCGTTCGACCCCATACTAGATCGCTAGCTTAGCCCCTAGGCTAGATAGCCTAGCACTTGTGTTCATGCATGATATATACCAGTGATCCTAAGTTAAGTTATGAAGATTGTGGCATTATTTAACATACTGTTAACTGTGATGTAAGTGTTTTCGCCTTCGGGGACCATATAGGGGATCGGTTTGATTGCGTTTCTCTCCAACCTAACCTAAATGTAGGAACCCCTATATGCTCCCTAATCCCCTGCCTGCGGGCATTCCCTCTGTGTGGCCATGCTTCCCCTTCTATATAAGGGAATCTTGTCTACAATCAGAGTATTTATCGCTTCTCAGTCTACCCTAAGGGAATGATCCCCCCTTAGGGTTGCGACCGAGAAATAGGAACGGCTCTGCCCTTCCACAGTTGCATCTGGTTGGGTTACTCATCCCTTCCTGCAACTTGCGATGTGTCTTTCAGCCTACCTAGCCTAGGAATTAACCCTCCTTATCTAGGTTAGGCTTTGGGGGGGGGGGCTAGTTCTGTACTTTTATAGTTTGAGACGGTACTCCCGTACCAATCTCATTCTGGTTACCTAACCTAGGCTAGGGAGCATTCTCCCTCTCCTTGGTGGCCGTTCTTGTACAGAGCCTCCACTATGAAAGACCCCTCTTCTTCTCCCTCCCCACCTATCCCTTTGGTGTAGGCTTGCCTATACACATCTGTTCTTAGTCCTACAACTCCTCCCTTGGGTGGAGTGGTAAGGCTAACTTGTTCTCCTGCTGAGCTGGCCGCTCTGGTACACATACCCTTCATAGCGTTCTATGGGGGTAGTCGCCGGCAGCGGTCCGGCCAGCGGGGGTTTCCCACTCTTGAGTGCCCTCTAACCCTCCCTTGGGTTACCCCAGGTACCCGGCCGACTGCCGGCCCCCTGCCGCCGGATGCTAGGAGTATCTACTCCTTTCATGAGTGCACTCTCTCCGGAGAGATGCCGGAGGGGTATGTGGTCTTACCCCTCCAATCCCTCCTTACCTTTCTCTCCTTCTATCCTGGTGCCGGTCCCTTGCCGCCTCTACTGCCGGCGATACCGCCTTACCTCTGGTGACACTCTTTCATAAGATACCCTCCCTCCTCTAAGTCGTCAGCCTTCCGTGTGCCGGACTGCCACCTTCCGTCGGCATACAGCCGACGTCTTACCCCTCCCTTTACTTAGTAACAGCTGGCCGACCTTCGGAGCCGGCCACCGGCGTGCCGGCATTGATTGCCGGCGGTCTAGGTATACAACCATATACATATTTATCTTATGAACTGATCCAAGCTCACCAGGCCGTCAGCCTTCGACTGCCGGAGCCGTCGCCTCCTGCCGGCGGTCGCCACGATGGTATTATATTTAGATACTCAATGTGTCTGTCTTGATGCCTTCCACCCTGCTGGACCGGCCTCCGGCGTGCCGTCAGTCTGCCGGCACTCTCCGGAGACGTCAAGGGACATGCACCCCTTCTCATACTTGCCGACAACATGTCGACAGTCATCACACTGCAGCCAGATGGCTTAGCCACTTCTATATATAGGTATTGTCTTACCATCTAAATCTGTGGCTGTGCTGTCTGATTGCACATTACAATATTCCAGCATACTCTGTGTGTCTTAGTGCAGCCGATTGCCGGAGCCTATATCTAATAAGGGGTCTCCTATTCCCCTTCTACCCCAGGGAACTGAGTGGTCTCAGCCCCTGATACACCTCGCAGGCAATTTCTGTTAGAGGCTTAGCTTCTACCCACCACGGCTTATCCATATGGATTTCCGCTTTGTGACCGTCGGCCACAAAAGAAATTGCCTAATGATAAGGTTACGGTAACCGACTGGGCGGGATTCACAAGTATGTGTCTATCTACTTCCTTTCCCGCTCTCTACTCTCAGGCATTATATTACTTATGAATTAATTAATGCTTAAAAATTTAGATTAAGTTATCTTAATTTTAGAGTAATGTAAGTCATTCTTATGCCTTCCATGTACTCATGATGTCTTTCTTTTACAGGAGGAGTATATGAAGTGCGAAAGCAACTTTTGTGGAGTAAAGCGCCCGGACTTCTACGGGCGCAAGGCGTGCCGGACCCACGCCCCCTGTGCCGCCAAGAAAGGCGACCTGAAATACTGGGACCCGCAGCACTGTACAGTCTGCAAGAGTCATCTGGTCGAAGCGTTCAACGATCCTCCTTCAGCGGAGGCAAGGGACAACGCTCGAGAGAAGCTACGCAAGTGGGTGCGTGGCTTCCAGAAGAACGCCACCGGACCGTATCTCGCCACCGAAGATTTGAGGGCCTTGCTGTTTCCAAAGGCATCTAAAGACTCCGTGGTCCCCAGTGATCAGATCCCCACCGTCCAGATAGTGGTGGAACCTGATATCGTCATGGCCCAGTCCATGCATGAGTGACACTTAGATTCCGACAACGTGGAACGTATGTCGGAAGTGTCGGAAGGGACGGAGAGGAACCTCATGGGCGAGGAGCTCGACTATGAGGAAGATCAGGTGGAATACCCTGATTCGGAGCATGAGGTCGCTCCCAATCCTACTCCCGCACCGACTCCTGCACCGGCCGAGGAACCTGTTCCTTCGACTTCTGCCACCCCGGACCCTCTTCCATCAGGCACTCAGGAGGTCTTCAAGATGCTTGAAGCCCTCATGGAAAGAAAACTTCGCGAGACCCACGAGCTATTCAGGTCTAACCTAGGAAGTTTTAAACAACCGAAACGGATTTCGGTTAAGGACCTCCCCGCTTGCTCGGATACTAACCCATGGAGGTATGCCGAGCATATGCCGATCACGACTGGTAAGATCTTCATCAGTGAGAAGGTCGGCTCGATCTTGTTGGAAGAAGTGGAATTCTTCCCGAATTTCGAGGCTTATCCGGACTGTTACGTCCGGCTCAGGTCCGAACCAGCCTCAAAGGAAGAGACCGAACCGAAGGAAGTAATCGTGTTCGATCTCGCGAAGGCCCAGGCTATGCTAGCCAGTGCGGTGAACAGTAGGGGTTTCACCAACTCCAAGATGCCGGCGCTCAGTAAGAAGCACTCAACCTTCGTAGCGCCGAATCATGCGACCTTCCCCTTTATAGAAAAGGCCTTCACTGCGGTCTTGAGAGCAGTGGAAGAAGGGAAACCTTGCCCTGTACTGGAGGAGTGTAGACCCTTCTCCCTTACTGTTCCCCCTGATGATAGACACTGGAAAGACGTCCAGTCAACCTTCTCAGTGGGGAAGTTAGAGCCTGACGTAGCCGGTCGTCAGTTCAATGAGGACCTCCCAAGGCTAAATGATCACCTCCTTCGTAGGGAACAGGATACGAAGGAGAGGCTTGCCGCATCGCTGTCCCTCCAGGTACAGCTCGAAGTTATGGCCGGAGACACTAGAATCTCGGACTTCTACATGGTCCTAGCCAAAACGCATTTGGCAACGGTGATGAAGGACCTATACAGCTTCACTAGGGCTCGCAGAGCCTGTCGTGAATTCGTGTTTGCCAGCGCGACGGTAAAACACGAACCCCGGAGGCTGATTTCCTCCAATATCTGGGGTAAATACCTCTTTCCCTCTTCCTTGGTGAAATAGATTGCTGACAAGGCCGCCACGGAGAACAGGAACCTTCTCCATAAGTGGGGCATGTCAAAGAAAAGGAAATCCTCTCAGGACGATGGCCCTCAACCTAAGAGGAAATCCCTGAAACAGAAACCCCAGCAACGTCAACAGAGACGGCAGTTTCCAGGTTCCGCTACTCCCCAAGTGGCAGCTCAGCCACAGCAGACTTTTCAGCTGGTCACCCAGCCGGTGGTATTGCAGTCACCGGTCTTCACCCCTGCATTTGAGCAACATGCTACTACCTTTCGTCCCAGAGGTAGGGGCTCAAGCAGAGGTTCCGGCAGAGATTCGTCTCGCCGCCCCTCCAGAGGCAGAGGAGAAAGGGGAGCTAGCGGCCGAGGTGGCAAACCCTCGGGACACCAGAAGCAATGAAGTGGTTCCGGTGGGAGGAAGACTCCGCCAATTCCAGGATCGCTGGACCTTCGATCCCTAGGCACACAGCATCGTCAAGAAGGGACTAGGCTGGAGCTGGACACAACCACCCCCAGCCTTCCAGCAATTCTTCCAACAGTCAACCCCCCTCCTGGAAGAATACGTCCTAGAACTCTTGAACAAGAAGGTGATCAGGAGGGTAAAGTCAACCAGGTTCCAAGGGAGACTATTTTGCGTTCCCAAGAAGGACTCCGACAAACTCAGTCATTCTAGACTTATCCCCCCTCAACAAGTTCATTGCGAACAACAAGTTCAAGATGCTGACTCTCCAACAAATAAGAACCTTTCTGCCTCAAGTGGCCTACACGGTCTCCATAGACCTGGCGGATGCCTACTGGCACATTCCAATGAATCATCACGCTTCCTCCTACCTAGGATTTCGACTCCAAAGGAAAAGTTACGCCTTCAGGGCCATGCCCTTCGGGCTCAACGTGGCTCCACGGATCTTCACCAAGCTGGCAGACGCCATTGTCCAACAGCTCCGCCTTCGCGGCGTCCAAGTGATGGCTTACCTAGACGACTGGCTGGTCTGGGCGACATCGCCCGAAGATTGTGTAAGATCCTGCAACAAAGTCACCCAGTTCCTAGAATATCTGGGATTCAAGATAAACGCCGAGAAATCTCGCCTCTCTCCAGCTCAGAAGTTCCAATGGTTGGGAATCCATTGGGATCTTCAGTCACACCGCCTTTCCATCCCGCAGAAGAAAAGGAAGGAAATAGCAGGGTCTGTCAGAAAACTGCTGAAATCCAAACGGATCTCAAGACGACAGCAGGAACAAGTTCTAGGCTCTCTACAGTTCGCCTCTGTGACAAACCCAGTGCTTCCCGCACAGCTAAAGGATGCCGCGGGAGTCTGGAGACGTTCTGCATCCATCGCTTGAAGAGACCTCAAGAGACGGCTCCCAAACAGACTTCGCTTACTATTAAAGCCGTGGTCGGAAGCAAAGGCCCTGAAAAGGTCCATTCCTTTTCAACAACCGCCTCCATCGCTCAACATCCACACGGACGCTTCACTGGAGGGTTGGGGAGGTCACTCCCACCAACGTCAGGTTCAAGGAACATGGTCTCCCCTATTCAAGACGTTTCACATCAACATCTTGGAGGCCATGGCAGTTCTCACCCTGAAGAAACTCTCTCCGCCTCCCTCAATCCACATCCGTCTGACTCTGGACAACTCGGTGGTAGTCAGATGTCTCAATCGTCAGGGCTCGAGATCGACCCAGATAAATCAGGTACTTCTTCCAATCTTCCGTCTGGCAGAAAAGAAGAAATGGCACCTGTCTGCAGTTCACCTACAAGGATTCCGCAATGTGACGGTTGACGCTCTATCACGGACAAGCCCAATAGAGTCGGAATGGTTTCTAGACGCAAGATCATTCTCCTTCATCTCTCGCCAAGTCCCGGAACTTCAGATCGATCTCTTCGCAATGAGCGACAGCAATCAACTTCCTCGATATGTGGCCCCGTACGAGGACCCCAAGGCAGAAGCAGTGGATGCCATGTCACTGGATTGGAACAGATGGTCCAGGATATACCTGTTCCCTCCCTCCAACCTTCTGCTGAAAGTCCTCTCCAAACTGAGAACCTTCAAAGGGACAGCGGCCCTAGTGGCTCCCAAGTGGCCCCGAAGCAATTGGTACCCCCTGGTCCTGGAGCTGCAGCCCACGCTGATCCCCCTCCCGGGCCCAGTTCTCTCTCAGCAAGTACAGAAGTCGACTGTCTTCGCTTCATCACTGAAAGTCAGGGACCTTCATCTCATGATTTTCTCTCCCTGGCCGCAAAGAAAAGGTTTGGGATCTCGAAGAAAAGTCTAGACTTCCTCGAGGAATACAAGACCGAATCCACACGACGGCAATACGAATCTTCCTGGAGAAAGTGGGTCTCCTTCGTCAAAGCAAAAAACCCTACGGAAATCACCATTGATTTTTGCATGTCCTTCTTCATTCACCTTCATGGACAAGGCTTAGCAGCCAACACGATTTCCACCTGCAAATCGGCTTTGACTAGACCACTACTGTACGCTTTCCAGATTGATCTGTCCAGCAGCGATATCTTCAATAAACTGCCAAAGGCATGCACTAGACTACGCCCAGCACCTCCACCAAAACCTATCTCCTGGTCCCTGGACAAGGTGCTCCATTTTGCCTCTAACCTGGACAACGATTCGTGCCCTCTCAAGGACCTGACTCAAAAAGTTATCTTCCTTTTTGCTCTCGCCTCGGGAGCCCGAGTCAGCGAAATAGTGGCATTATCAAGAGAAGAGGGTCATATCCTGTTCGCAGATACAGGAGAACTTACCCTCTTCCCTGATCCGATGTTTCTCGCAAAAAATGAATTACCCACCAAGAGATGGGGCCCCTGGAGAATCTGCCCCCTGAAGGAAGATGTCTCTCTATGCCCAGTGGAGAGTCTTAAGGTCTATCTTCGAAGAACTTCAGACTTCGGTGGAGGTCAACTCTTCAAAGGAGAAACATCGGGTAGCAACCTGTCACTGAAACAACTAAGAGCGAAAATCACCTACTTCATTCGCAGAGCGGATCCTGACAGTACACCCGCAGGTCATGATCCTAGAAAAGTCGCTTCTTCTCTGAATTTCTTCCAGAGTATGGATTTCGAAAGCCTCAAGAGCTTCACAGGGTGGAAATCGTCGCGCGTTTTCTTCAAGCACTACGCGAAGCAAGTGCATGAAGTTAAACATTTCGTGGTAGCCGCAGGTACTGTTATGAAACCTGCCGTTTAACTCTGCATAGAACAGCGAGTTACTTGGGACTTTAACTCTACGGGTGCCTGTGTTGACCCTTGTGTGATACATAGTGATTTCATGGACACTTAGTGTTTCTAATAGACTGCTCTTATCAAGGTGAAATGTCATAGACTTCACATGAGTGCTACATGCCCTAGGGCATGATGTGTTTTTCTTTGAAAAAGACTGACATTCCTCCGGAACTTGTGTTTCTAAAAGTGAAATTTCTTTCAGATTCAAGATTGAAGTCTTTTATTTTCTATGTACATTATTCTTATTATTGTAAATTAACTTTACACCTTTTATTGCAATTATTATCACTATAACCTGCAATCTATGAAATAAAATGTCTATTTTATTACATCTGCGTCTCTCTCCGCTCCTATTACCATTATGAAATACATGATTGTCATAGTTTCATTTACCCCTTTCCTTTGGAATGAGAAGAATAATATAAATTATCTGTATTATATACTCACTCATGCTGTGTAATATTCCTACTTGAATACTTACCTTCGTCCTGCCTTCGAGACCAGATTGATCTCTCATCCATGGTGTATAGTGATTAATTATCACCTGTCTACACTTGAGAATATTCCTACCCGAATATTAACCTTCTGTCTTGTCTCCGAGTCCTTCACGAACTCTCCGCAGGGTGAGTAGCCCTTCAATGACCACTTCGGATTTTGGTATGATCCGCAGGGACTTCTCTGCCAGGGGGGCAGGAAGCTGGATCCCCACGGAACCTCTACCGAGGACACATTACATACCTCTATTCGGAGCCCTTGGCACTTACTTTAAAAAAGGGGAAATTTTCCACGATACATTAATTCTCTGGTACACTTCCATCAGGACGTCATGGCTTGAGCCCAAAAAACGGATTTTGAGCGAAGCAAAAAATCTATTTTTGGGTGAGATAGCCATGACATCCTGATGGACCCTCCCGTCTATTCTAGTCCAGCCTTTCAGGCCCCGCCCTGTCCTGCTGTATCATGGAGATTAGCAAGGAGCTGGCCTCAGGATGAGGACGGACGTGACGTCATTTAGCAATGGCGCCCGTTTGTTTACGTTTCGAGTACCAAAAGCAGCCACGGATGAGTGTAACTGTGGAACGGCTCCCCAGTTATTCTCCACCTTTCCATATCGAAGTGTTAACTCTATATGGGGTGCAGATAGCTATGTGGCGTGTTAATACATACGTCCCCTGTTGATATACGATATCCTAGAGGGAAACCTTTAGGGTACTCGCACCAGAAGTTAGAATTCTGTGATAACCTGTAGTTTAATTCTCTGGGAATATCCACTGTAGTTAAATATACCCAAGGAAGCTACCGAAGGAACCTTCCATCAGGACGTCATGGCTATCTCACCCAAAAATAGATTTTTCGCTTCGCTTAAAATCCGTTTTCTTTTCCTACATTGAAAGCTCAATCATACAAAATAAAGCTAACATATGATGCAAAAATATCAAATCTATGATGTTCATAAGAATCATAGAAAAAAAATTACGGTAATAGTAATTGTTTGAAAGTATAGTAATTACTTCAAACTATAGAGATGAAACGATTTGAAATTTGCATTCAACACAGGATTACCAACATTACCTAGGTATACTTAGAGCAATGTGGAAACAAATATTCAATATAATAGTGTATTAATTATATTAGCGAAGATGCATTAAACAGTGCTAGTATCAATAGAATATACAGGGAAAATGTCCGTAACCTTAAACATTATCAACCACAAATGCACCTAGATTCAACAGAGCAGTTGGGTGTAATTGATAGTCCTGAATGCTGTTTTTAAGACCAGAACATTCAGAATCTTCTTCAGCTTTGGCTTTGGTTTTGACTCACGACACAAACGTAACCTTATCTACCCAACCTATCGATCACCAGCCATGTCAATCTATGGGGGGTGGCATTTGCCTTAATACCCTCATCGCCAGCCAATGCATACCAGGCTTTGACCCAGGTGCCACGGCATCAGCCATAATCTCAACCACCAGATGAACACAGTACGTATTTCTGATACTTAGGAACAGTAGTTATAAATTGGCTTTAGAAACTCATGGGATTGCCAATTGGTAATTTTTTTTCAATTAATGTCATGCCCTATCTGATAATAGGTATCAGTGATTAACTGCAGTCCCAGAAAGTATTTCCTCAGCGAATAGTCATTGTTAATTCAATAAATGTTTGTTAAAAAAAAAAAAAATCCCCACAGGAACATTAGAGTGGCGGTTCTACTGTGTGTGTGTTAACGAGAATTCAACAATGAATAGCAGCAGGAAGGATTGCATATAAACGTTGGCCTAGTGTAATTTGTAAATTAACTTTCTACTTTTATAACGTTACATCGAAAGTTATTATGATTTTTTTTGATAAATTACAAAGAAGTTTAGCATCTGAATAAACAGATTTTGAGCGAAGCGAAAAATCTATTTTTGGGCTCAAGCCATGACGTCCTGATGGAAGGTTCCTTCAGTAGCTTCCTAAGGTATATTTAACTACAGTGGATATTCCCAGAGAATTAAACTAAAGGTTATCACAGAATTCTAACTTCTGGTGCGAGTACCCTAAAGGTTTCCCTCTAGGATATCGTATATCAACAGGGGACGCATGTATTAACACGCCACATAGCTATCTGCACCCCATATAGAGTTAACACTTCGATATGGAAAGGTGGCTGAGTAACTGAGGAGCCAGAACAGCCTTCTCCGGTCCTTTAACTAATTAATAGTATGTTATTTAGTCTTCATAGCTAGGGAATCATTATATCGTGTTTTAGCGCTCATCAGACTACGGTCGCTGTTCGACCCCATACTAGATCGCTAGCTTAGCCCCTAGGCTGGACAGCCTAGTGCTTGTTTTCATGCATGATATATATTAGTGTTCCTAAGTTAAGTTATGAAGATTGTGGCATTATTAAACATACTATTTACTGTGATGTAAGTGTTTTTGCCTTCGGGGACCATATAAGGGACTGAGTTGATTGTGTATCAACCCCCTCCTAACCTAATGTAGGAACCCTTGTATGCTCCCTATTCCCCCTGCCTGCGGGTAATTCCCTCTGGGTAGACTTGCTTTCCCTTCTATATAGGGGGATCTCGTCTACAACCAGAGTATTTATCGCTTCTCTGCCTACCCTAAGGGAATGAACCCCCCTTAGGGTCGTGCCTGAGACCTTAGGAAGGGCTCTGGCCTTCCTCCAGTTGCACTTGGTTGGGTTACCCTTCCTCCCTAGACTTTCCTAGCCTAGGAGTTAGTCCTAATACTCTAGGTTAAGCTCTGGGGGTAGACTCTGTCCTATTATAGTTTGGGACAGTACATTAGTACTGTACTTGATCTGGGCTACCTATCCTAGGTTAGGGAGTATTCTCCCTTGCCTTGGTGGCTGCTCTCATACAGAGTCTCCCCATTTAGAAAGACCCCTTCTTCTCCCTCCCCACCTATCCCTTTGGTGTAGGCCTGCCTACACACCTCTGTCCTTAGTCCTACAACTCCTCCCTTGGGTGGAGTGGTAGGGCTAGCCTTGTTCTCCTGCTGAGCTGGCCGCTCTGGTACACATACCCTTCATAGCGTTCTATGGGGGTGGTTGCCGGCGGCGGTCCTGCCGGCGGGGGATTCCCCCTCTTTGAGTGCCCTCTATCCCTCCCTTGGGTTACCTCAGGCACCCGGCCGTCTGCCGACTCCCTGCCGCCGGATGTTAGGAATATCTACTCCTATCATGAGTACACTCCCTCCGGAGGGATGCCGGAGGGGTATAGGATTTTACCCCTTCCATCCCACCTTACCCTTTTCTCTTTCTATCTTGGCGCCGGTCCCTTGCCGTCACTACTGCCGGCGATAACCGCCACTACCTCAGGTGACCTTCGTTCATAAGATGCCTTCCCCCTTCAAGACGTCAGCCTACCGAGTGCCGGAGGCTGCCGCCTTCTGTCGACATACCGCCGACGTCCCACCCCTTATATTTACCTAGTAACAGCTGGCCGACTTTCGGAGTCTGCCGCCCACATGCCAGCATTGATTGCCGGCAATCTAGGTATACACCCATATATATATCTCTCTTATGAATTGAGCCAAGGCTCACCATGCCGTCAGCCTTCGGCTGCCGGAGCCGACGCCCCTGCTGGCGATCCGCCGCTGTGTCGGCGGTCGCCACTGTGGTATTATCCATCTCGGTTACTCAGTGTGTCTGCCTTGATGCCTTCCACCCTGCAGGACCAGCCTCCGGTGTGCCGTCAGTCTGCCGGAGCCCCCTCATGAGACGCAACATGCCGGCAGTCAATATGTTGCAGCCAGATAGTCTGGCCACTTCCATATAGGTATTGTTATACCAACCAAAATAGTGGCTATGCTGTTTGATTGCACATTACAACAATTCCAGCATATTCTGTGTATCTCAGTGCAGTCGATAGCCAGAACCTACATTTTATAAGGGGTTTATCCTATTTTCCCCTCTCCCCCAAGGCTCTGAGTGGTCTCAGACCCTGGTACACTCTGCGGACAATTCCTGTTAAAAGCCTAGCTTGGCTCATCCATCCGGATTTCCCTCATTGTGACCCTCGGGTCCAAAGGAATTGTCTACGGATAAGGTTACGGTAACCGGGTGGGCGGGATTCACAAATATGTGTCTATCTACTTCCTTTCCCGCTCATCAATCTTGAACATTAATATGCTATTATAGATTAAGTTACTGTATTCTTAATTTTAGAGTAATGTAAGTCATTCTTATGCCTTCCATGTACTCATGATCTCTTTCTTTTACAGGAGGAGTACATGAAGTGCGAGAGCAACTTCTGCGGAGTGAAGCGCCCGGACTTCTACGGGCACAAGGCGTGCCGGACCCATGCCCCCTGCGCCGCCAAGAAAGGCGACCTTAAATTTTGGGACCCGCAGAACTGTACAGTCTGCAAGAGTCTTCTCGTTGAGGCGTTCGACGATCCTCCTACTGCGGAGGTAAGGGACATCGCTAGAGAGAAGCTACACAAATGGGTGTGTGGCTTCCAAAAGAACGCCACTGGACCGTATCTTCCCAATGAAGACTTGAGGGCTTTGCTTTTTCCGAAAGCATCCAAGGACTCGGTGGTCCCTCGTGAACAAATTCCCACCGTCCAGATCGTGGTCGAACCCGACGTCGTCATGGCACAGTCCATGCGTGAGTGCCATCTTGATTCCGACAACATGGAACGTATGTCGGAGGTGTCTGAAGAGACGGAGAAGAACCTCATGGGCGAGGAGCTCGACTATGAGAAAGATCAGGTGGAATACCCTGATTCGGAGAACGAGGTCGCTCCTGCTCCCCCAGCAACTCCTGCACCATCCGAGGAACCTGTTCCTTCGACTTCTGCCACCCTGGACCCTCTTCCATCGGCCACTCAAGAGGTCTTCAGAATGCTTGAAGCCCTCATGGACAAGAAGCTGCGCGAGACTCAGGAGCAATTCCGGACGACTCTCGTCGGCTTCAAACAACCGAAGAAGATTTCGGTTAAGGACCTCCCCACCTGCTCGGAAGCTAACCCTTGGAGATACGCCGAGCATATGCCAATCACAACTGGCAAGATCTATATTAGTGAAAGGGTTGGCTCTATTTTGTTGGAAGAAGTGGAGTTCTTCCCGAATTTCGAGGCTTATCCGGACTGTTATGTCCGGCTCAGGTCCGAACCAGCCTCAAAGGAAGAGACCGAACCGAAGAAAGTGATTGTGTTCGATCTCGCGAAGGCCCAAGCTATGTTAGCTCAGGCAGTGAAGAGCAGGGGTTTCACAATCTCCAAGATGCAGGCGCTTAGTAAGAAGCATCCAACCTTCGTTGCGCCAGCTACTGCGACCTTCCCCTTCATTGAAAAGGCCTTCCAAGCGGTCATGAAAGCTGTGGGGGAAGGGAAGCCTTGCCCTGCACTGGAGGAGTGCAGACCCTTCTCAATTACTCTTCCCCCCGATGATAGGCACTGGAAAGACATCCAGTCGACCTTCACGATAGGAAAACTGGAACCTGATGTGGCCGGTCGTCAATTCAATGAGGACCTCCCACGGCTGAACGATCACCTCCTTCGTAGGGAACAGGATACGAAGGAGAGACTCGCCGCTTCGCTGTCCCATCAGGTACAGCTGGAACTCATGGCCGGGGATACCAGAGTCCCGGACTTTTACATGGTCCTTGCTAAGTCGCACCTGGCGACCGTGACCAAGGACCTATACAGTTTTGCTAGGGCTCGTAGAGCCTGTAGAGAATTCGTATTCGCCAGTGCAACGGTGAAACACGAACCCCGGAGACTGATTTCCTCCAATATCTGGGGCAAACATCTCTTCCCGTCTACCTTGGTGAAAGAGATAGTGGACAAAGCTGCTACGGAGAACAGGAACCTTCTCCATAAGTGGGGTATGTCCCGAAAGAGGAAGTCCTCTCAGGACGATGGCCCTCAGCCTAAGAGGAAATCCTCGAAACCCAGACCCCAGCAACGTCAACCGAGACGACAGTTTCCGGGTCCCGCTACTCCCCAAGTGGCTACGCAGCCACAACAGACCTTTCAATTGGTCCCCCAGCCGGTGGTGTCGCAGTCGCCGGTCTTCACCCCTGCCTATGAACAACACTCGACTACCTTTCGTCCCATAGGTAGGGGCTCAGGCAGAGGTTCCGGCAGAGATTCTTCTCGCCGTCCCTCCAGAGGCAGAGGAGGAAGGGGAGCTAGCGGCCGAGGTGGCAAACCCTCGGGACACCAGAAGCAATGAAGTGCTTCCGGTGGGAGGAAGACTCCGCCAATTCCAGGATCGTTGGACCTTCGATCCCTGGGCACACAGCATCGTCAAGAAGGGACTGGGCTGGAGCTGGATTCAACCACCCCCATCCTTCCAGCAATTCCTCCAACAGTCAACCCCCCTCCTGGAAGAATATGTCCTGGAACTCTTGAACAAGAAGGTGATCAGGAGGGTAAAGTCAATCAGGTTCCAAGGGAGACTCTTTTGTGTTCCCAAGAAAGACTCAGACAAACTCAGAGTCATTGTAGACTTATCCCCCCTCAACAAGTTCATTGCAAACAACAAATTCAAGATGCTGACTCTGCAACAAATAAGGACCCTTCTGCCTCACAGGGCCTACACGGTCTCCATAGACCTGGCGGATGCCTACTGGCACATTCCAATGAATCACTACGCTTCCTCCTACCTAGGATTTCGACTCCAAAGGAAAAGTTACGCCTTCAGGGCCATGCCCTTCAGGCTCAACGTGGCTCCACGGATCTTCACCAAGCTGGCAGACGCAATCGTCCAACAGCTACGTCTTCAGGGCGTCCAAGTGATGGCCTACCTAGACGACTGGCTAGTCTGGTCGACATCGCCCGAAGATTGTCTGAGAGCCTGCAACAAAGTCACCCAGTTCCTAGAGCATCTGGGCTTCAAGATAAACACCGAGAAATCTCGCCTCTCTCCAGTTCAGAAGTTCCAATGGTTGGGAATCCATTGGGACCTTCAGTCACACCGGCTTTCCATTCCACAGAAGAAAAGGAAGGAAATAGCAGGGTCTGTCAGAAGGCTTCTAAAATCTGAACGGATCTCAAAACGACAACAAGAACAAGTTCTCGGCTCTCTACAGTTCGTCTGTGACAAACCCAGTGCTTCGCGCACACCTAAAGGATGCCGTGGGAGTCTGGAGACGTTTCGCATCCATCACTCGAAGAGACCTCAAGAGACGGCTTCCGAACAGACTTCGCTTACTTTTAAAGCCGTGGTTAGAAGCAAAGGCCCTGAAAAGGTCCATCCCTCTTCAACACCCGCCTCCATCGATCAACATCCACACGGACGCTTCACTGGAGGGTTGGGGAGGTCACTCCCACCAACAACAGGTTCAAGGAACATGGTCTCCCCTATTCAAGACGTTTCACATCAACATCTTGGAGGCCATGGCGGTTCTTCTCACCCTGAAGAAACTCTCTCCGCCTCCCTCGATCCACATCCGTCTGACTCTGGACAGCTCGGTGGTAGTCAGATGTCTCAATCGTCAGAGCTCGAGGTCGCCCCAGATAAATCAGGTGCTTCTTCCGATCTTTTGTTTGGCAGAAAGGAAGAAATGGCACCTGTCTGCAGTTCACTTACAAGGATTCCGCAATATGACGGTTGACGCTCTATCAAGGACAAGCCCAATAGAGTCGGAATGGTCTCTAGACGCAAGATCATTCTCCTTCATCTCTCACCAAGTCCCGGAACTTCAGATCGATCTATTCGCAACGAGCGACAACAATCAACTTCCTCGATATGTGGCCCCGTACGAGGACCCCAAGGCAGAAGCAGTGGATGCCATGTCCCCATCCGGAACAGATGGTCCAGGATATACCTGTTCCCTCCTCCCAAACTTCTGCTGAAAGTCCTATCCAAACTGAGAACCTTCAAAGGGACAGCGGCCCTAGTGGCTCCCAAGTGGCCCCGGAGCAATTGGTATCCCCTGGTCCTGGAGCTGCAGCCCACGCTGATCCCCCTACCGGGCCCAGTTCTCTCTCAACAAGTACAGAAGTCAACTGTCTTCGCTTCATCACTGAAAGTCAGGGACCTTCATCTCATGATTTTCTCTCCTTAGCCGCAAAGAAAAGGTTTGGGATCTCGAAGAAAAGCTTAGACTTCCTCGAGGAGTACAAGACTGAGTGTACCAGACGGCAGTATGAATCTTCCTGGAGAAAGTGGGTCTCCTTCGTCAAGGCAAAAAATCCTACGGAAATCACCATTGATTTTTGCATGTCCTTCTTCATTCACCTTCATGGACAAGGCTTAGCGGCCAACACGATTTCCACTTGTAAATCGGCTTTGACTAGAACACTCCTATACGCCTTCAAGATTGATCTGTCCAGCGATATCTTCAATAAACTGCCGAAGGCATGTGCTAGACTACGCCCAGCACCCCCACCAAAACCTATCTCCTGGTCCCTGGACAAGGTGCTCCATTTTGCTTCTAACCTGGACAACGATTCGTGCCCTCTGAAAGACCTGACTCAAAAAGTTATCTTCCTTTTTGCTCTCGCCTCGGGAGCCCGAGTCAGTGAAATAGTGGCATTATCAACAGAAGAGGGTCATATCCTGTTCGCCGAGAAAGGAGATCTTACCCTCTTCCCCGATCCGACGTTTCTCGCTAAGAATGAACTACCCACCAAGAGATGGGGCCCTTGGAGAATCTGCCCCCTGAAGGAAGATGTCTCTCTATGCCCAGTGGAGAGTCTTACGGTCTATCTTCGAAGAACTTCAGACTTCGGTGGTGGACAACTCTTCAAAGGAGAAACATCGGGTAGCGACCTGTCACTGAAACAACTAAGAGCGAAAATCACCTACTTCATTCGCAGAGCGGATCCTGACAGTACACCCGCAGGTCACGATCCTAGAAAAGTCGCTTCTTCTCTGAACTTCTTCCAGAGTATGGATTTCGAAAGCCTCAAGAGCTTTACAGGCTGGAAATCATTGCGCGTTTTCTTCAAGCACTACGCAAAACAAGTGCACGAAGTAAAGCATTTCGTGGTAGCTGCACGTAGTATTATGAAACCTGCTGCTTAAATCTGCATAGAACAGTGAGTTACTTGGGACTCTAACTCTACGGGTGCCTGTGTTGACCCTATTGTGATACATAGTGATTTAATGGACACTTAAATGTTTCTAATAGACTGTTCTTTACCAAGGTGAAATGTCATAGACTTTACATGAGTGCCACATGCCCTAGGGCATGATGTGTTTTCTTTGAATTTTAAAGACTGGCGTTCCTCTGGAACTTGTGTTTCTAAAAAGAAAATTTTTCTTTCAGAATCAAGATTACCGTCTTTCATTTCTACGTACATTATTCTTTTGTAAATAAATTCTACATTCATTATTGTAATTACTGCCATAATGATCTGCAATCCTAAAAATAAAATGTCTATTTTATTTCCATGTGCGTCTCTCTTCGCTCCTATTCCTTATCAAGAAATATACAATTGTTATAGTTTCATTTACCTCTTTCCTGATGATCAGAAAGAGTAATATAAGTAATTATGTTATATACTCACTCATGCCTTGATAACATTCCTATCCGAATATTAACCTTTGTCCTATCTCCGAGACCAGCATGATCTCTCCTCCAGGGGGAATAGTAGTTATGTTCTATACTTACCTATGCTTGATAATATTCCTACCCGAATATTAACCTTTGTCTTGTCTCCGAGTCCAGCGTGATCTCTCCACCGGGTGAGTAGCTCTTCAATGATCGCTTCGAGATGTCCTATTGTCCACCAGGACTTCCCTGCCAGGGGGGCGGGAAGCTAGTTTACCATAGACTCTCTGGTAAGGACATGTTCTATAATACTGTTCGAAGCCCCTGGCACTTGGATTAAAAGGGGTAAAAATCCACGATACATTAATTCTCTGGTACACTTCCATCAGGACGTCATGGCTTGAGCCCAAAAAACGGATTTTGAGCGAAGCGAAAAATCTATTTTTGGGTGAGATAGCCATGACGTCCTGATGGACCCTTCCGTCTATTCTATTTCAGCCTTTCAGGCCCCTCCCGGACCTACTGTATCGCGGAGATTGGTATAAGCTGAGCTCAGGATGAGGACGGACGTGACGTCATTTAGCAATGGCGTCCGTTTGTTTACGTCTCGAGTACCAAAAGTAGCCACGGATGAGAGTAACTTTGGAACGGCTCCTCAGTTACTCAGCCACCTTTCCATATCGAAGTGTTAACTCTATATGGGGTGCAGATAGCTATGTGGCGTGTTAATACATGCGTCCCCTGTTGATATACGATATCCTAGAAGGAAACCTTTAGGGTACTCGCACCAGAAGTTAGAATTCTGTGATAACCTTTAGTTTAATTATTTGGGAATATCCACTGTAGTTAAATATACCCTAGGAAGCTACTGAAGGACCCTTCCATCAGGACGTCATGGCTATCTGACCCAAAAATAGATTTTTCGCTTCGCTCAAAATCCGTTTTTTGGGTGAGATAGCCATGTCGTCCTGATGGAAGGTTCCTTTAAGTAGCTTCCTAGGGTATATTTGACTACAGTGATATTCCCAGAGAATTTGACTTAAGGTCTCCAGAATTCTAACTCCTGGCGTGAATATCCTTAAAGTTTCCTTTTAGGATATCTCATAATATCAGGGGACGTATTCTTGACACGCCACATAGCAATCTGCACCCCGCATAGCGTTTACGCTTCGAGGGGGAAAAGCGGCAAAATAAAAGAGGAGCCGTTATAAAGTTCCCTTCCTCCGTTACTGTTTGAGTACTCAGATGGCGCCATAATCGCCGCCATCTTTATTCCTTGTAGCGTTGAGCCGGTACTTATAGATACAGTATTATTGGAAGGGGTCCTGCCAAGGCCTTTCCTAGAAAGCATGGTGCTACAGATACAGTAGTTTTGGGAGGGATTCTGAGAAGATCTTTTCTTTAGAAAAGAAGGGTGGGTCCATCTGGACGACATGGCTATCTCACCCCAAAATAGATTTTTCGCTTCGCTCAAAATCCGTTTTTTGGGCTCGGGCCATGTCGTCCTGATGGAAGTTTACCAGAGCATTAATGTATGTGGATTTCCCAGTTGTGCCTTAAACCTCAAGACAATATTTCCTTGGTCATCTATGTCTTGATGCCATATATCGGAGGTGATATTCATGATGGAAACTCACAAGTTACAACTCCGCTTTATTGGATATATCGGGACACACGAATAACAATACACACCGACATCTAGCGGTAGCATTATGAATCATGTAGCTGTTGGCAGCGTTCTCAACAATATTAACATCATAATTATTAAATAATCATAAATAATATAACAATCTAGACCTTAGAGACCTATGACATTACTGTACTGTTATGTCATTTCTTCTAATCATAGACTATGTTAGTGCTTCCTGCCCGCTACAGGTCATACTAGACTCGGGAAAAAGTCTCGAAGTTTGCATATTTCATATGACCAACCTAGCAATCAAAAGGGCATACAGGTCTCACTGTATGCCTTTAGCCAAAGTTTGTATTTATAAAACGAACACAGAATCATGTCAGCCACCATAGCATCTGAGGTATATCAGCTCAGCTGTATACCGCAACAGACAAGTTTGTATCTGTATCGAAACAAGGTAAGCCTGGCAAGAAAGGTTTGTTTACGTTTAGGAACAAAGTTACTACCTTTGTTTAATATAATTATGCAGAATAGTAAGGAATAAAAGTAATGCTCACACATAACTTTATTAAAATATGTTTAGGGCGAAATAAGACGCGCAAAACAATTAAACATTTATTGTCAAACAATAAATAAAAATTCAGCATACGTTTCATAATAATATAAAAATGCAAGTGAAATAGAATTTACAAACATAGATAATACAGAATAAATCAGAAATACTTGTTTTACCTGAAAACAAAAATTTTTGCCACTCAATTGAAAATTTATTAAATATTCTAATGTCTTTCTGAGAAGTCTGTCTATTTACACTTGTGTAAAAAACACAAGGCACTTAGTGTTAAGTCTATGTTTGTTCACCTTTGTACACTGGAACAGTCCATAATGTCACCTTGATGACATTTCACTTACCACGTTGCACTATAATGTGCCAACATGTACACCCTTTAGAATTATAGTCCCACATAATTCACTGTTCCTCGCAGCACTAAGTGACAGGTTTTAGTACACTACCTGCCGCCACCACGAATCGTTTTAATTCTTGCACTTGCTTCGCGTAGTGTTTGAAAAACACTCTGGATGACTTCCATCCAGTAAACGAGTGAAGGCTCTCAAAATCCATGAGCTGGAAAAAGTTTAACGATGAAGCAATTTTCCTAGGATCATGACCTGCGGGTGTACTGTCAGGATCCGTTCTGAGAATGAAGTAGGTGATCTTCGCCCTTAGTTGTTTCAGGGATAAGTTTGAGCTCGATGTTTCTCCTATAAAGAGCTGTCCTCCCCTGAAGTCTGAAGTTCTGCGAAGATAGACCTTTAGACTCTCCACTGGACACGGCGAGACATCTTCCTTCAGAGGGCAGATTCTCTTAGTGGGTAGCTCATTCTTGGCAAGAAACGTTGGGTCGGGAAAGAGATTCAGCTCTCCCGTTTCAGCAAACTGGATATGGCCCTCTTCCCGAGAAAGAGCCACTATCTCACTAACTCTAGCCCCTGAGGCTACAGCAAACAAGAATATAACTTTTTGAGTCAAATCTTTCAGAGAGCAATCATCGTTGTTCAAACTTGAAGCAAAATGTAGTACCTTATCCAAAGACCATGAAATGGGCCTTGGAGGTGCTGCAGGCCTGAGCCTAGCACACGCCTTAGGGATTTTGTTAAAAATCTCATTAGACAAGTCTACTTGGAAAGCATAAAGCAAGGGTCTAGTCAAGGCAGATTTACACGTAGTTATCGTGTTGGCTGCTAAACCTTGTTCATGAAGGTGAATAAAGAAAGATAAGCAGAAATCTGTCGAGATTTCCTTTAGATTTCTTGCCTTGACAAAGGCCACCCACTTCTTCCAAGACGACTCGTATTGCCTTCTGGTAGATTTTGACTTATATTCCTCTAAGAAGTCTATACTCTCTTTCGAGATCCCAAACGTTTTCTTTACGGCTAGGGAGAGAAAATCATGAGATGAAGGTCTTGGGTTTTCTGTAATAAAGCGAAGACAGTCAACTTCTGTACCTGTTGAGACAGAACTGGGTCCGGCAGGGGAATCAGCCTCAGCTGTAATTCCAATATTAAAGGGAACCAGTTGCTCCGGGGCCACTTGGGAGCCACTAGGGCTGCTGTTCCTTGAAAAGATCTCAGCTTGTTGAGGACCTTCATCAGCAGGTTGGATGGAGGGAACAGATAAATCCTGGCCCATCTGTTCCAGTCGAGGGACATGGCGTCCACTGCTTCCGCTAGAGGGTCCTCGTATGGGTCGAGGAAGTTTCTTGTTGTCGCTCGTCGCGAAGAGGTCGATCTGCAGTTCCGGGACTTGATGTAAGATGAAGGAGAATGATCTTGTGTCTAGGGACCATTCTGACTCTATCGAAGTTAGCTTGGATAGAGCATCCGCTGTCACATATCGGAACCCTTGAAGGTGAACTGCTGATAAGTGCCATCTCTTCTTTTCCGCTTAACGGAAGATGGCCAACATCACTTGGTCGAGTTAAGGTGATCTCGAGCCTTGACGATTCAGACATCTCATTACCACCTCGCTGTCCAGAATCAGTCTTATGTGGACTGAAGGGCGAGGAGATAATTTCTTGTGTGAGGAAGACTGCCATGGCCTCCAAAATGTTGATATGGAAGGTCTTGAATAGAGAGGACCAAGTTCCTTGAACTTTCCGTTGATGAGAGTGACCTCCCCATCCTTCCAATGATGCATCCGTGTGGATGATGACTGAGGGTGGAGGCGGTTGCAGAGGTGTTGACCTCTCCAAGTACTTGGCCTCCGACCATGGTTTGAGAAGTGATCGTATTCGGATCGGTATTGGTCTTCTTAGATCTCTTCGAGCGTTTGATGCGTATCTTCTCCAGACTCATGATGCATCTTTTAGCTGTGCTCTTAGCACTGGGTCTGTCACTGATGCAAACTGAAGGGAGCCCAGCACTCTCTCCTGTTGGCGTCTTGAAATCCTGTTGGATTTTAGAAGTCTCTTGACAGACCCTGCTATCTCTCTCCTCTTCTTTAATGGATTGGAGAGGCAATGTGACTAAGTCCCAATGTATGCCTAGCCATTGAAACTTCTGAGCTGGAGACAGTTGAGACTTTTTGGTGTTGATCTTGAATCCCAGATGTTCCAGGAACTGGATCATTTTCTTGGATGCTTGCATGCATTTTGACTCGGATGCTGCCCACACCAGCCAATTGTCCAGATAGGATATCACCTGGACACCTTGTAGGCGTAGTTGTTGAACGACTGCTTCTGCAAGCTTCGTGAAGATCCTTGGGGCTAAGTTTAGTCCGAAAGGCATGGCTCTGAAAGCGTTCTTTCCTTTTTGTAGCCTGAATCCTAGGTAGGAGGAAAGTTGGCGATTGATCGGAATGTGCCAATAGGCATCTGCCATGTCTATGGAGACTGTGTATACCCTTTTGGGCAACAGGGCCCTTATGTGTTGAAGGGTCAGCATCTTGAACTTGTCGTTCTCTATAAACTTGTTGAGTGGCGACAAATCCAGAATAACTCTGAGTTTGTCTGAGTCCTTCTTGGGAACACAAAACAGCCTTCCTTGGAATTTGATGGACTTTGCCCTTTTTATCACCCGTTTGCTGCTCAAGAGTTTTCGGGTGTATTCTTCCAGAACGGGGGTGGAGTGTTGGAAGAATTGAGGAAATGATGGTGGAGCTGTCTTCCAGCTCCAACCTAGTCCGTTCTTGATTAGGCTGTGGGCCCAGGGATCGAAGGTCCAACGATCCCGGAATAATCGGAGTCTTCCTCCTACCGGAAGCATCTCATTGCTTCTGGTTTCTGGAGGGCTTGCCTCCTTGACCGCGTGCTCCCCACCCCCCCTTCCTCTCGAGGGACGTCTAGAGGAATCTCTATTTGACCCCCTACCTTTAGGGCGAAAGGTAGTGGTCTGCCTCTCAAAGGCGGGAGTGAAGGCTGGTAACTGAGTCACCACCTGCTGGGGTACCATCTGGTAGGTGGGTTGGGGCTGTGCCACCATCTGGGGCACCGCAGTCATGGGAAGTTGCTGTTGTCTAGCAGGGCGAGAGGGCACTCTTGGCCTCTTTGTCTTCCGTTTCGGTTGGGGACCCTCATCCGGGGAAGACTTCCTCTTAGCCGACATGCCCCACTTCTGGAGAAGATTTCTATTCTCCATGGCGGCCTTGTCGACTATTTCTTTGACCACTTCTTTCGGGAAGGTGTCTTTCCCCCAGATATTGGAAGATATCAACTTCCTGGGTTCGTGTTTGACCGCAGCCAAGCAAACACGAACTCCCTGCAAGCCCTTCTAGCCCTAACAAAGTTATAGAAATCCTTAGTTAGGGTTGCCAAGTGTGTTTTGGCTATGACCATGAACATATCCGGGGATCTCTGTTCACTGGCCATTGCCTCCAGGGTCACCTGGAGGGACAGAGAGGCAGCAAGCCTTTCCTTCGTATCCTGCTCCCTACACAGGAGAAATTCAGACAACTTGGGGAGGTTTTCGCTAAACTGACGTCCAGCGATATCTTTGTGATCTGTTGGCAGGGCTAGGGAAAGGGGCCTACACTCCTCCAGTGTAGGGCAAGGTTTCCCAGCTTCCACTGCTTTGATCAGTGCCTTAAACCCTTTATCCACAAAGGGGAAGGCCATTGTTGCTGGAGCAAGAAAGGAAGGATGTTTCTTGCTCAGGGCTGGCACCTTAAAGTTGGTGAAGCCCCTGTCCTTCAGATTGCTGGCTAGCAAAGCCTGAGCCTTCGTATGGTCAAGCACTATGACCTCCTTGGATACAGGTTCCGTCCTTAGGCGAACGAAGCAGTCAGGATACGACTCAAAAGCTGGGCAAGAACTCTATGTCCTCGATAAGGACAGCTCCCAGCTTTTCTGAGATGAAGATCTTGCCCGTTCGTTATTGGCATGTACTCGGCATGCCTCCTTGGGTTTACCTCGGAGCACGAGGGAAGATCCTATGAGACCCACGGGCCACTGTAAGCTGGTGAATCTCCTTCCTTAGCGCAGCTTCCCTTTCTTAGCTCTTCTTTGCAAAGGTCTCCATCATGGCTCTGATGGCAGACAAGGTGTCATCCGACTTTTCAGGTTGAGGAGCGGAGGACGTAGAGGGCACCGGTTCTGGGGCAGGAACCGATGAAACAGACACTGTTTCGACTTCATCCTCTTTCGTCTCTGGAGCCAACGTTGACTCCTCTTCTTGACCTTCGGCCAGAAGGTCCTTTTCGGTGTCCTCTGACACCTCTGACATCCTCTCATCATCTAGAAGGATGTCCTTCATCGCATCCGAGACATCAGTGTCCACGGCTATCTGGATGCAAGAGATCTCAGGGTGAGGCTGAGGAATGACAGCATCCGCAGATGCTTTGGGGGAATAGACAGGCCCTCATACGCTCATTGGGGAGGTAAGGCCCCGTGGCATTTTTCTGGAAGCCACGAACCCATCTGTGCAGCGTGTTCCGAGCTGCATCCCTCGACTCCGTTGTCTTGGGGTTTTCAAAAGCCTCATACACCAAGTCTTTGCACACTGTACATACCTGGGGGTCCCAGTATTTGAGAGGTCCCTTGGTGATGGAACAAGGGGAGTGTGCCCTACACTCCAGGTGGCCGCAGAAGTCCCTGCTATGCACGTTGCAGAAGATGCTGCCGCACTTGACATGGTCTTCCTGTAAAGAGAGGAAAATAAAATGAGTATAGAGTAATTCATCTCACTAGATAAACTAATAAATATTATAATAATATTTTCCACTTTATTTTATTGCATATAGCTTAGATAGATAAGCTAGAAATGAATTAAGAAAGACACATACGTGTTTCCCGCCCAGCCAATTGCTGTGACCTCCCTCAATATTAACCCTAGGGTTATCTTCCTCAGGAGGCCCGGTAGAAGAGTCTAGCCTGTAAGGATAGAAGAATGTAACTAACACTAACTTCCAAAAGGATTAATAATGAGGGTCATTAACAACTGATCATCTATCAGTATATAGAAAGGGAATTCCTTTCCCAATCTTATAAGGTCTCAACAATAGACTGCGCCTGGACACACAGAGTATGTTGGAAAATTTAACGACTGTATACTTTTATACCATAGTTTTCTGTCTGCAGTATGCTCTATACTACAGATGTACTGGCTACTGTATATACATATACCGTAGTTGCCGCCAGCATGTAGCCGGTAAGTCTAGTACCTAAGGCACAGTGCAACTGACACAATATTGAAAAATTTTAGTAGCCAGCGGCCCACCGGATTGCCGGCGGGTCACCGGCTGTCGGCACACTAGCCCAGACAGCATTAAATGTGACAGGGTAGTGGCCGGTAGGCCGAACTCGGCCGGCTAAGTCAGTTGTGTCAATGAATCATTGGCTGTCGGCCCACAAGTCTAGCCAGCATCTTGCCGGCTAGGTTAGTGGCCGGCAGCCGCCAGTTAGATTAGTACCTGGTGGCACTAGCCAAGAGAGAGAGAGAAAGCAAAGAGTGAAGGGTGATGTAAGAGCACTGTCTCACTTCCTTCCTCCAGAATGAGGGTTCTAATGGAAGGGGAGAATATAAGATAATCAAGCTTCCACCCATCCAACTCCGTTGCCGGTCATAGGATGTGAATGGCAGCCCAAGGGAGGACTGAAGAACACTCCAAAGCAAATGGATCTTCAGCCAGCAGCTGGACCTGCCGACACAGCTATCCCGGAGCTCTGTGTCCGATAGGGAAGCTGAACGACTAGGCCATACAAGCAGAAGCCCAAGCCGGCCCTACAACCTGCCAGCAAGCGGCGAGATTGCAGGACGACGGCTAAAGGGATGTGATGGCTAGGCCATCACTAAAGGACAGAGTGGGGAGGGAAAAGGGTCCTGTATAAGGTGTGAGAGGAGCCGGCAGCATGCCGGTCCTACCACACCTTGAGGAAGCTCTGTTTCAGTATCGGCGCCATCCTAGGCGGACGGAGAATTCATTCCCCAGACTAGGGTCTACCAATACAGTAAGGGGGCCGGCAATCATCTAGCCGCCGCCCTTAATCATAGAGAAACAGAGTTCCAATGGCGGCGCTATCCTAGGCAGCAGAATAATCTCTATTCTTCAGCCTAGGGTCTGCGAGCACAGGACTAGTCGACTAAACCACAGGGAGGAGGAGGAGTCACATGACCCCTTCAAGGGCAGTCTAGGGAGGCAAAGCCTCCTATGCTAACAACCAAGACCCGACAGGGAAATGTATTCACCCTGTCAATCAGTTGCCAGCACCCAACAAGTACTCTGAGGTTCTGACCTAAACCCAAACCTTACCATCTGTAGCTAAGGGAAGGGGCAGAAAAAACCCTAGCCTAGTCTTGCCTGAATGACAACTCGAGGCAAGACCAACTAGGATTGTAGCCATAGGGTATACTCAGAGGGAAGAAGGGATTACCTATATATGAGGGTAACCGGGGAGATTGTATAAAAATATACTAAAGCCCCTAGGCTACTAGCCTAGTGACAGTGAGATCGACTACCTAACTCATCGAAGCTCTCTCGTATACTATCATAGAAGAGGAAATTTTATATGCAATCAATATATCCTACATGTATAAATTGCCTATTATCTTCATTTAATTTTATTAGCACCAGGAACACTTATTATATCATGCAAGAAAGTAAACTAAAACGCCTAGGCTAGGAAGCCTAATGTAAACAAGATCGGCTACCTAATTCGCCGAAACTAATGTGAATACTATCGGCATAATATAATTAATTCCTAGCAATGAAGACTAAATAGCTAATTATTTTTTATTAAGTTATTATACCGGGAAAGTCATTCTGGCTAACTAAATAACTCATGTGTTACGAACGACAGCGCCAAAGACGCCTCCGGTCCAGGCAATAGCTCTGCCAAAAAATTAGTTAAATTCGATTCAATTTTTTACTTTACGGCCAGAGCTAAATTTATACAACATAAGAATCAAATACTCAACTTTCCAGAGGCAGAAGAGGCTGGAGATTGCATAATAAATCCAATTAACGAGAAAGCACTGGGAAAACCACTGAGCGAGACCGCTACAGAAAAAGGAATAAAGATGGCGGCGATTATGGTGCCATCTTAGTACTCAAACAGTAAGGGAGGAAGGGAACTTTATAACGGCTTCTCTTTTATTTTGCCACTTTTCCCCCTCGAAGCGTAAACGCTATGCGGGGCGCAGATTGCTATGTGGCGTGTCAAGAATACGTCCCCTAATATTATGCGATATCCTAAAAGGAAATTTTAAGGATATTCGCGCCAGGAGTTAGAATTCTGGAGACCTTAAGTCAAATTCTCTGGGAATATTACTGCAGTCAAATATACCCTAGAAAGCTACTTAAAGGAACCTTCCATCAGGACGACATGGCCTGAGCCCAAAAATGAAATATAAATAAGAAAAAAGTTGGCGTAAAAGACGAAACCCAAGTTATATGTCCGTTTAATTGGCTACATGGTTAGGCCTTTTTCAATAATCAAGGAAATATATCTTCCAGGTTGTTATTAAGAAGGGAGTTGTTTGGATATCTACATGGATGCAAACATGATTTTCCATTAATTAGGTTTCACTACCACGAGCTTTATAAATACCTGCTGGGTTTACCACAAAATTTTAACAAATCATAACAACTTTTGATGTAAATTATAAAAGTAGAAATTTAATTTATAAATTAAATTAGACTAATGCTTATATGCAGTCCTTCCAACTGCCATTCAATGTTGAACTCTCGTTAACACATGTAGAACCGGCACTCATGTTTCTACAGGGAAATTCTTTTTTATCTTTTGATAAAAATTTATTGAATTAACAACGACCATCCGCTGACAAAATACCTTCTGTGACTCTACAGTTAATCACTGATACTTATTATCAGATAAAGAAGATAACTATAATTGGAACAAAATATACTCACTGGTAACACAACGAGAGTTTCTAACAAAGTACGTATGATGAATTTTGCAATTTGTTGCATCAGTTTTGGCGCCTACTGTACTAGA
>NC_090733.1:101529357-101551857 GCF_036898095.1 Palaemon carinicauda | reverse complement strand
TCAAATAAGGAGCTTGAGGTACTAAACCAGCTGTTGTGCAGACACTACAGGACCAACAGAGAACGTATCGAGGTTCCTGTGGGTCACGTCTCACAAGTAGTGGGCGATGAACGTCGTTTGGCATTTCCAAACACGTGCTTGTAATACCTGTGTCAGAGTAGTTCTTTTTGAAGGCCAGGGATGTAGCAATGCCCCTGATATCATGAGCTCAGGGACGATGTGCTGGAGGAGGGTCGGGATTCAGGGCAAAGTCAATGACTTTGCGAATCTATGCAGATTGTGTTCTTTGTGACCCTCCTCTTGGTTCTGCCCATGCTTACGAAGAATGTGAACACTCTGGGCCGAGCTGCTGCTGTTCTCTTGAGGTGTAGCCCCAAACACCTTACTGGGCAAAGTAACAGATGATCTGGGTCGTCAGTTACAGAGCGGAGACTCGTTATCCGGAGGGATTCGAACCTAGGAGTCTTTGCAATAAATTTAGGGACAAAGCTGAAGCTTACCATCTCCCCATCCCTGTGAATGGGTGACATCATAAGATAGACCATGCAGATCAACTCGTTTGGCTGATGCCAAGGCGAGGAGGAACACTGTCTTCCAAGTCAGGTGGAGATCTGTTGCCTGGTGTAATGGTTATTGTGGATCGAAGAACTCAAACTACGTTCCATGGGGGAGGTCTCACTTCCGACTGAAGACAGGTAAGTTCATAACTTCGTATGAGGAGGGAAAGTTCCAGCGATGAGGAAATGTCAATTCCTTTCAGTTTAAAGACAAGACTCAAGGCTGAGCGATAGCCTTTAACCAATGAAACTGAAAGACGCATTTCTTCCCGCAAATACACGAGAAACTCCACTATTAATGGAATAGTGGCATAGAGTGGATTGAGACCCCTTCCACAACCCCAACCACAGAAGACATTCCACTTCGCCTGGTAGACTGAGGCTGAAGATTTTCACAGATATCCAGACATCATTTCTGCAACGTGTTGCAAAAGTTCTCTCTGTGTGAGGAGATGCTGGATAGTCTCCAGGCGTGAAGACGTAGCGAAGCTACTGCCTTGTGATAGATGTTGACATGTGGTTGTCTGAGTATAGAGTATTGTGTCCTGGAGGAAGTTCTCTGGGGAGCTCCGTCAGGAGCAACAGAAGGTCTGGGAACCATTCCGCATGATGCCATAGCGGAGCTATGAGGGTCATTACAAGATTGACCAATGCTCTGGTCTTGTTGAGTATTGTACTCTTCTCATTAGACAGAATGGTGGGAATGTGTATAGGTCTATGTTGTTCCATCATTGTTGGAATGCATCTTGCCACAGAGCCTTGGGATCTGGGACTGGGGAGCAGTACCGTGGGAGCCTGAAGTTCAGGGCCATTGCAAACAGATACACAGTCGGAGATCCCCACAAAGTCAGGACTTTATTGGCTACTAGATGATCCAAAGACCATTCGGAACCCACTATCTGCGATGCTCTGCTCAGATTGTCGGCGAGGACATTCCTCTTTCCTGGAATAAAGCGAGCTGACAGTGAGACCGGTTAGTATCTCTACTGCTAGATGGGTTAGGGGCTGCAAAAAAGTACTTTCTTGCTTCTTGATGTAAGCCACTACCGTGGTGTTGTCGCTCATCACCACCACTCAGTGACACGCCAGGAACTGGTGGAACTCTTAAAGGGCCAGAAAGACGGCCTTCACCTCTAAGAGATTTATGTGAAGGTACTTTTCGGCCCCTGACCAAAGGTCCGCGGCTGTGTGGTGCAGCACGTGGGGCACCCACCCTTCCTTTGATGCATCCGAGAACAGCATTTAATCGGGCGGAGGGACGAGAATATCGACACCCTTCAGCAGGTTCTCGTCTGCCAACCACCATCCGAGGTCCGTCTTTTCCTTTGATCCCATGGGAATCAGTATCTGGGGAATAGAAGGCCTGATTCCAATTGGACTTTAGACGCCACTGGAGGGATCGAATCCTGAGGTGACCATTGGGAACTAGAAGGGCCGAGGATGATAGGTGCCTGAGGAGACAGCCACTTTGGGGCAGAGAGTTCTTCCCGTCTAACGAAAGGTCTTGCTACTTTCCTCAGCCTAGCCATCCTGTCGTCTGATGGGAAAAGTTTGTGCAGATTGGCATCTAATACCATGCCCAGGTATACCAGTCTTTGAGTGGGAAGCAGGGAAGACTTCTCGACGTTCACCATAATCCCTACATCTTTGAAAAGCCTCAGAAGTTTGTCCCGGTGCTAAAGAAGGGTTGCCACCGGGTCTGCCAGGATCAACCAGTCATCCAGGTAACGAAGGAGACGGATGCCAAACCTGTGGGCCCAGGAAGACCCATGAGCAAATACTCTTGTGAAGACCTGGGGTGCTGTGGAAAGGCCAAAACACAGCACCTTGAATTGATATGTCTTGTTGTTGATGTTGAATCTCAGATACTTCCTTGAAGACGGATGGATTGGGATCTGGAAGTATGCGTCCTTCAAATCCAGTGTACACATGAAGTCTTGTGGTCTTATCGCTAGTCTGACTGTGTCTGCCGTCTCCATGCTGAAAGAAGTCTGTTCGACCAACTTGTTCAGAGCTAAGAGATCAATGACTGGTCTCCACCTTCTAGACGCTTTTTTCATAAGAAAGAGTAGACTGAAGAAGCCTGGGGACCGGTCGAGGACCTCTTGGAGAGCGCCCTTCTCCAACATGGTTTGGAATTTGGCACAAAAGGCCTGCCCCTTTGCTGATCCCATCACAAAGGAGCTCACCAGCACTGGATTCTTGGTCAATGGAGGGAGAGATGAAATGAATGGGACGCAATACCCTGAGCGAATCACGGAGACCGCCTCGGGTTTGGTGACCTATCCTAGCGTTTGCAGTTTTTACTGCCACCTCTCCAGTGTTTCCCTCCACGGTTGGACTTGTTGCATTTCCCGTCCTTGACAGGAAAAAGTTTCTTAGACACCTTCGAATTAGTAATTCTTAGACTCCTTAGAATTAGAAATTACTTCCATTTTCTTCGATGACGATTTCACCTGGCTGATCTTTGGAGGCGCTGGAGGTCTGTAGGGCCAAGCTGTAAGGGCCCTATGAAGGAGGGAGTTCGTGTTGGACTTCCTCTACCTCTCCACAGCCTGCTCACCCTAGGCTCGAAGAGGAAGAACCACTCCATGGAGGAGGTTCGAAGCCTAGTGATCTCGGCGTTAGGAACCTGCTGGTAGTCTCTCGGCTAATGCGTCCCTTCGTTTCAGAATGGTATTGGCCCACAGGGTCGCTACCTGGTGGGCCAGAAACTCAATGGTGCAGGTGCCAGAGAGAAGAAAGGTCTCCAAAGCCTTCCTGGTACAATCCTTACTGAAATCCTCGGTTCGCACCAAGATTCCTACCAATCCCATCCAGCAACGAAGTAGCCTGCATGGCGTACTTCGCTACCTTCTCAGATGATGAGAAAGAGACCTGACGCAAAGAGAGCCTCTCTAGAGAGACTCCCTTCGTCAGCTCTTCTAGGAAGTGATGGAGAGACACTGTCAAGAAGGTTTTGTCCTTAATGTCGTAATATTTCCTCTGGTTGGCACCTGAAGGTGGGAGGAGTTTAGTGGATGAGGAAGAATGGAAAAACTCAAGAGATGGAAGACAGTTGGGAGGCGATCTCAAGCTGGACACCCTTTAACCCCCGGGGACCAGGGCAAAGCTACACTGGCTTTAGGAGGCTTTTAGGTGCCTTGCCTTCTTGAGGGGACGTTTCCAAATCTGGTAACATCTTAAGGGTCCTCATGATGGTCATATCCTGCCAAAAGGCGTGTTCTGACTCTTTCTGTTCTTCGTCCGAAGCTGGGCTGGCAGCAAGATCTTCATCCACCACCGAGGTCTCACCCTGAGGTGGATCGTGGCCGTCAACTGGAAGACTAACTCGGCTACTGGAATCCTCAGAGGAGTTCTGAGTCCTGGAGGAGTCCTTAAGTTTCCTCCTAGGCTCCAGGGCAGAAGGTCTAGATGTCGTGACCTCAGAAGAAAGAGAACAAGGAGCTGTAAGTGAAACTATGTTCTCTCCTTGGGGTCTTTCTGTCGGTGACGGAAGAGGAGAGTCCGACACTGACTCTTCCCTGATTGCCTCCAGAAACGGTGAATAAGGCACTGAGGGGCCGAGGCGACGGTGAAACCTTAGGGGAGGTTTCTACCCTAGGCGTCCTGATCAGGGTCAGCTTGACTCTAGTTGAAAGGACCTTATCAGGAGATCCCCTCTTCCTCTTCAGGGGGAAAGAAGCATTTGTGATCCTTACTCCCAAATCGGTAGAAACTGTTGAGGCTTTTGACGGATGTGAAGGAAGCATGGGGGCGAAGGCTTAAGTAACCGCCCTGGTTAGGGCAGTTACTCAAGCCTTCGCCATGGCTGCTTGCTTCTCGAAGCACTTCCTGATAAATCCCCTGAAAGGAGAGCGGATAAATGGTCCTTCCGCAGGGTCTCCAAAACAGACGCTGAGGATTTAGGGGCCGTAGAAGCAGATTCCTTTCTAAACGCTGGAAGCTTAGGAATCCTGAAATCCTGAAACTTGCCCCTACCTCCTTCCCTGGCAGTTGCGACGTTCAACGTTTGTGGGGAGGGGAGTGGGGCAACGAAGAACGATCGTTACTCACCCTACCTTTTTTGGAGTCCACAACCACCGCTTTTGGTGGTTGCAGTTGGAGATCCTCTCTTGCAAGAGAATGGTTAACGAAGTGTTGGGGAGCGACGAGAAGCCTTCTGCTAACAACACGAAGATCGATGGCTGGAAGAATGATAGGAGGGAGTGTGTTCCCGCATTAGAAAGCGATACCGTGGTAATGTGGGATCGATCGTTACAACTGCCCGAGAGGCAGGTTGGTACAACGCTAAGGATACGACTCACGCGTTGCTAGGAGTGAAGACTGACCAATGAGCGACGTTGAAGAGGCTCACGAACAGGTGAGCGAACATGCTCCACTGGAGAGCGAAGTGATGGTTTAGGAAGGCTCTGATGTATAGATGAGTGCTGGTTCATTGGATGATTGATACGTGTTTCTCAAAACGGCGAAGGTTTACGCTAATCGTGAGGTCGATGAGGTGAATGCCGTCAGATAGGCGACCTCTGACGAGCAGGTGACCATTGCCAAGCAGGTGAACGCTGAAGAGCAGAACGCTGACGGGCAGGCAAACGCTGACGGGCAGGCAAACGCTGACGAGCAGGCGAACGCTGACGAGCAGGTGAACGCTGACGAGCAGGTGAACGCTGCTGAGCGGCCGAACGCTGACGAGCAGGCGATCATTGTAGGGTAGGTGAACGCTGACAGCCAGGTAAATGCTGACGAGCAGGAAATTTCCAATGTGGAAGCGATTCCCGCATTGTTGGCGATTCTCGCTTAGTGGTAGTATGAAGCGAAGTCGAACGCGTAGGTGATTCACGAGAAATCGATCGCTTAGGTGGAAAGATGTCATTCGTTGTCGATGGCCAGGCGATACACGTGTTGGAAGCGACGACATAGGCGATTTACGTGTAACCACACGCTTAGGTGGTACACAAGAAATCGATCGATGACGACGGTCAGGCGATTCATGACCTATAGACATGCTGGTGTAGAAGTAGCTCGATGCCGAAGGTCAGGTGATTCACGCGCTGAAAGCAATGGAGAAGATGATTCACGAGTAACCAACCGGTTAGGTGGTACAAGAAAAATCGCTTGATGACGATGGTCAGGCGATTCACGAGGTGAAGGTGTAGGCGAATCACGCTTTGCTGGACGATGGTGAGACTGTCGAGCCGGAGAACGATGGGCTGGTGAGACGTAGAGTAGAGTGACGAGACGAGATCGGAGACGGAGCGAAGGTTGAACAGTTTTTTTCGAAGAAGAAGACTGAGGAGGAGTGGAGGTGAAGAGACGTCTCTTGGCCGTTGGAGCAAGAGCACCCTGAAGGCGAAGAAGACGGACACGGCAAAGTCGCCTGCCGCCGACACGACGATGTAGAAGCGTGAGATCAGCATGCATCCGAAGAGGAGTTTCTATGCGAGACCCTTTACTCAAAAGGGAAACACTCGCCGGAAAGATGTGCCTCGGACTTTGCTCTCCCCCCCCGAAGGATGTTTGTCAGGGGAAGGAGCGAAGTTCTTGGTCACGGAAGATGGAGAAAAGGACGCAGTCGCAGTCGCAGCAGGGAGGGCAGCAGAAGAGATCCTCGACACCAAGACTTCTTCTTCCGTCTACACCCATACTTGATACTCGCTACACTTGTTATCTTCGTCGTAGTACTGTCTTCTGCAGACGAAGCAAAGACTGTGGGGATCCGTTTCCACAGCAAACATGAACTTCCAGCAGGTGCGGCCCTTAGTTCCGGAACAAGTCTGCATGGCCGTAGGAGAACACAGCACTCATACACATACACTGAAAGTAAAAGCAAAAAAGCGATTAATGGCAGTCCAAAAGCAAAGCGAGTGCAATCCCAGGTGTGTGAGTGGGAGGGGTAGTAAGCAACCACCCACCCTAACTAGCGGGATGGGTAGTTGACCCTCACTAAATTTTAATGGCTCGTCCTTTCAGCTTCCCCGAAAATAATACCCCTATAAATAGCATTGGTTTGTATTCCAGTTACGCAACAGATATAAAATTCAAGCCACTTTGTCGGAATGAAGTTTTCAGCTATTTAAAAAGGGACTCCCTAATATTATAGATTAAGAAATATTTATTACACTGTAAAACCGTACCTGAATAGTCCAGGCTTTAACTTCATCTGGGCCTGCAGTGAAGAAATACATCAACTGTAAAGCATTGTAACCCTGTAGGATGATCTTGTCAAGAGCACTGAAAAAATGAAATTGCAGTAGTAATCACAAAAATGGTAGCAGATAGTGATCTGAACACCCAATTAAATTAATAAAAATAAATACTGTTCTGTATGTAGCCCATAAATTTCCTGAAGAGACAAGTAAGTGACTATTCAAATATTTCACAAAATGAAAACAAAATTAACGGAATTCCCCCTAACTTCTATTTTCCTGATTTGATTTTCTTACAAGATTCCTTTAACCTTAATGACTCTTATAATCAACAATACATACAGCTTAGAGCTGTTTCAAGAACATTCCTCATTATGAACATAAAAGGTAGACTGTACTGGAAAAATAAATTGTCGGACATTACTGGTAAACAATAGCCATTCGGAGTTTGATGTACAATATTTTCATAAAGAAGTGTATAGTTAATCAAGTGCATCAAAGAAATTTTATAACGTTCTTATTCTCAGAACAAAATTACCATATTTTCTCACTCTCATACCCTCAGTATTATACTTATTGCAAAGTTACAAGATTGCAATATGTTTATAATATATTTTTGACTATTTTTTTTGACATCATTAACTGTAAAATAAGTGGTTTGAAAAATTTACACAAACAGAATTATGGAGAAAACAGCTTTTGGAAATTTTCTAGATATAAATAATGATAATAATAGACACAAATTCATTGCAGGTAGAAAATACAGAGCAAAATGACATTTATATTATTCTGTCCCAAGGTTCAAACATTATGACAGTGTTGTCCACTTATTGGCAACGGTATGAAATTCTGATACTTGTTTTAATGTACTTTCTTCTTATCCGTTACATCTAGTATTCTTTATTACATCATCTGCCTTTTTCAGGTTTACCTTAGTTGTCTACCAGTAACTCAAATTTTTTAAAGATTGAAAAGGGTTTCCATATATTTAAATACAGAAAGTAAGGAAAAAGATACAAGTTTATGTATCTGGTGCAGGGATTAAAGTTGACTTTTTTTATTCTAAAATGCATAAAAAAAAGTTGTTTTGTGGAATAACAATACGATTAATCTGCCTGCTTCCCACATTGTTAAACATTTTTTTTATTGAACTCGATCATTCTTTCAGAGTTACAATGTGTTTCATAGTTTCAATGGCTATCAATAGATTAAGATTTATTTCCACAGCTTAGCTTATGGGCATCACAGTTCCTCATTTATAATTTAATACTGTAATTCTGTTCCCAGTTATTGCAGTAAACCTTTTTTCCCCAAAAATTAAAATTGCAACATTAATACCTATAAATCTACTTTCACTAAGGGAATCTAAGTCTACTGCTGTGAAAAATACAAATATATCCACATGCAATTTATTCTGAAATGGTTTACTAACTAATTTGTCCTGTTGCTGATTTCTAAGAGGAATACAGTAATGTCCCCCTAAAAACAAACACTTCCTTTATTGGCAACCATTTTCCTATACATGGGTGTTTGAATACATCATCTTTTGACGCTTGGAATATACAGTATGAGGAAGTCTTTTCAGAACAATAGGTTGGTGGCCTTGAATACCAATTGGTGTAGAAAACCACATTCAACTTGCTGCTTCCTGATTTTGACTATCCATGATAAGAGTTAACTGTCTATTGTTTTCAATGCTAATGACTAAAAAAAAACATTGTTAGAGAATAATAAACACGACAGTAGCATTTTGTGACATAGTCTACTCAGAATTTGGATGCAAGAATTGGTCTCAACACAGCAATCTAAAGTTAATTTGTATTTGATTCTTCCTAGCTATACAACCCTGAGTTCTTTAAAATCACAAATTTCAAAAATAATTTTCATTTTTCTTAACTATAAAAATCTAAGTCCTTTAATAGGAGTATGCTTTTAGCTTGGCTGGAACGTCGGCCGTTAAAATTCAAAACGAGGTGTCAGTAGTTATACATGGGTGGTGGGGAAGTTCCGGGCCCTTGAAAGTAGCCTACACTGAGTAGCCACTTTTACCTTCACCTAGGGCTTATAAGGTTGTTAAGGCAGGTAGTGAGACTTGAAGGACTCAGGTTTGTACAGTTAGGAAAAATACAAAATAATTTATAAATTTGTCATGTGTTCCTATCGAATACAAACCCTTCTCCTTTAATACGATTCACCCTTAGTGGGGAGGAAACTGCTATAACCATATTGGCCAGTTTAAAATCCAGGGATGTTAATAAATTCAGAATTGATAGAGGTGCGTGAGTGTTGATTCCTACCACCTACCTACACCCGAGAATAGATTCTCACGAGTTGGGTTAGGTTTCTTTCCACTGACAGAAGGTCGAAGAACTTTTATCCTTGAAAGGACAGGTTGTTACACTACAGTATGGCCAATTAGGCGTCATGAATCTAATATTCTATCTACTACCCCCTCGTAAGGAGGATGGGGGAAATACCTCTATAACTGACTTGTAAAGAGCAGAAGCTAGGTATGGAAGGTCATCTGCATCAAAGTCCGATCCAGCAAATAATGGAATGACATTAGCAACCCAAGAGAGGGGAAGAAAAATGTTGCAACTTTTACCTTAGAAGAGAGCATTCTTGTTCCATAGGGAGCTAAGCAACACAACCTGGTGAGCAGCTACAATGAAAATGTACTAAAGAGTTATATATATACTCTCATGGATGTTGTGCATAAATAAGTCAAACAAATATGAAACTAGTAAAGATGTTCCATTATCATCATTATCAGCTAAGCTACAACCCTGGTTGGAAAGGCAAATGGCTACAAGCCAAAGGGCTTCTACAGGGATAAATAGCCCAGTGGCAAAAGGAAATCAAGAAATAAATAAACTATACAGTACAGTATATGAGAATTAATGGTAACAAAGAGAAAATATCTTAAGATCAGTAACATTAAAATAGATTTTTCATATACAAACAATGAAGAGAAAATCATGTGAACCTGTTCAACATAAAACATTTACTACAAGGAAATTCTGAAATTCCAGATTCAACGGTCTGATTAGGAAGACCAATCCACAATGTGGTCACAGCTGGGAAAAAATTTAGGAATACTGTGTAGTATTGAGCCTTATGATGGAGAAGGCAAGACTGTTAGAATACTGCATACCTATTACTACATACAGGAAGGTACAGTCTGGGAAGATCTATATGCAGGATGGTCATTTAAAAAAAAATGTTATGCGTATTATTATTATTATTATTATTACTAGCTAAACTACAGCCCTAGTTGGAAAAGTAAGATGTTATAAGACCAAGGGCTCCAACAGGGAAAAATAACCCAGTGAGGAAAGGAAATAAGGAAATAAATAAACGATCTTAGAAATAATGAGCAATTAAAATAGAATATTTCAAAAACAGTAACATCAAAACATATTCCTTATATGAAAGACTTTTGTCAGCCTGCTCAACATAAAAACATTTGCTGTAAGTTTGAAGTTTTGAAGTTCAATCGATTCAACTACCCAATTAGGAATATCATTCCACAGCTTGGTCACAGCTGAAATAAAACTTCTAGAATACTGTGTAGTATTGAGCCTAATGATGGAGAAGGCCTGACTATTAGAATTACCTGCATGCCTAGTACTACGAACAGGACAGAATTATCCCGGTAGACCTGAATGTAAAGGATGATCAGAATTATGAAAAATCTTAAGCAACATGCATAACGAACTAATTAAACGACGGAATAAGAAATTTAATAGATCATAAGTTCCTGTCCAACGGATTAAGATGAGAATCAGCAGCTGAAGACCAGACAGGAAAACAATACTCGAAACAAGGTAGAATGAAAGAATTAAAACACTTCATCAGAATACATTGAGGACCGAAAATCTTAAAACTCTCAATAAGCAAATATTTTGAGCAATGGAAGAAGACAGACCTAATTTGTTTCTCAAAAGTAAATTTTCTGTCGAGAATTACACCTAAAATTTTAAGTCATACAGAGTTAAAGAAACTATCAATACTGAGAACCAGATGTTGAGGAGCCTATGTCATAGATCTACTCACAACCATACTTTGAGTTTTGTTAGGATTCTACTTTATGCTCCATAATTTGCACCATGCACTAATTTTAGCTAGTTCTCTATTAAGGGATTCACCAACCCCAGATCTAGACTCATGAGATGGAATTGATGCAAAGAGTATAACATCATCTGCATATGCAACAAGCTTGTTTTCTAGATCAAACCAAATGTCATGTGTATATAGTATGAAAAGTAATGGGCCAAGAACACTACCCTAAGGAACACCAGATATCACATTCCTATATTCAATATGGTGCCCATCAACAACAACTCTTTGCAATCTATTGCTTAAAAATTCAATAATAATGCTAAGAAACGAAACCAACTCCCAAATGTTTAAGTTTGAAAACAAGGGCCTCATGATTAACACAGTCAAAGGCAGCACTAAAATCAAGGCCAATCATATGAACTTCCTGACCAAAATCAAGGGATTTCTGTACAGCACTTTAGATTGTAGGAAGGGCATCATATGCTCCAAGGCCTTTATGAAAACCAAATTGCAAACTAGGGAACAGATGATTACCTTCAGCAAACCTTTTAAGAGGTTTTGTCAAATGACGTTAAAAACCTTTAGATAATGTGGGAGTTATGGAAATTGGGCAGTAATCATCTGGACTTGAGCTACCAAAAACACATTTACAGTGGTGTAACATTACCAATTCTCCAACATGTGCTAAAAGCTCCTTTTCTTGCTAACTTGATCAAAATAACAAATAACTTTCGAGCTGAGAAATCTGCAGTTTTTATAAAAAACAAAAAACAAATGAAAAATACCATTCGGGCCTACACCTCCATAAGCATCAAGGTCCATCAAGAGAGCTTTAACCCTGGATAGGTGCGGTGGGTCGTTTGCGACCCCGAGCGTCAAAAAAAAACTGGTTTTTCTCACGTGACTCACCCGTGACTGAATTTGTGGGTGATCGACCTGCAGGAGGTGTCTCCCCTACACGCTCTAGTAGTGTCCAGATGTGCATTGCTGTAGCTGTACTCCTTCCCCGATTTCTGAGACGCGTCGGGGTCGTTCGCGTCCGAGTTTACCCTTCTGAGGTAGTTTGCATAATTATCAAAGTTATTACGTATTATGAAATTGTCGTAGAATGGTGCAACTTGTATAGTTTATCAGTTGTGGAAAGTCTTGGTGGATTGTTTGGCTACCATGTGCATGTTTTTTTTTTTAGTTAAAATGTCGTTCATCACCACGAGGACCATTTTACCGCGAGTGCCCCTTTTTCATTTTTTTTCATTTTTTTGCCAAGTCATTTTTCCGTAAGATATTGCCAAATAGTGTCGTAAAACTTTTGCTTGTTTAGTGTTGGAAAGTGTGTCTAGATGATCTGGCTACCCATGCATGACTTTGTTTTTGTCAGATACGACGTAGTTATTGGTATATTGGGTATTTAACTGCGGTTACCAATTTCTGTTTTTTTTTCAATATTTGTAAAAATTACTACGTAGTAAGGAATTGCCGTATATTATTCATTTTTTTTTCATGTTTATGTGTTAGAAAGTGTGCCTTGATGGTTAGGCTAACACGTGCATGTCTTTTTTTTTATCTGAGATGTCGTATATTAGAATGTCGGGCATTTTACCGCGAGTGTCCCTTTTTAATTTTTTTTAATTTTTTTGCCAAGTCATTTTTCCGTAAGATATTGCGAAATAGTGTCGTAAAACTTTTGCTTTTTTAATGTTGGAAAGTGTGTCTAGATGATCTGGCTACCCATGCGTGATTTTGTTTTTGTCAGATACGACGTAGTTATTGGTATATTGGGTATTTAACTGCGGTTGCCAATTTCTGTTTTTTTTTCAATATTTGTAAAAATTTACTACGTAGTAAGGAATTGCCGTATATTATTGATTTTTTTTTCATGTTTATGTGTTAGAAAGTGTGCCTTGATGGTTGGGCTAACACGTGCATGTCTTTTTTTTTTATCTGAGATGCCGTATATTAGAATGTTGGGCATTTTTCCGCGAGTGCCCCTTTTTATTTGTTTTGCATTTTTTTGCTTAGTCATGTTACCGTAAGGAATTGGCAAGTAGTGTCGCAAAACTTATATTTTTATAGTGTTGGAAAGTGTTTCTAGATGATCTGGCTACCCATGCCTATTTTTTTTTAGCCAGATATGGCGTATATATAAGTATGTGTTCGATTTTCCTGTGATTGCCATTTTTTCGTTTTTTCCCATTTCTTTCAAAATTACTACGTACTAAGGAACTATCACAGAGTAATATTTCATTTATATGTTTATTTGTCGGAAAATATACCTTGATGGTTTGCCTAGCACGTGGCTGAAATTTTTTTTTTCTGAAATGCCGTATATTAGAATGGCCATTTTTCCACGAGTGCCCCTTTTTATTTGTTTTGCATTTTTTTGCTTAGTCATGTTACCGTAAGGAATTGGCAAGTAGTGTCGCAAAACTTATATTTTTATAGTGTTGGAAAGTGTTTCTAGATGATCTGGCTACCCATGCCTATCTTTTTTTTAGCCAGATATGGCGTATATATAGGTATGTGTTCGATTTTCCGGTGATTGCCATTTTTTCGTTTTTTCCCAATTCTTTCAAAATTACTACGTACTAAGGAACTATCACAGAGTAATGATTCCTCTAGATTACTACGTACTAAGGAACTATCACAGAGTAATGATTCCTCTAGATGTTTATTTGTCGGAAAATTTTGTTTACTTTTTTTTTGATTGAATATCATCAAATTTTTTTAGCTAAAATATTGTTTTACATTTTTTTTTTCGATTTTATTTCCCTTCAAAAAAAATTTTTTTGGTTCAGAATTTTAATTTTATAGTCGTAAAATAATCGACAATTATCCAGCAACCCACCATACAATTTTTATGCATATCCAATAATAATTAGATTAGTAAATAACACCTTGAAATTGACATACCCTTCCTACATTTCAAGTGGCAGATTAGGGAGTCTGAGTCAGTGTGGTTGGCGGCCATTTTGTGGACATATCCGAAGCGTAAGCTGCCCTATCTATATATATTCTTGTTCCCTATAGAATTTGTGATATTTTGGTATATTTTTACCTGCATAAATATCATATTATATATTAAATATATGTATTTTTTTTACGAAATTTCCAAGTACTCAAAAAATTACCTTTAGATATGGCCCCTGATATAAATGTAATTTACAAAATAATGAAGATTTTTTTACATATTTCTATTTTAGGATAACATATGTTTATTCCCTAAAAAAATTAGCCACTTCCTATTTCATTTGGGTACCCAAAAAAATTCATGAAATTTGGACAATTTTTTTTGGCCAAAAAAAGTTACCCTTTTTTTCTCATTTCAGATCTTCACCTCCATGGGTCTGACTTCATCCAAAATACATCAAGATGTGTCCTAAACATTCAAGAATCAATTCCTAAAAGGATTTGTGTATATATGTATAAACTTTTTTTTTATGAATTTTTATGTCAGGTCTTTTTTTTTTCTACTTAATTTTTTAAAATATTTATAATAAATAGTTTTTCTGCAGATGAGTAGTATTTATCTTTACAGTTGTTTTAAGCATTCATTGAAGTTTTTTTTGGCAAAAGAAAAAAGGAGGTTACTGCAAAAACTGATTTTTCAAGAATTTTTTTTGGCGTCGGGGTCGTTCGCGTCCGAGTATACCCTTAAAGGGGTGTCCGAGGACCGTACCTATCCAGGGTTAATTTCACGAGATCGAAAAGATAAACTAGTTAGTTTAGCCTCAGGAAAACAGGAATGAGGAAGATAAAGTTTCGCATCACTCTGCTTACTGTCCAACACATCAGCCAAAAGGGTTGCCTTTTCCTTTGGACAGTGAGTGACAGAGCCATCTGGTTTTAAATAAAGGAGGAAATGTTGCATCTACACCAAATAGTACAGATTTAAGGGTAGTCCACCACTTATGTTCCTGGGTTGTACCAGAAAGGGTTTCTTTTATGAATAAATTGTACGACAGTGCTAGCGATTAATATCCCGGTCAGCAATAAGAAGTTTAATACTTTGAAAGAACGTTTTCGTCCTCGCATTTTCTGGGCGTATTTTACGCTTTAGTCATATCAAGTTATCTATGACACTTTTTACATCCAGCATAAACATAACATAAAAATTGCAAATATATGAACAAGTACACAAAAAAATATGATGACTGTAACATAGAAAAATGTGTAGCAAACAATTACTTACGATACTGTCAAGAAACAAAAAACTGGGAGCCTCCTCTGATGGACTAGAGAGAAATGTTAATGGGAAATTGACATAAATACCTTTCCCTTGAATTCTTGAAGAAAAAGGAAATAAATAGGTAGTCTGGACAGAAAATGGTTATATAAGGGACCGGATCATCATCTTTCGCACTGTTATCCCTACAGTTAGGGGTCAGTCGCCTGATGCACCCTCTAAAATGCCTTTTATCAAAGTCATCCTCTTTACCAAACCTCTTCTCTTCATATCATCCTTCATCTTATCTCACCAACTAATTCTCTGCTGCTCTCTCAATTTTCTCCTCCAAACAGGTTCCTCCCAAGCCCTCCCCCACCATCCATCCTCAACACATGCATGCCCACAGCATCTCTGTCGTGGCACTCTTCACCTCTGTAACCTTTTTGTCTGAGATCCTACGTTTACAATCCATACATTAATACTGGTCTCTTTACTCTATGATATGGTAAATCTTTACTTTTAGCTTGATTGGCATCTTCATATCACATGCCAGTTGCGTCTCTGCACTTCCCCAAGAATGCTTTTACCCTATTCTCAACTTCAGCCTCAAATCCTCCCTCCTGATTTATAATAAATCCCAAGTAACTAAATTGTTCCACCAGTTTTATAACCTATAGTTTCAAGTATGTTTATCCTGTCCCACCATTCCTTACAGGTAGTAGGTTGGCTATGGCACCAGCTACCCATGGAGATACTACTGCTAGAGTTATTAAGTTATTGGGTCCTTTGACTTACCAGACAGACTACAGTACATTGGATCCCTCTCTCTGGTTACAGCTCATTTTTTCATTCCCTATGCTTGCACCGAATAGTCAGGCTTATTCTTTCTCCATTCTCCTCTGTTCTCATACACCTGACAACACTGAGATTACCAAACAAGGGGTTCACTACTGCATGTTCACTGGCTACTTCCCTGTTGGTAAGGGTAGAACAGATTTCTTAGCTATAGTAAGCAACTCTTCTAGGAAGACACTACAAAATCAAACCATTGTTCTCTAGTTTTGTGTAGCACTACAGCCTCTGTACCATGATCTTCCACTTTCTTGAGGTAGAGTTCTCTTGCTTAAGGGTACACTCGGGCACACTATTTTGTCTTATTTCTCTTCCTATTGTTTTTTTAGGCTTTTGTAGTTTATGTATGAAAGATCTATCTTACGGTTGTTACTGTTCCTAAAATATTTTGTTTCAATTGTTCATCACTTCTCTTGTAGTATACTTATTTCCTTTCCTCAATGGGCTATTTTTCCATGTTGGAGCTCTTGGGCTTGAAGCATCCTGCTTTTCCAACTAGGGTTGTAGCTTAGCTAGTAATAATAATAATAATAATAATAATAATAATAAAAATAATAATAACAACAATAATACATACATACATATACCAAGGCACTTTCCCCAATGTTGAGGGGTAGCCGACATCAAACAAATGAAACAAAAAAGGGGACCTCTTCACTCTACGTTCCTCCCAGCCTGACAAGGGACTCAACCGAGTTTGGCTGGTACTGCTACGGTGCCACAGCCCACCCTCCCCCGTTATCCACCACAGATGAAGCTTCATAACGCTGAATCCCCTACTGGTGCTACCTCCGCGGTCATCCAAGGCACCCGAGGAAGCAGCAGGGCCTACCGGAACTGCGTCACAATCGCTCGCCATTCATTCCTATTTCTAGCACGCTCTCTTGCCTCTCTCACATCTATCCTCCTATCACCAAGAGCTTTCTTCACTACATCCATCCACCCAAACCTTGGCCTTCCTCTTGTACTTCTCCCATCAACTCTTGCATTCATCACCTTCTTTAGCAGACAGCAATTCTCCATTCTCTCAACATGGCCAAACCACCTCAACACATTCATATCCACTCTAGCTGCTAACTCATTTCTTACACCCGTTCTCACCCTCACTACTTCATTCCTAACCCTATCTACTCGAGAAACACCAGCCATACTCCTTAGACACTTCGTTCCTAACCCTATCTACTTGAGATACACCAGCCATACTCCTTAGACACTTCATCTCAAACACATTCAATTTCTGTCTCTCCGTCACTTTTATTCCCCACAACTCCTATCCATACATCACAGTTGGTACAATCACTTCCTCATTATTATTATTATTATTATTACTTCCTAAGCTACAACCCTAGTTGGAAAAGCAAGATGCTATAAGCCCGGGGGCTTCAATAAGGAAAAAGCTCAGTGAGGAAAGGAAACAAAAAATATAAAATATTTTAAGAGGAGCAACAACATTAAAATGAATATCTCCTATATAAACTATAAAAACGTCAACAAAACAAGTGGAAGAGAAATAAGATAGATTAGTGTGCCTGAGTGTACCCTCAAGCAAGAGAACTCTAACCCAAGAAAGTGGAAGACCATGGTACAGAGGCTATGGCACTACCCAAGACTAGAGAACAATGGTTTGATTTTGGAGTGCCTTTCTCCTAAAAGAGCTGCTTACCAAAGCTAAAGAGTCTCTTCTACCCTTATCAAGAGGAAAGTGGCCATTGAACAATTACAGTGCAGTAATGAACCCCTTGGGTGAAGAAGAACTCTCTTTACATTCATGCCCAACCCTCTATCTTTTACTACTCCCTTAACTGCTCCCAACACTTTGCATCCTTCTTTCACTCTCTAATGTACATCTGCTTCCACTCCACCATTTGCTGCAACAACAGACCACAAGTACTTAAACTGATCCACCTCCTCAAGTAACTCTCCATTCAACATGACATTCAACCTCGCACCACCTTCCCTTCCCGTACATCTCATAACTTTACTCTTACCCACATTAACTCTCAACTTCCTTCTCTCACACACCTTTCCAAATTCTGTCACTAATCGGCCAAGCTTCTCTTCCTCGTCTGCAACTATTACAGTACCATCCGCAAACAACAACTGATTTACCTCCCATTAATGGTCATTCTCGTCTACCTGTTTCAATCCTCGTCCAAGCACTCGAGCATTCACCTCTCTCACCACTCCATCAACATACAAGTTAAACAACCAAGGCGACATCACACATCCCTGTCCCAGCCCCACTCTCGCCGGAAACCAATCGCTCACTTCATTTCCTATCCTAACACATGCTTTACTACCTTTGTAGAAACTTTTCACTGCTTGCAACAACCTTCCACCAACTCCATATAACCTCGTCACATTCCACATTGCTTACCTATCAACTCTATCATACGCTTTCTCCAGATCCATAAACGCAACATACACCTCCTTACTTTTTGCTAAATATTTCTCGCATATCAGCCTACTGTAAAAATCAGATTCATACAACCCCTCCCTCTTCTAAAACCACCCTGAACTTCTAAGATTGCATTCTCTGTTTTATCATTAATCCTATTAATCAGTACTCTACCATACACTTTTCCAACTACACTCGACAAACTAATACCCCATGAATTACAACACTCATGCACATCTCCCTTACCCTTATATAGTGGTACAATACACGCACAAACCCAATCTACTGGTACCATTGACAACACAAAACACATTAAACAATCTCACCAACCATTCAAGTACAGTCACACCCCCTTCCTTCAACATCTCAGCTCTCACACCATCCATACCAGATGCTTTTCCTACTCTCATTTCATCTAGTGGTCACCTCACTTCCTCTCTTGTAATCTCTCTCTCATTCTCATCTCCCATCACCGGCACCTCAACACCTGCAACAACAATTATATCTGCCTCCCTATTATCCTCAACAGTCAGTAAACTCAAAATATTCCGCCCACCTTTTCCTTGCCTCCTCTCCTTTTAACAACCTTCCATTTCCATCTTTCACTGTCTCTTCAATTCTTGAACCAGCCTTCCTTACTCTCTTCACTTCTTTCCAAAAGTTCTTATTTTCTTCATATGAATGACCCAATCCATGGCCCAACCTCAGGCCAGCTGCCCTCTTTGCCTCACTTACCTTGCAGTTTATTTCCACATTTTTCTCTCTATATCTTTCATACTTCTCTACACTATTACTCTGCAACCATTCTTCAAAAGCCCCCTTTTTCTCTTCCACTTTTACCTTCACTCCACCATTCACTGCCCTCCTTCATGCTGCCTCCAACAAACTTCTTGCCACACACATCACTTGCAATTCCAACAAAATTTTCTTTTACTAACTTTCACTCCTCCTCTAAATTACCAGTTTCTCTTACTTTCACTTCGTCATATGCCATTTTCAACCTTTCTTGATATTTACTTTTTACCCCCGGTTTTTTAGCTCTTCAACCCTCACTAGCTCCCTTTTACATCCACCTACTCTATTCCCCCACTCTTTTGCTACAACTAATTTTCCTTCCACCAAAAAATGATCAGATATACCGTTAAGCCATACCCCTAAACACGTGCACGTCTTTCAATCTTTTAGTTATCAACACATAATCCATTAACGCCCTTTCTACCACTATCCATTTGCCACTCTTACCCATGTATAATAATAATAATAATAATAATAATAATAATAATAATAATATTGCTCACCCCGGCTTCAGTCTCATCCTCATTTACTCTCAATCCACCCGTCTCCAAAGTCTCCTACCACTGTACTGTATAACTCCTTTCTGTAAGTCTCCTTCATTTTCAATGGTAATCACCAAATTATCTGCATATACAGTAGTAACTCCCACATGCTCTTTATTTCTGATTTCTTGACTTAACACATCCATGACTACCAAAAAAAAAACGGGCTTAATACCAACCTCCGGTGTAATCCAACACTAACTTCAAAGGTCTCTGTTTTCCCAACAACTAGTATTACTTTGGTTTTGTTCTTTTTTACATCATCTCTACCATTCAGACCAACTTCCCCAGGAACTTCCTCTTCCTAAAGCACAAGATGTGATTGCGTAAATATAAGAAAAGGACGTTTTAGTGATAAAATAGATGGTTTTCATTAAAAACACTTAATTAAACATGAAATATAAATTTTCTCCAAGTCATAAATGCAATAATCTGAATTTATAAAATTCCAGGTAGAGATCATGAGATCGATGAGAGTGAGAGCTTCCAATGGTTGGCGAAATCTGTCCAAAGTGAGAGTGCACAAGATGGTTGTGTATGCTTTCGAGTATTCTTTTGAAGTCTCACACTGTATTCATTGAGGGTACAGGTGAATTCTCCACAGAAGGAAAAGAGTATTAGATTGGACTAATTGGGGAAGGGGTGCAAGGTTGCTTTCCCTTCAAAATTGTCCTTGGTATCTGCATTGTCTACAGTCCTAAGATTATCAACAAGGACGGTGGTTCTACGTTGGTTATTTTCACCTGCTCGGCAGGTAGGGAAGATTGCTACTTAATAGCCAAGGCTTGTAATAATTTATGTGTTGACGGTATGCCTTCTAAGCCTAAGGAAGGCCATAGTGTCCATATGGCCATCTCTTTAGCATCTTAAGCAATTTCCAATATCTTACTCATCGGAAAAGTGCTAAACAGCAAGATATTGCTACTTCACCTGCAGGGGCTATCACTGATTCTTTTGTTGTTTGCCTGAGGGCAATATCACTATCGTCGACATCCTTTCTAGAAGGGACAAAGGTCAGATTACCAGAAGAAGAAGAGGGCCGATGTATTTTCTAAATTTTGTAGAAGATCCCGACATTGATTGATCTTGTTTTTGCTTCTTTGTTTTCTCCCCATATTTCATCCACCGCTCTGACACCCAATTTCTGCACTCATTGCAGCAGGAAGACTGAGAACAATTATGCTCTTTGCAAGAGGTGCATAAAAGATGGGGATCCACATTGACTTTGCTCATAAAGAAGCCGCCCTTTTGTGCAGCAACTCCAGGCCATGATCACATGTCCACTAATGGTTTCAGCATCACCAATCACACTTTCAGCCTTTTAGTGAAAATAGAAGAAAGAAAAAAGTTAAACAGCCAGAGTAGGAGCACAGAAAGTACGTTTCCACATCTTGGAGACTGATTTCAAAGTGGTGTATCAGTGTGCTGGCGAGGAATCAGGGCTAATCTCCCCCCCCCCCCCCCCCCCCCCCCGGGCACCCAATGGCACACCTTGTTAAAATTTTAACAGCTGAAATCATACTCCCCTTTTATGGGATGAGCATTAGTATTCATGTAAGAACAACTAAAATTTCAGCTAATTTTTTATTCTATCAACAGGAAAAGCAACAAACGAAAGGAGCGTTTAGCAAAATGCCTTCCAACTGAGGACAGAAAATACATATAATCCTCTTTGACAGTGGCTCAAATGCCTTTCTGTTTACTAAAGGACTCAGCTGAAAATGCTTTCTGGTATTGCACATCAATAATTCAAAAGGTTGTCCATTGCATAAAGCCTTGCAATACTCCATAATAAAGTTCTTGATTATATTCCATCTTTACAAGAAAATCTTTACATACCTATTAACACCTTTCTCCTTGAGGAATTCCTTTTTGGCTTCAGGATCCAGGTCAATTAAGGAGGATTCGAGGACACCCGAGAAGGGAATCAATATGGCTCCAGGGTCATTGGTGTCAATCCACTCCTTTATTTTCATTAACCTATAAAAATGCAGGTACAATAAGTACTGTAAATTATTTTCTTACATAACAAACTTTACACCTTTAATATAATAAATCAGTAGGTCATATTGATGAAAAACTTAAAATAAAGAGCACACTATACACTGGAGCCCACAACATACATAATACTACCTGAATAATCTAATTAAATATTCATAAAATGCATACAATCTTTGTAGCCTTGTAATACTAACTGAATATCCATCTTAATAATATTCAGGTAATGCATTTACCCATTGAGGTATATATTCAATTTCAGAAATAGCCTTCCTATATCACCCCTATATGAATAAAAGTAAATTTTACTCCTCATGCTTTCTTCAGTTATATAAAATATCCAATTTTTACATAAAGCACAACAGATTCACTGAAATACTCCCTAGATCAAGGTCACCTAAGATATGTCTAGGATTATACTAAATAATCCAAGGAAAAACTTAGTCATCAGTTTACCAAATGAAAATTGAGAAATTATTTCTTACCACTTGTTCTTCTTACGGATGTAATCTTTCTCAGAAAGATTTACTAAATATATCATGGGTTTGCTTGTAATGAGTAGATGTCTGTTTAAGACTTCAATCTGGAAAGAAAAATACAATCTTAGAAAAAGAGCTTACATATTTCATAGCTTTTTGTGACAGGAATCCTTCACTTTAGAGAACTAGAGGAGCTTTTGTGTAGTTGAGCTTGAAATATAGAAGAGGTCGCCAGGTCAGTTCAGCCTGGAAAGTTATGAAAACCGGACATCTCGTTGATAGAGTTTTATGAATGAAGAGCCTAACTGAACAAAATCCAAAAAGGAGAAACTTTCTTTTGACCTCCCAATACTTACTGGAGAAGAGCTCCTCTATTGAAGGTTTCACAGGGTTCAAAACTTAAACAATGAGCGGAATTGCTACAAGATAGAAGGCTACTTATTAATTTACGTAGAGTATAGATGACCAGTTTATGTATTTACATAAGTATGTATTTTCCCATACAT
>NC_090733.1:101511857-101521857 GCF_036898095.1 Palaemon carinicauda | reverse complement strand
TTGACCTCCTGGTGGGCGAGAAACTCGATGGTTTGGGTACCTGACAAGAGGAAAGTATTCCCTTGATTTCCTTGTAGAACCCTTCGACCAATCTTTAGTTCTATCGAGGTGTCCCAGGGATTCTAACCACACACCCAGCCACGAAATAGCCTGCATGGCATACTTCGCTACCTTCTCCATGTTTAGGACCTTAGATGTGGAGAATGCCTCTATAGAAGGATCAAGAGGCAAGGAAGGAAACGGCTCGTCCGAAACTTCACAGTATCTCCTCAGCTCCACGAACGGCAGCGGTAGGAGTTTCGAGGGTCAACCCACACAGAGGGAACTGGAAGACTGGGCTATTGGGGCGAACGCCCTCTTCCGGGCACCCTTTAACCCCTTATACCAAAGGAAGTCTGCACTGGCCTTGGGAGGTCACTCAGTGTCATACATGTGGTCAAGGAAATTATCCTTGCCCTCTTGAGGGGCTGTCGTAAGGTCAGCTAACCTCTTATTGGCCCTCATGTAGGCCAAGACCTGCAAAAGGGCATACTTCGACTCCTTCTGTTCTGCCTCCGTGTACTGAGGACTAGTAGCCCTAGGGAGATAGTAATCATCATGATCTTAATGATCATCAACCCACGAGCTCTCATCCATAGGTTGGGGTCATAAATAGTTGAGACCGCTGGAGCGTCACTTGCCGACGTCCGTGTTGCGGCTGGGGAGGTCCCTCGAGACCTTTCTCGAAGAAATTGTGCTGCCCTGGCTGTGGTGTTCTTAAGAACCATCTTGGAGTCCTTCGTCTCACTCCGAAGTGGAAGGACTTCCTCCAGAAGCGATGGTCTGAAGGACTCCCCCCACCAAGTAGAGGGCTAACTGTCTCCTGATTAAGGAATTACCACGGGCTGCTAAGTCTCCCTAGAGAAGGGGGCAACCTATATCGGCGACAGATGGAAGATGGGCATCCAAGATCTTGAACCTGGTCTTGTACGAGGATGGAACCTTCAAGAGGAGGAGTCTGGTTCTTCATTCTCCTCTTCTTCTTAGTTGCAAGCACCGGCATCAACTGAACTTGTGAGAAATCCTGTTGAAGCAGTCCCACCCCTCCTACAGCTACTCTCATCTTCTTGATGAGAGAGAGGAACATCTATGGGAATGGTGCCTCATAAGAAGCTGGGCCGGCTACTTTACGCCTGGGGTCAGACGGAGGAGAGGACGAACTGAAGACCGACTTCTCCCAGAGGTACCTCGGAGTACTTACCGCTAGCTAGTCTGAAGGATGAGCCCCGTACGAGACATCTCGACGCACTGCCAATACTAAAGGGTCAAACCATGCAGGCTGCTTTCCTGACCTAGGAAGGACGGGAGTCTCGCTAGGAAGGCAAAGCGATGGAGATCACCTCCTAGGAGACCGTGGCCTTGGTACCTAGAATGAAGGGGAGTGAGGTCTCTTACCTGCGATGATAGGCACTGGCATGGACTCATGCTCTGGCTTGGAAGAGCAAATAAGAGATGAAGCTATCTGAACACTTGAAGATTCCTTCCGGATGGTAGCAAAAGGAACTGGATACCTGCGTGCGCGGACGGGATGCCGAATGCATTTTTGCCGAAGGACAAGAAGCAGAAGCCAGGAAGCCGAACGGACAGAATGCCGAACAGACATAATGCCGAAAGGACACAAGGCCTAACAGACGTTAAGTCGAACGGACAAAATGCCGAATACTGCTACGACTAAGTGTAATTATAAGCAAATATATATATTTTTTTTCCTTTAGTCCAGTAAGAAAATCAATGATTATTTTTTTTTTATTCAGAACACCTGTAAAAGACAAAAGGACGTAGGCCTGAAATAAAAGTAAAATGCTTGATAATCATTTTATTTCTACAATATACTACATACAATATGTGTTTATTTAAAAGATAAAATGTGTCGGCTGGGTTAAAAAAAGTGTAAAGTATAAAGCTGCTTGCCTAAAGGAGCGGAGTCAAATGTGCCATCGGCAAACCATGCTCGTTTTTTAGATAATAATTCCAAGTTAGTTTCTGTCGATAAAATTGTAACGGAGGTGGTTTCATAAAGACGAAAATTCTCGCCACGGCTTGTCTTATCCAAGTCTTCACTTTCTTCATTCTTTCTTGCTCGTCTTACCATTCTTGCAAGTGTTTCTCTTTTAGGTATAGAACCAGCAATGCTGAGTGGCAGTTCTTCCAAGACTTTATTAATTATGCGGCTTGTTACCTCTTCTGTTTGTTCTGCTGAATTCTTCATTACAACCAAAGATTTTAAAATTATATTATGAGCACCGTCAGGAGGATGTGAATGTTCTGAAGCCTGTCCATGTTCGACATCACTAATCGTTCTAATTCTTGCATTGCACTCTTTTCGTCTCTCACATCTCCAGTAAGTAGTTGCTTTAACAGTTTTATCGACAACGTATGAATATCCATTATGAAGTAACTTTCGGCCACCACGTCCTGTCTTGGTAAATTCCATGGTTAAACTGGCTTTTTTAAACAAATAAATTCCATAGTGAAATTCGAGTAAAGGAAAAAAATATAAATATAAATAACTACAGAGCATGAATAGTAAACTAGCATATTGTTACTTAAAGAAGTAGTTAAATAGTAATTATCAAATTAGTTAAAAGTTAAAGTTGGAAGAAGAAAACAATCTTAAATACGGTATTTTCTTATTTTTTTATCCATTAACGATACTTATCATTTACATAATAATTTTCTTTTTTATTTATGGCTGAAAGATTAAGTGATTGAAAGAATGAATAGATAAATGAAAGAAATCATTTATCAATTTGCAAGAGAGATATCTATATAGAGTATATAAAAAGAGATATAGTCATTATTCGGCATTTTGTCCGTTCGACTTAACGTCTGTTAGGCATTGTGTCCTTTCGGCATTATGTCTGTTTGGCATTCTGTCCGTTCAGCTTCCTGGCTTCTGCTTCTTGTCCTTCGGCAAAAAAGCATTCGGCATCCCGTCCGTGTACCGATACCTGCAATGCTAGAACTCCGCTGGAAGATGGCATTTGCTGTCGCGCCCCCGAGAAGAAAAGGGGAAAAAGCTCAGGCAGGTTCAGGATGGACTGGATTAAGAGCAGGCCTAGATCTAGGTGAGGGCGCTAAATGCACACATTTAGGAGCTGGGCTTTTCGTCAATGTCTTGGAGGGTTTGATGGATTGACAAGGCAAACGTTGAAGGTGACGAGCAGGCTAAAGAGCCAGAGCAGAAGGGTGGACCTCCTTATGACGATTGGGCAAGTGATGATCACGAGCTGGCAAGTTCTTGCGAGAAGGAAGGTCTTCACCTCTGCGAAGATGGCGACTGGACAGTGATGGCAAACCGGTGAGGAGCCCCTGAAAGAGAAACGGTGATTGCGAGTTGGCGAGTGATGATCATGAGCTGGCAAGAGATGATCAGACATTGGTAAGTGACGATCGCAAGCTGGCAAGTGAAAATCACAAGCTGCAAAGTGACGATCACGGGAAGGGAAGTGACGATCATGAGAAGTGGAGTGACAGTCACGAGGAGGAGAGCGACAATCACAAGCTGGGAAATGAAGAGGAACTGGGGAACGACGAGTAGCTGATGAACGACAAGAAGTCAGCAAGTGGCAATCCCGAGCAGGAGAACAACAAGAAGCAGGTGACGATCAGGAACTGGTGAAAGGCGAGGAGACGACGAGTGACGGCCATGAGGTGACTAGTGACGATTATGAGGAGAGAAGTGACAATCATGAGCAGCTAGTGAGTGACGACCACAAGCAAGGGGTTGGCTATCACGAGCTGGGGAGCAGTTATCATGAACAGGAGAGCATCTAGAAGATCGTCACGGTAGTCTCTCTTGACGAAGGGTAGAGGAGAACGTCTAGAGAGGCGGCGAGGACTACGTTCCTCAACGAGGAGGAGAAGCGATCCCTATGGTGGAGAGGGCTCCTGTCATCAACAGCATGCTGGAGGGGGAGGTGGAGAGGCGAAGTATTGTTGACAGTGAGATTCCTTAGCAGGGGAGTCAAACTCCGAAGGGCTGGATGTCTGCAGAGAGGCAGGGCGACATGTGAAAGGTAACTGCGAAAGGTAACTGCGATGGAGTATCAGGGGAGGACCTCACCACAGAACAAGGGAGGTGAACACCCGCAGGAAAAACGTGCCTTAAACTTTGTTTCCCCCAAAAAAGGCTGAGATGACTCAGCAGGGGGAAGAGCGCAGTCTTTGGTGGCAGCAACTGCAGGTGATGGCGGAAGAACAACAACGTCCGGGGTGTGAAGCTCAGCCCTCAGCTGAAGAAGCTCCATCAGGGCCTACTTAGAAGGGGGACTGGTCACATCCTAAGAAGGCCAGATCTGCAAAACTTCAAAAAGAGAAAAGGATCCCCACCCCAAGGAAAGGGGCAGAGCTGCTTCTCTAGGGGAAGCGACACTGTCCCTCAAACAACCTGGTGTTAACTGGTCTACACTCCTGTCCAGAAGAGACAGATTGAGCAAGAGCTTCGGGAAGAGATTGGGTAGGTCAAGGAAGGAGTCCGAAGTTTCTTCAACTTCGAGGAAGACCCCGAAGGCAAAGAATCTCTTTTGAGCTTCTTGCGCCAGCGCCCAAATCTCTCCCATTAGGAGGAAGACCACTCCTGGCATTCATCGCAGGTGTTACCCCGATCACTACGCCGTCCTCGGCAGATCGGACACAACGAATGGGGTTCGGTCTCGGCGGGGGACATGATGGTCGCACAAGAGCGTCCTTCAGGTCCTGGACAGGTCGGCATGATGGACAGTAGGGAGAAATAACAAGCATATCGGTGAAAGAAAAAGTAAAAAAAAAAAAAGATTGGTCAAAATGGCAAGTTGTTGGAGAGGTGAAGAGCGGTAACGTCCGTTCTTGGCCATGAAAAACGCCAAAGTGATGAGACAATACTAGTGTGTGATTGAGCGGGGTAGTGGGCTACCGCCTCGCTAACTAGAGGGCGGGTAGTTATGCCTCGCTTAAGAGTCTTATGGTTAGTCTTCCAGCTTTGCCGAAAGTATAATCCCTTCAAATAGCGGAATGGTTTGTATTTAGTATCGGAACAATTAACCATTAAAGACTAAGAGAATATATGAGATAATCAACTTTTAAAATAGAATAACATCCAATATTGCAAAATTACAATAGAATACTTACGGGTCATGTGGAAAAGAGCATCACAAGCCTTAATGTGTGACAGGAAAGCATTACCAAGACCTTGCCCCTCAGAAGCTCCTTTTACTAATCCAGCAATGTCCGTTACATTTAGAAATGCCGGAACTTTACTGGAATTAAAATAAGACATGGATTAAAGAAGGCAGGTATTGTTTCTTACATGTTTAATGTTCCTGGTATAATAAATCTAAATATTCTAAAGAGCACATCAAAATATGGTTAATATCCAGTTATTCATCAACTAATTCTTTATCATAATTGATTAGTCAGCAAATTCAACTATGTCATCCCATTCCAATGATGCCATTAATAATAAATTTTTCAAAAGTTTACTTCATTTACCATCAGATTTCACTCTAAATCAAAATTTTTTTCCCATTCATTAAGAAGTGATTATAGAATAATATTTAAGAAATTTGTTTTATATAATCTTCTCTAAAATAATGGTAAGGCAGTGTGATTTTGTGCATAAAAATTTATATTACTTGAAGTGAATATGTTATTCCATAATGATTTACCAATGAATAGCCAACGATAGATATAAAACTACTACTCGTCAGTAATAATGGACTTTATGTTGTACAGAAAGATAATGAAAATATCCATTTGTTTCCTTTGACACAAGAAGCATTCTATAATGTATAATTATAAGGTATCGTAAAGTGCTGTGATTTTATGTGTAAAACCGGTATGTTCATTGAAGTGACTGTTATTCCGTAATAATTCCACGATAAACACCCGTCGAAAGATATAAAACTACTTGACAGTAATAATAGACTTTAAGTTATAAAGAAATGTAAAGAAAATATCCCTTTGTTTCCTTTGATACAGTAAGTATCTTATAATGTACGATTTATAAAGCATACGATAAAGATATATAGGACACGAGAGAGAGAGAGAGAGAGAGAGAGAGAGAGAGAGAGAGAGAGAGAGAGAGAGTGTGTGTGTGTATGTTGCTTACGTTGTGGGAGGGACTTATGGGAGTTAGAGGTGGAGAATTGAATAATACTATGTTTGTAATATATATATATATATATATATGTGTGTGTGTGTGTGTATGTGTTGCTTACGTTGTGGGTGGGACTTATGGGAGTTAGAGGTGGAGAATTGAAGAATACTATGTATGTAATACTATATATATATATATATATATATATATATATATATATATATATATATATATATATACATATATATATATATATATATATATGCATATATATATATATATATATATATATATATATATATATATATATATATTTATATATATATATGTATATATATATATATATATATATATATATATATATATATATATATATATATATATATATTTATATATATATATGTGTATATATATATATATATATATATATATAATATATATATATATATATATATATATATATATATATATATGTATATATATATATATATATATATATATATGTATATATATATATATATATATATATATATATATATATATATATATATATATATATCTATATACATACATACATACATACATACACACACACACACACACACACACATATATATATATATATATATATATATATATATATATATATATATAATATATATATATATATATATATATAATATGCCCCCTGTGGCCGCGGGGGCATAAAACAATTAGAATAGCGCCAACGTTATCCCTGCGTGTCGTAAGAGGCGACTAAAAGAGACGGGACGAGGGGGCTGGGAACCCCCTCTCCTGTAAAAGTATCCTGTGAGACAGCAACAAAGAGATGGAGCTGGGGGGAGAGTGACTGCTCCCCGCACTCTAGTTTTGGGGTGTTTGAATGTGCGTGGATGTAGTACGATAGAGAGTAAAAGATGTGAGATTGGAAGTATGTTTAGAAGTAGAAGGATGGATGTATTGGCCTTGTGTGAGACAAAGATGAAAGGAAAGGGTGAAGTGATGTTTGGTGAAATGTCTGGTAGAGTGTCTGGGATTGAAAGGGGAAGAGCGAGAGAGGGTGTGGCTTTATTGTTGAGTGAATGGATGACAGGTAAAGTAGTGGAATGGAAGGAGATATCATCTAGGTTAATGTGGGTAAGGGTTAGGTTGGGTAGGGAATGTTGGGCGTTTGTCAGTGCGTATGGGCCAGGTAGTGAGAAAAGTGAAGAAGAGCGGAATGAGTTCTGGAATGAATTAACTAGGTGTGTAGGACTGGGTAGAAGGAATTATGTAGTTGTTATGGGTGACTTAAATGCTAGAGTGGGTGCTGGAGAGGTAGAAGGTGTCATTGGGAAATATGGCGTACCAGGTGAAAATGAGAGTGGTGAGAGACTGGTAGATATGTGTGTTGAACAAGAGATGGTAATAAGTGCTAGCTTTTTTAAAAAGAAAGATAAAAATAAGTATACATGGGTAAGAGTGGCAAATGGAAGAGTAGTAGAAAGGGCATTAATGGATTATGTGTTGATAACTAAAAGAACGTTTGGAAGATTGAAAGACGTGCACGTGTTTAGGGGTATGGCTAACGGTATGTCTGATCATTTTTTGGTGGAAGGAAAATTAGTTGTAGCAAAAGAGTGGGGGAATAGAGTAGGTGGATGTAAAAGGGAGCTAGTGAGGGTTGAAGAGCTAATAAAACCGGGGGTAAAAAGTAAATATCAGGAAAGGTTGAAAATGGCATATGACGAGGTGAGAGTAAGAGAAACTGGTAATTTAGAGGAGGAGTGGAAGTTAGCAAAAGAAAATTTTGTTGGGATTGCAAGTGATGTATGTGGCAAGAAGGTTGTTGGAGGCAGCATGAGGAAGGGCAGTGAATGGTGGAATGAAGGAGTGAAGGTAAAAGTGGAAGAGAAAAAGAGGGCTTTTGAAGAATGGCTGCAGAGTAATAGTATAGAGAAGTATGAAAAATATAGAGAGCAAAAGGTGGAAGTAAAGCGCAAGGTACGTGAGGCAAAGAGGGCAGCTGACCTGAGGTGGGGTCAGGGACTGGGACAGTCATATGAAGAGAATAAGAAGAAGTTTTGGAAAGAAGTGAAGAGAGTAAGGAAGGCCGGCGCAAGAATTGAAGAGACAGTGAAAGATGGAAATGGAAGGTTGTTAAAAGGAGAGGAGGCAAGGAAAAGGTGGGCGGAATATTTTGAAAGTTTGTTGAATGTTGAGGATGATAGGGAGGCAGATATAATTGCGGTTCCAGGTGTTGAGGTGCCAGTGATGGGAGATGAGAATGAGAGAGAGATTACAATAGAGGAAGTGAGGAGAGCACTAGATGAAACGAGAGTAGGAAAAGCATCGGGTATGGATGGTGTGAAAGCTGAGATGTTGAAGGAAGGGGGTGTGACTGTACTTGAATGGTTGGTGAGATTGTTTAATGTGTGTTTTGTGTTGTCAATGGTACCAGTAGATTGGGTCTGTGCATGTATTGTACCACTATATAAGGGTAAGGGAGATGTGCATGAGTGTTGTAATTCAAGAGGTATTAGTTTGTTGAGTGTAGTTGGAAAAGTGTATGGTAGAATACTGATTAATAGGATTAAGGATAAAACAGAGAATGCAATCTTGGAAGTACAGGGTGGTTTTAGAAGAGGTAGGGGTTGTATGAATCAGATTTTTACAGTTAGGCAGATATGCGAGAAATATTTAGCAAAAGGTAAGGAGGTGTATGTTGCGTTTATGGATCTGGAGAAAGCATATGATAGAGTTGATAGGGAAGCAATGTGGAATGTGATGAGGTTATATGGAGTTGGCGGAAGGTTGTTGCAAGCAGTGAAAAGTTTCTACACAGGTAGTAAAGCATGTGTTAGAATAGGAAATGAGGTGAGCGATTGGTTTCCGGTGAGAGTGGGGCTGAGACAGGGATGTGTGATGTCGCCGTGGTTGTTTAACTTGTATGTTGATGGAGTGGTGAGAGAGGTGAATGCTAGAGTGCTTGGACGAGGATTAAAACTGGTAGGCGAGAATGATCATGAATGGGAGGTAAATCAGTTGTTGTTTGCGGATGATACTGTACTGGTAGCAGACACAGAAGAGAAGCTTGACCGACTAGTGACAGAATTTGGAAGGGTGTGTGAGAGAAGGAAGTTGAGAGTTAATGTGGGTAAGAGTAAGGTTATGAGATGTACGAGAAGGGAAGGTGGTGCAAGGTTGAATGTCATGTTGAATGGAGAGTTACTTGAGGAGGTGGATCAGTTTAAGTACTTGGGGTCTGTTATTGCAGCAAATGGTGGAGTGGAAGCAGATGTACGTCAGAGAGTGAATGAAGGTTGCAAAGTGTTGGGGGCAGTTAAGGGAGTAGTAAAAAATAGAGGATTGGGCATGAATGTAAAGAGAGTTCTATATGAGAAAGTGATTGTACCAACTGTGATGTATGGATCGGAGTTGTGGGGAATGAAAGTGATGGAGAGACAGAAATTGAATGTGTTTGAGATGAAGTGTCTGAGGAGTATGGCTGGTGTATCTCGAGTAGATAGGGTTAGGAACGAAGTGGTGAGGGTGAGAACGGGTGTAAGAAATGAGTTAGCGGCTAGAGTGGATATGAATGTGTTGAGGTGGTTTGGCCATGTTGAGAGAATGGAAAATGGCTGTCTGCTAAAGAAGGTGATGAATGCAAGAGTTGATGGGAGAAGTACAAGAGGAAGGCCAAGGTTTGGGTGGATGGATGGTGTGAAGAAAGCTCTGGGTGATAGGAGGATAGATGTGAGAGAGGCAAGAGAGCGTGCTAGAAATAGGAATGAATGGCGAGCGATTGTGACGCAGTTCCGGTAGGCCCTGCTGCTTCCTCCGGTGCCTTAGATGACCGCGGAGGTAGCAGCAGTAGGGGACTCAGCAGTATGAAGCTTCATCTGT
>NC_090733.1:101504370-101508857 GCF_036898095.1 Palaemon carinicauda | reverse complement strand
AATGTTCAGTTTCGTCCCTGAGTATGTCGCCAGACACAGTCTCCAGAGGTGACGGATCCTACACAAGTCTCCACTCGGTAACGGACGATCCAGATCATCCCTTACTGTACCCAGGGTAAGGTATGAGACTCTACCTTAAGAAAACGGCAACAGCCTACTCGGGTCCCTTCTCTTGTAATCAGCACTGGGAGAGACTAGAGGAGGATCACCAAAACATCTCAACATGACGACTCACGATGTCAGGGGCATAGCTATGCCCCTGGTCCTTCTTAGCAGATTACTCTGTGACGCAGGTTTTACAAGAAAGGATGTGAATGCTCCTTATTGGACAAGTAGCAGAAGGTTGAGGGCACTGTTACCCGGTTTTAGTCTGCATGAATGAAAAGATTTGACTGGCTCTTATTCTTTTCTTCATCCTACCCTCTCGTGGGGAAAACAGCATCCTGGGTTCTCTGCATAAGCTGACCTCAAACCACTGCAGGTAAACCATGCTCCCTTGTGTACCTAGTATTAAGCTAATACTGTTGCGTCCCCATACCCTGGCGAGGTGGTATTGGGAAAGTCTTGGTTACATCAGGTTTTTTTTTACAATAGACTCAGAATAACTTTACCTAGACAGTCACTCTTCTGCATGTCTCAACACACAGCTTGCGTAGGCCGTGGACCTTGCGTAGCAAGGTTTTACCGAGGGCATGGACTACTTATTTTTGAGTTCTAACATACTCAGATAAGGAGCCCCCGGGTAAAGCCAAATGCCAGATTGGCAGGGACGTCCACCCTTCCTTATGGGTGAGTCATCCCTAATAAATAGTGTGGTTTGTATTCCAGTTACGGAGCAATGACGAATTCGTAGATATTTTGTATTTTTCCTAACAATATAAACAGCTATTTATACAAACTTGCCCGCCAGCCCTCTCCCCCTTGAAGTCCTACCTCCAAGCAAAGTGAGCTAAATAACAGTTGTGTGAACGGGACTGATAGCAAGCTACCCCCCCTACCCCCCGCTAACCAGTGGTGTGGGTAGTTAACCCTCGCTAAATTTTAATGGCTCGTCATTTCAGCTCCGGCGAAAGTATAACCCCTAATAAATAGCTATGGTTTGTATAGTTAGGAAAATATGAATTTGTCATGTTTATACCTGTAAATTACTGTAAGTAGTTATTAGAACATAATGTAATAATAAATGGAAAATGATACAATACATACAGTATAATACTGTACATATACAAAATATATAGTACTGTATGTACTGTACTACTATGGGTACCCCTACTATAGACTACAGCTACATTTTCTATTGTGTAAACCCATTTTCTTCAACTTTTTTAATGGGTAACTATTTTATTCTGGGCCTGGCTGGCAAATCTTTTGTCTTGAAATGAAACATTTTTCACAAAGTCATAAAAATTTTTGTATCTCGTTTCGCAGCGTGAAAATTTCATAAGTAGATTCCTTCTTGAAGAGAGAGGTACGACCATATCTTACCAAGTGTTTCAGCCATGATCCCCTGGTGTTGGTTTGATAGAGATGAATTATGTACAGATGTGAACTAAAGATATTGTAGTCGTGTACAAGACTGCACAGAATAGTTGTTTAATTTCATTTGTATTTTCCAGTAGCTAACCAGAGGAGATGCCCCCAAAGAAGCCTCAAGCTCCAGAACCCAGGCCCTTGATTGGCCGTGTGGGAACTAACCTGAAGGTCGGCATAGTTGGACTACCTAATGTTGGGAAGTCCACTTTCTTTAATGTGTTGACCAAATCCCAGGCCCAGGCTGAAAACTTCCCCTTCTGCACCATTGATCCAAATGAAAATAAGTATTTTCGTCTTCTTTTATCCTAGGTGTTTATTCTTTGTATAATTTCTACTTTAGTGTAGATAAGGAAATTACAGACAGTGAGAGTTTAATATGGATTACACTTGTGTGGACCTGCCATAAAAAGGAATTTACAATTGCTGTTAAGATACAATTGTATCATATTGCTTATGAAGAATACCCTGTACATTGAAGGTTAGATAATCATTATAGTGTACAGTACTGTACTTAATTTGTCATAAATATTTATTACTTTTAATGTTTAGTTATGGTTCATTCTTTACATCTATTGATGATAAAAGTGAGGTCTTACTGTATTTACTGTTGACAGTTTGCAGTATACATCTAGTTGAAATGGTGGACATTAGTAACTGTTGTATAAATAGAATGATATCAAAATAAATTGTCTAAAGTAGGAAACAACTATTTGTTCCGACACAAATACAAACCTTTGTTCTTTGCAGGGGAGAAGATAACAGCGCAAAACAATGTTATAAAAACTTTTACCCAGGTGTCAACATCAGTACCGGTTGTTACCAGTGAGTAGCTGGGAAACACAGACCCCCACTCACTACAACTAGCCTTTTGATTGAGAGCAGACATTTCCTTTTGCAGGTGTGTGAGTGTTTGTGCTTGAGGAAGCATGACATGCAAATTTTCCTGGCCTGCCCTTTATGTCAAAAGTGAACATGGATCCTCACAGAATATGCCCTGTAGTAGGCTGGCCAGGGCACCAGCCACCCGTTGATATACTGCCGCTAGAGTTATGGGGTCCTTTGACTGGCCAGACAGTACTACATTGGATCCTTCCCCCCGGTTACAGTTCACTTTCCCTTTGCCTACACATATATCGAATAGTCTGGCCTTATCTTTTCATATTATACTCTGTCCTCATACACCTGACAACACTTAGACACTAAACAATTCTTCTTTGCCCAAGGGGTTAACTACTGCACTGTAATTGGTCAGTGGCTACTTTCCTCTTGGTAAGGGTAGAAGAGACTCTTTAGGTATGGTAAGCAGCTCTTCTAGGAGGACACTCCAAAATCAAACCATTGTTCTCTATTCTTGGGTAGTTCCATAGCCTCTCTTGGTCTTCCACTGTCTTTGGTTAGAGTTCTCTTGCTTGAGGGTACACTCAAGCACACTATTCTATCTTATTTCTCTTTCTTCTGTTTCGTTAAGTTTTTATAGTTTATATATTAAATATCCATTTTAATGTTGTTACTGTTCTTAGAATATTTTATTTTTCTGTTTCCTTTCCTCACTGAGCTATTTTCCCTGTTGGGGCCCCTGGGCTTATAGCATCTTGCTTTTCCAACTAGGGTTGTAGCTTAGCAAATATTAATAATAATACCTGAATAGGACCCTCCTGCACTCGGGCTTCTCCGTGCAATGAGTGTCAGGAGTGTCCATACTTCCAGTGGGAGTAGTATTGCAGGAGGAGGAAGAAATCTGAAAAGGATTCTTTACCTTCAGGATCTTCCTCAAAGTTTAATTTCTCCCTCTGCTGGTCCCCTCCTAACTGCCTCCTCTGGCTGTCAATTGAGCAAGAGCGGTGGCTGTTTAACCCTCGGTCATCCCTCAGGTTAGGAAGCTCTTCCCATTTCCCCTAGTGAAGCGATTAAACCTTCCTCCTTGGGGAGTCCACATCCCAAGACACTTACTTCTCTCATCTCAGGTGATGTGGGGTAGCTCTCATGCGAGCATTTCCCCAACTGGCTCACCTTTCAGGGTGACTGCTCACGCTTGCCTGTCTTCACTCTTCTTGGCCCATCAACCCTTCGGGGACTTTTGGCAGACATCCTCGCAAGTGCGAGAGGTAGCTCAGAAGAGCCTTGCCCCACATGGCTCTTAGATAATCTCTCATGCGTACTTGCCAGGTGCAATCACCATTGCTCTCACCTGGCTGGTTTGAGAGTGCAGAGCATCATTTGCATAAGCCCGTTAATTGAGGGTCCCTCCGAGGTCGAAGTGCTGCCTTCTATCGGCGGAAATAAAAAATACATCCGGCGCTATGAGTACCGTCTACGCGTATGGGTATTGTTTACTTTGGGTGTCGAAAAAAAATTTGGGTATAGAGTCGAAAAATTGCTCAAATTTTACTTCTGATGGAAAATTCGGATGTAGATACATTCGTGTGTAGAGGTTCCTCTATATATATATATATATATATATATATATATATATATATATATATATATATATATATATATATATATATATATATATATATATATATATATATATATATATATATATATATATATATATATATATATATATATATATATATATATATATATATATATATATATATATATATATATATATATATATATATATATATATATATATATATATATATATATATATATATATATATATATATATATATATATATATATATATATATATATATATATATATATATATATATATATATATATATATATATATATATATATATATATATATATATATATATATATATATATATATATATATATATATATATATATATATATATATATATATATATATATATATATATATATATATATATATATATATATATATATATATATATATATATATACCGTATATACTCGTGTAATGTTCGAATTTTGAAGGCCTATTTTTCAGTTAAGAAAGTAAGGGTCGAACATTA
>NC_090733.1:101491870-101499370 GCF_036898095.1 Palaemon carinicauda | reverse complement strand
CCTACGACGTCGCCCATTCAAGGGGATGGGGGGAGGTAACGTTCAGCTTCGTCCCTGAGTTTGTTGCCAAGACTCAGAACCCTGGATTGCCGGACCCTAGGTTCGACTCTTTCCAGGTTTCGAGTCTCCGTTCTGTAACAGATGACCCAGACCATCTCCTACTGTGCCCAGTCAGGAGTCTGAGGTTGTATCTTAAAAGAACAGCTGCAATCCGCCCCCAGGTGCGAGCTTTGTTCGTGAGCACCGGGGAAACGAAGAGGAGGGTCACCAGGAATACCATCTCAGCCTGGATTCGTAAGGTAATCCACCTGGCCTTGAATCCTGACCCTCCTCCGTCACGTCGGGCGTGGCTACGTCCCTGGCCTTCAAGAAGAACTTTTCGGTGACGCAGGTCCTGCAAGCTCGGGTGTGGAAGTGTCAGACCACCTTTACGGCCCACTACCTGCAAGACGTGACACACAGGAGGCTCGATACGTTCTCTATCGGCCCTGTGGTGGCTGCACAACAGCTGATCTAACCTCAGGCTCCTTATTGGACAGGTAGCAGAAGGTTGAGGGCATTGTTGCCCGATTTTAGTCTGTGTGAATGAAAAGATCTGTCTGGCCCTTTTCTTTTCTTCATCCTCTCCTCCCTTGGAGAGAAACAGCATCCTGGGTCCTTTGCACAGCTGACCTCAAACCTCTGCAGGTGAACCATGCTCCCTTGTGTTCCTAGTATTAAGTTGTAATACTGTCATGTCCCCATACCCTGACGAGGTGGTATTGGGAGAGTCCTAGCCTAGATTTCCATCTGAAGAACTCCAGGTCAACTTCCTAGGACGAGTCACTGCTCACCTTCACACACAACTTACGTAGGCCGCAGCAGTCTCACAACTGCCTGCGAGGAGCAGGGGCCCCTCAACCCTTGAGTTCTGTTAATAAACTCGGGTTCGGGGCCCCCGGGCAAGCCAAAGCCAATATGGCAGGGGACTTACCTCCCTTCCTAAGGGTTAAGTCACCCCATGTAAATAGCGTGGTTTGTATTTCAGTTACGGAGCAAATGACAAATTCATAGATAATTTGTATTTTTCCTAACTATACAAACCTCAGCTATTTACAGTTATGTGCCCGCCAGCCTTGTCCCCCAAAATAAGTCCTACCTCTAAGTAAAGTGAGCTATCCACTGGTGTGTGTGAGGGGGGAGGGGTAGCTAGCTACCCCCCGCTAACGAGCGGTGGGGTAGGAAACCCTCGTTAAAACTTTATGGCTCGTCATTCAGCTACACCGAAGTAATTACCCCATGTAAATAGCTAAGGTTTGTATAGCTAGGGAAAATACAAATTATCTACGAATTTGTCATTTTACTTTTGAAATGTGTAATATTTGTTGAATGAAAAGAGAAATACTTTTTAGAGTAAAAAGAAATTTACCGGTATTGGAAATGTCACATATAGCAATGTATTTGTAACATAGGGTATACAGTAGATATTTCAAAGTTAATGAATCAAATTTTCAGTGACAATACATAAGAATAAGCAAATAATTTGAATATTTATTGTATTTTTCCAATAGATTTTCTATAAAAATACACTGGTTTTCTTTATACTTTATCCTTACTTGTTCTTAGATATTCAACCTTTGTGTCTGAAAATATTTCACTTGGAGGATGCTGCATTACTATTCTTTTTGTATGTACTCTAGATTCTACATTACTATTTGTACTAAACATTGTTTTTCTTTATTTCATAAAGTAGGCTTATTGCATATCTGCAATAGAATTATATTTTAACTATTTTTCTTTTCTCCTTGCACGTAGGGTTCCGGTGCCAGACGAAAGATTCGATTACTTGTGTGAATTTCATAAACCAGCAAGGTATTGTAAACTTTCAAAGTCCTTCAATTAGCAGTTATTTTTTTCATTTAGATTTTCACAAAACGGCTTATTGGTATTTTAGAAGAAAAATGGTGAATATAACGAGTAGTTTGGGTTAGATATTTAATTTCTTTGTGAAATACTTTTACTAATATTCTACAGGTATGAATATATCAACAGCTATAAAAATCAAAATAGTTGATTTATTGAGACCACCTAGTTAAACTAATTGTCATTGCAGTATCTATGCTGAGAAAAGCATATAATGAAGAAAGAAAGACATATACGACACTGTCAGAAAGTCTTTTTGATAGAATGGCAATAGCAAAAAAAAAAAAAAACAAGGTTTAACATAAACACTATTTGATTAAAAACAGAGTACTGAAACATGTAATTTGGAATGAAAAAGTTTTGAATAGTTAAAGAAAACAGTTTAGAATGAAAGAAAAATAAACACTCATTGCAAGCAAACTGTAGCTTATTGGGTGAGGGTGAGCTAATTAAAAAGAATCCTAAACAAAGGCTAATTTATAATGAAATATTAAGTAGCCTATCTTTTTGTAACAAAACAGTTACACTAGAACTTGCTCTTAGATACCCAAAGAATGAGACTGGAGCTTTCTTGAACCGTGCAACACTTATCAAATGCTGTCAGCTGACTACTGTTCTCATTCAAAAGTAATTAAAGTGTGTTTTTCTTTTGATAGGGACTGAAGCATTGAGTGTTATGTATGTTTTTAAGTGGGTTAGTTTGTAGTATAGTTCATTTGTTATGAATTAAATGTAAGTTATTTTATAGCTAACTAACTCAGAACCAGAAGAAAATTAAGAAAGTTTTATATAGACATTTTGCTTCACACAAGTATGATAATACTTGAACTTAGTATTCAATGATTCCCTTTGTATTATGACAAGCAAGGTTGGTCTTCCAGTTGGGAAATCTGAACATGCCTGGGTTTCATTAGAGGGCACACTCGGGCATGCTGTTCTGTCTTGTTTCTCTTGCTTTTGTTTTGTTAAAGTTTTTATAGATTATATAGGAGATATATATTTTAATGTTGTTACTCTTTTTAAAAATATTTGTTCCAACACGGAGTACTTACCTCGAACTGCTTTCTTAGGAATATCTGGGATCTCCTCCCATCCGACCAGAATTTTGTGTAGTTTACCCTACTTCGTTTTCTATGCGGGGTAATCTCTGGCGGAGTGATACGCGGTCAGAGACGACCTGGGGTCCGAGAGCATGCTTGCTCAGTTCTCGATCTCCAGTAAGTTTTTGGTCGCGTCGGTGTTAACATCCCGACGCTCTCTCTTAACCCAGTGCAACCCTTTGTGTCTCACGCGCTCCCTACGTGGTCCCTTTGTGTTCTTACTTATCCTTTTCCCTCTGTGTTCCTGTGTGTCGCGGTGTCTTACTAATGCGTTATGGAGCATCCCCTTCGTTGCCTTGGGCCTATGGCCGGCAAATCGTGTGGCGCTTTCCTCTCTAAGCCCGAAGTTGACCCGCACTCCTTGTGTTCTTCGTGTAGGGGCAGTGTGTGTTCCCCTGCAGCCACGTGTCCGGAGTGCGAGTCCTGAAATGAGGTGCAGTGGGTGCGATACGGCACCAAGAAGAAGAAGGCCTCTCGACGTTCTCCTAGGAAGCCCAACGTCTCTTTGCCTCTCGCTTCGCCCAGCGTCCCGTCGGACAGTCTCTCTCTGCCGTCTTCCCCTACCCAGTGTAGGGGTCGAGGTAAGTCTGTTGCGGGGAAGCGACCTGTGGTCCTTCCCCAGGAGTCTGATTTACCTTACAGTGGGATTGTGTCTTCGATCCAGGCAAGTTGGGGGCCTGATGGAGGGGCGGGTGTGTGTTCGGGGGACGGAGCCCTGGTGAAAGCAGGTCCCGTCTCGTCGGACGATCCAATGTGGGGTAAAACTGCTGCAGTCTCTTCTCCCGCCTCTTGGGCAGGTTTTTCAGGTGCGTCAGCAGCCGAGGGTGCCGCCGAGAAGGAGGACTCGCCGCCGTCAGACAGCCTCGTGTGGGCGCCTCCGAAGACGCCCTTCAGATCTCCCCTTAGGATGGAAGAGGAGTTTGAAACCTGGTTCCCCAGCGAGGAGCTCCCCCGTTCCCCTCCAATGCCTTCAGCTACGTTCCCGGCCGTCTTCCTGGAGCCTTCGTCGCCGACCGAACACCATGTAGAATCACCAGCAACGAGGCGTGAATCAGGCCCTTCAGCGAAGTCCTACAGGTCTTCGGGCTCCTCGGTCGAGACCTACTCCTACTCATCGGAAGACGGAGCCCCGAGGGACCATAGAGACGGCGAGATAGGTCCCGCAGGAGGCGATCTCGCTCACGTTCCCGTTCAAGATCCCGCCACGTGAATAGGCGTTCTAGATCCCCCAGGAGGAAGTTCAGGAGAAGCGTTTCGCCGGAGGAAGAATGGGTGCGGGTCTCCATCCCCCGTAGCCAACTTCTGGGGGCTACAGCAGTCCCGGGCACCTCGGGATGGCGCCTTAGGTCCTGCTCACTGGTAGTTTTTCTCTCCAGCAGCAAGTATGACCGTCGGAGGGACGTCTCATCAGGCACCAAGGGACGCATAAGTCCGTGAAGGTTCCAACTCCATCCGCCTAGCGGAGAGAGTCGCCCCTTCGGTCTGGCAGCCGCGTCCCGGCCTCAAGATCTACGATGCATCGTCCGGAGCGAGAGAAACTCCTTTCGTCGACGGGCAAGCCCGCAGACCCCTGGTCCGCCGGAAGAAGGGATAAATCCAGGACGGAGGCCTCCGTTCCAGCGGCGATGCCCGTCCTACTGCCTGAAACGAGGAGACTGGACCACTCCAGGAAGATGCCTCCTCCACGTACGACTCCCCCCGTCGGAGGTCCTCCGTCACGAGAACTGGGGCGCCCAATGGAGAATGTAGAGGACGGGGAAGAAGGTTCACCAGCGGAAGTTTCAGCATACAGGAGGGTGATAGGCCTCATCAGGCGTCACCATAGGCTGAACGAACCTGAGCCCTCTACTGACGAAGTCTGGCTCTCGAGCCTCAGCAGGCTGGTGGATGCGCCTGTACAACAGAGGCCCTCGCTAGCCTTCCCTTTGGCTAAGAATGTGAAGCTGGGATTGGCGCACGTTAAGAAGATCGTGGCCAACCATGCGGAAGCTCCCAAGAACTCAGTGTTCCCCCTCAAGGAGGTGGAAGAGACTGTGAAGAGGGGGAGGAAACTAAAGGATGCGGGAGAACCCAGACCCCCTCCAGCGAGAAGAACCGCCCATAGAAGGACACCCTCCGATGTCCCTCTCCCCCCTCGCGCCTCACCTAACCAGCCCAGGAGAGACGCCCCTACTACATCCTGGCAGCAACCTTTGCAGCCCTCCTGTAGAGGAACGTCGGCTGCGCAGTCAGCCTTCAGGCCCTCCTATTCGGCTGCCAGAAGAGGTCTGTTGGGCCGCGCCTCTCGAAGGAAATAGGGAGAGAGGCCCCCTACTCCTGCCGAAGCCTCAGGTGGGGGGATGCCTCAAACATTCTTGGCAAGCATGGCGAGACCACGGGTCGGACCCGTGGACCGTGACAGTCCTGAAAGAAGGGTACATGTTGCCTTTCCTGGTGGACCCCCACCTCTGATACCAGATCTACAGGCGGAATGGTTGGCACCGAAAGACCCCTTGAGAAGGACGGCCCTACAAGAAGAGGTCTGCAATGTTGGCGAAAGGGGCAATGGAACCTGTCAAGAACCCAGGTCCAGGGTTCTACAGCAGACTCTTCCTGGTGGAGAAAGCAATAGGGGGCTGGAGACCAGTCATAGACCTCAGCCCTCAACAGGTTCGTTTGCAAGACCGACTTCAAGATGGACACTCCGAAGTCGGTCCTAGCGGCCTTGAGGGAAGGAGACTTCATGATGTCCATAGACCTCAAAGACGCATACTTCCAGATCCCTGTCCACCCCTTCAGCAGGAAGTACCTAAGGGTAAAATGGGGTACCCAAACGTTGCAGTTCAAGACCCTCTGCTTCGGTCTGTCCACAGCCCCTCAGGTCTTCACGAGGATCTTCGCAACAGTCTCGGCCTGGGCACACGAACAGGGCATCCGCTTGATTTGGTACCTGGACGACTGGTTGTTGCTTTCAGCCTCAGGGGAAGTACTGAGGGAGCAAGGCGCGAAGCTCCTGCAGTTCTGCAACTTCCTGGGTATCACCATCAACCTGGAGAATTCCCAACTGATACCCTCCACCAGGATGACCTACCTCGAGATGGTCCTGGACTCCCGGTTGGCGAGAGCCTTCCCTTCCGCAGAGAGACTGGACAGCTTGGACCAGATCCTACGGCCCTTCCTGTCGGATCAGCCCAGGAGAGCCAGGGACTGGCAGAGGCTGATAGGCCACCGCGTGTCATTAGAGAAGCTAGTCCCACAGGGGAGACTCAAACTCAGGGGAGTACAATGGAACCTGAAGGAGGCCTGGAACCAGAGAGACTCCCCGCACAAGGTGGTCCCGATGTCCCCGGAGACGAAGGAGGTCCTCGAGTGGTGGCATGACAGATCGAACACCCTCAAGGGGGTGCCCTTCGCAGCCGACCCTTTGGAGATGCTCCTGTTCACGGATGCATCCAAGGAGGGTTGGGGTGCTCATCTCCTCGACAGTACAGCGAGAGGAAGGTGGGTAGCCGAAGAGAAGAACCTGTACATCAATGTACTGGAAATGATGGCAGTGCAAAGGGCGTGCCTAGAGTTCGTTCAGAGGCTCCGGGGAAACACCGTGGCACTGATGTGCGACAACGCCACGGTGGTGGCCTACATAAAGAAGCAAGGAGGGCTAAAATCGAAGGAGTTGTGCGACCTCACGGAGTTCCTGGAATGGGCCGAAATGGAGCAGATCAAGATCTCGGCCAGATTCATTCCAGGGAAGAGAAACGTCCTGGCTGACGGCCTCAGCAGAATGGGTCAAGTGGTAGGGTCCGAGTGGTCCTTGCACCCAGAAGTGGCCAAGACTCTGATTCAGAAGTGGGGCTCGCCAGTAATAGACCTCTTCGCCAAGAGACTGAACGCTCAGCTCCCCGTGTTTTGTTCTCCTGTGCCAGATCGGGGGGCGGAGTTCAAGGATGCCTTGCAGCATCCTTGGGACAACCTCGACGTTTACGCCTTCCTTCCCTTCGGAATGCTCAGACAAGTCCTCAACAGGGTGAGGTGAGCGGACAACCTGTGGATGACTTTGGTAGCGCCCTGGTGGCCGGAGAGAGAGTGGTTCGCGGATCTAAAGGAACTGGCGCGCCTTCCACCTTGGCCCCTTCCCGACAGACCAGACCTTCTCCAGCAGCCACACTTTCAAAGGTTCCACGAAATCCCTCGGTCCCTCTGCCTTCACGCGTGGAGGTTATCGAGCGTCTCCTGAGGAAGGAAGGGTATTCGGCGAAGACGGCAACAAGGATGTCAGGGTACCTGAGACAGTCGTCAGCCGTTGTGTACCAGGCAAAATGGGCTGCCTTCACGAAGTGGTTTGTCGCGAAGAACATCAAGCCGTTGAAAGCCTCCATCCTGGAGATAGCTGACTTCCTAGTCTATCTCAGGGACGAGGTAAATATGTCCATCCCAGCCATTAAAGGAGTCCGAGCCGCCCTAGGACAAGTCTTCCTCCTGAAGGGCATCGACCTGGGTTCCTCCAGACGCATCTCGATGC
>NC_090733.1:101479370-101486870 GCF_036898095.1 Palaemon carinicauda | reverse complement strand
TATACTCACATACACACACATATATATTGTATACACACCCACACACACACACATATATATATATATATATATACATACATACATACATATATATATATATATATATATGCCAAGGCACTTCCACCAATTTTGGGGGGTAGTCGACATCAAACAAATTAAACAAATAAGGGGACATCTCCTCTATTCGTTCCTCCCAGCCGGACAAGAGAGTCAACCGAGTTCGGCTGGTACTGCTAGGGTGGCACAGCCCACCCTCCCATATTATCCACCACAGATGAAGCTTCATAATGCTGAATCCCCTACTGCCGTTACCTCCGTGGTCATCCAAGGCACCGAAGGAAGCAGCAGGGCCTACAAGAACTGGGTCACAATCGCTCGCCATTCATTCCTATTTCTAGCATGTTCCCCCGCCTCTCTCACATCTATCCTCCTATTACCCAGAGCTTCCTTCACTCCATCCATCCACCCAAACCTTGGCCTTCCTCTTGTACTTCTCCCATCAACTCTTGCATTCATCACCTTCTTTAGCAGACAGCCATTTTCCATTCTCTCAACATGGCCAAATCACTTCAACACATTCATATCCACTCTAGCTGCTAACTCATTTCTTACACCCATTCTCACCCTCACTACTTCATTCCTAACCCTATCTACTCAAGATACATCAGCCATACTCCTTAGACACTTCATCTCAAACACATTCAATTTCTGTCTCTCTGGCACTTTCATTCCCCACAACTCCGATCCATACATCACAGTTGATACAATCACTTTCTCATACAGAACTCTCTTTACTTTCATGCCCAACCCTCTATTTTTTAATACTCCATTAACTGCCCCCAACACTTTGCATCCTTCATTCACTCTCTGACGTACATCTGCTTCCACTCCACCATTTGCTGCTACAACAGACCCCAAGTACTTAAACTGATCCACCTCCTCAAGTAACTCTCCATTCAACATGACATTCAACATTGCACCACTTTCCCTTCTCGTACATCTCATAACCTTACTCTTACCCACATTAACTCTCAACTTCCTTCTCTCACACACCCTTCCAATTTCTGTCACTAATCGGCCAAGCTTCTCTTCCGCGTCTGCAACCACTACAGTATTATCTGCAAACAACAACTAATTTACCTCCCATTCATGGTCATTCTCGTCTACCAGTTTCAATGTTCGTCCAACCACTCAAGCACTGTTTGTGTGTGTGCATGTATGTACGTATGTATGTATGTATATGGATATATATATATATATATATATATACTGTATATATATACAAATATATATACACACATATATATATATATATATATGCCTATATATATATATATATATATATATATATATATGTGTGTGTATATATATATATCTAAGCACCCAAAATATATTATATGATATGACTCCCGAAGTCTGGGCATTAAAAAATATGCTATACTATGACTCGTGACTGGGACCCAAACACATAATATATAAACTACGACTGGCAAGTTACTCTACCACTCGAATTCCAAACTCACTTGTTTGCTTTTACATTAAAACTGTTACATTTTACAACATTAATACACGAATCCTGAGACTGTTAAATTATTCAACTCCTTGACAGCAATATATAAAACACTGAATATCCAAAGGTCTCTTAGTACACTCAAACTAACTGGATAATTACTCCTAAGTATTATTGAAATGCATATATCACTCACTGTGGTTCTTGACAGGAATCGAAGTAATGATGATTGGAATAATACTCTATTACAAAAATAAATATATTCCTTATAAATTACAACACTTTGAAATGAAAAGAATTTACATAACAAAAATAAGTCTTTGGGAAAAATTTAATTCTGAATAAAACTTAGAATAAGACAAAAATGTTATGATCTGATGTTTTACAGTAACTTGACTTATACAATTATATCTGTGTAAACCTTAGCTTAAGAAAATAAAAAATACAATGAAATTTTACAAATGCTTGAAATAATTCTGAATAATGCAATGTTGAAGTTTAACATCAATGAATAATATATAACCTGATCACATAACAAAATCCATTTTCCCTACAGAGCCATCTACAAAAAACGTTATACAATGCCAACACTCCCCCTAATACTGTGAATTTAAAAATAACCTTTTAGTCTTGCGTGACACGATTTGCTTTGGGGCATAGAGTCAGGAGAGGACGCGCTAACATAATGAACAATTTTGACAATACACTGGGTTACTTGCGGGAGAGAGAGGGAGAGGGGAAGGATGCTATTTCAGGCTACGGTTCTAACTTGATAAACCGTAACCTAACCCTGGTCACCTTTTATATGAAACCTAACTTCTATTTCCAGAACCTTCCAGAATCAAGTTCTGGTAGCGTAGGGGCTGTCCCTAAGGGCGTCGGAGTTTCCAGCTAGATCAAAATGCCAATAGGCGAATTAAGGGGCTTTCAGGCAACTCAGATTCACACCAACGCACCCACGAGACGACTATCCCTGATAGCTACACCTACCTATTGTCCCCGAAAAAAAAAAAGATAACATCCTCTCGCCAGGCCTTCACGAAGTTTCTAATATAGCGAGTGGTAGAGAATCTTCCAGAGCCCTTTCACTGAACATTCTCTCTCTAATATGACGCAATACTTCATAAAATATAAAAGAACATTACCTAAGCCCTTGTTCGTATCTCGCACGAATCCTATAACACTTTCAAATAGACTAAGTAAGACTTTGTAGCAAACATACGTGAAATAAAAAGTTAATTCTTAAAAGATAACGTAAAATTACTTATATTGACCTGAATACAAAAGTACAATGAAATTCATGGCGAAGTTCTTACGTAATTTACTTAAAATACTTATATCTACATGGGAGAAGCTCGTTTTACAGGCTGGGGATCATCTCTTCAGTGCACAAATGAAAACAATATATGAAATATAAATAAGATTATTAATATCCTATGATATTTACTCTACACTAGACCATATATATATATATATATATATATTTATATTATATATATATATATATATTATATATATATATATATATATATATATTTATATATATATGTGTGTGTGTGTGTGTGTATGTATGTATGTATGTACGTACGTACGTATGTATATAGATATATATATATATATATACATATATATATATAAATATATATATATATATATATATACATATATATATATAAATATATATATATATATATATATGTATATATATATATATATATATAATATATATATATATATATATGCATATATATATATATATATAGTATTACATACGTAGTATTCTTCAATTCTCCACCTCTAACTCCCATAAGTCCCACCCACAACGTAAGCAACACATACACACACACACACACACACATATATATATATATATATATATTACAAACATAGTATTATTCAATTCTCCACCTCTAACTCCCATAAGTCCCTCCCACAACGTAAGCAACATACACACACACTCTCTCTCTCTCTCTCTCTCTCTCTCTCTCTCTCTCGTGTCCTATATATCTTTATCGTATGCTTTATAAATCGTACATTATAAGATACTTACTGTATCAAAGGAAACAAAGGGATATTTTCTTTACATTTCTTTATAACTTAAAGTCTATTATTACTGTTAAGTAGTTTTATATCTTTCGACGGGTGTTTATCGTGGAATTATTACGGAATAACAGTCACTTCAATGAACATACCGGTTTTTACACAAAATCACAGCACTTTACGATACCTTATAATTATACATTATAGAATGCTTCTTGTGTCAAAGGAAACAAATGGATATTTTCATAATCTTTCTGTACAACATAAAGTCCATTATTACTGACGAGTAGTAGTTTTATATCTTCGTTGGCTATTCATTGGTAAATCATTATGGAATAACATATTCACTTCAAGTAATATAAATTTTTATGCACAAAATCACACTGCCTTACCATTATTTTAGAGAAGATTATATAAAACAAATTTCTTAAATATTATTCTATAATCACTTCTTAATGAATGGGAAAAAAATTTTGATTTAGAGTGAAATCTGATGGTAAATGAAGTGAACTTTTGAAAAATTTATTCTGTAATGAGAAGTAAAACAAATAAACATGGAATGTATGTTATTATAGAGAAAGTGAGCAAGTATATCCAATGGTGAGAAATCTCACATATAGCTTGAGTATCGGATCCATGTCCTCGTAGCGAAGGCGTTAAGAAAGTTCTGATTAATGGCATCATTGGAATGGGATGACATAGTTGAATTTGCTGACTAATCAATTATGATAAAGAATTAGTTGATGAATAACTGGATATTAACCATATTTTGATGTGCTCTTTAGAATATTTAGATTTATTATACCAGGAACATTAAACATGTAAGAAACAATACATGCCTTCTTTAATCCATGTCTTATTTTAATTCCAGTAAAGTTCCGGCATTTCTAAATGTAACGGACATTGCTGGATTAGTAAAAGGAGCTTCTGAGGGACAAGGTCTTGGTAATGCTTTCCTGTCACACATTAAGGCTTGTGATGCTCTTTTCCACATGACCCGTAAGTATTCTATAGTAATTTTGCAATATTGGATGTTATTCTATTTTAAAAGTTGATTATCTCATATATTCTCTTAGTCTTTAATGGTTAATTGTTCCGATACTAAATACAAACCATTCCGCTATTTGAAGGGATTATACTTTCGGCAAAGCTGGAAGACTAACCATAAGACTCTTAAGCGAGGCATAACTACCCGCCCTCTAGTTAGCGAGGCGGTAGCCCACTACCCCGCTCAATCACACACTAGTATTGTCTCATCACTTTGGCGTTTTTCATGGCCAAGAACGGACGTTACCACTCTTCACCTCTCCAACAACTTGCCATTTTGACCAATCTTTTTTTTTTTTTACTTTTTCTTTCACCGATATGCTTGTTATTTCTCCCTACTGTCCATCATGCCGACCTGTCCAGGACCTGAAGGACGCTCTTGTGCGACCATCATGTCCCCCGCCGAGACCGAACCCCATTCGTTGTGTCCGATCTGCCGAGGACGGCGTAGTGATCGGGGTAACACCTGCGATGAATGCCAGGAGTGGTCTTCCTCCTAATGGGAGAGATTTGGGCGCTGGCGCAAGAAGCTCAAAAGAGATTCTTTGCCTTCGGGGTCTTCCTCGAAGTTGAAGAAACTTCGGACTCCTTCCTTGACCTACCCAATCTCTTCCCGAAGCTCTTGCTCAATCTGTCTCTTCTGGACAGGAGTGTAGACCAGTTAACACCAGGTTGTTTGAGGGACAGTGTCGCTTCCCCTAGAGAAGCAGCTCTGCCCCTTTCCTTGGGGTGGGGATCCTTTTCTCTTTTTGAAGTTTTGCAGATCTGGCCTTCTTAGGATGTGACCAGTCCCCCTTCTAAGTAGGCCCTGATGGAGCTTCTTCAGCTGAGGGCTGAGCTTCACACCCCGGACGTTGTTGTTCTTCCGCCATCACCTGCAGTTGCTGCCACCAAAGACTGCGCTCTTCCCCCTGCTGAGTCATCTCAGCCTTTTTTGGGGGAAACAAAGTTTAAGGCACATTTTTCCTGCGGGTGTTCACCTCCCTTGTTCTGTGGTGAGGTCCTCCCCTGATACTCCATCGCAGTTACCTTTCGCAGTTACCTTTCACATGTCGCCCTGCCTCTCTGCAGACATCCAGCCCTTCGGAGTTTGACTCCCCTGCTAAGGAATCTCACTGTCAACAATACTTCGCCTCTCCACCTCCCCCTCCAGCATGCTGTTGATGACAGGAGCCCTCTCCACCATAGGGATCGCTTCTCCTCCTCGTTGAGGGAACGTAGTCCTCGCCGCCTCTCTAGACGTTCTCCTCTACCCTTCGTCAAGAGAGACTACCGTGACGATCTTCTAGATGCTCTCCTGTTCATGATAACTGCTCCCCAGCTCGTGATAGCCAACCCCTTGCTTGTGGTCGTCACTCACTAGCTGCTCATGATTGTCACTTCTCTCCTCATAATCGTCACTAGTCACCTCATGGCCGTCACTCGTCGTCTCCTCGCCTTTCACCAGTTCCTGATCGTCACCTGCTTCTCGTTGTTCTCCTGCTCGGGATTGCCACTTGCTGACTTCTTGTCGTTCATCAGCTACTCGTCGTTCCCCAGTTCCTCTTCATTTCCCAGCTTGTGATTGTCGCTCTCCTCCTCGTGACTGTCACTCCACTTCTCATGATCGTCACTTCCCTTCCCGTGATCGTCACTTTGCAGCTTGTGATTTTCACTTGCCAGCTTGCGATCGTCACTTACCAATGTCTGATCATCTCTTGCCAGCTCATGATCATCACTCGCCAACTCGCAATCACCGTTTCTCTTTCAGGGGCTCCTCACCGGTTTGCCATCACTGTCCAGTCGCCATCTTCGCAGAGGTGAAGACCTTCCTTCTCGCAAGAACTTGCCAGCTCGTGATCATCACTTGCCCAATCGTCATGAGGAGGTCCACCCTTCTGCTCTGGCTCTTTAGCCTACTCGTCACCTTCAACGTTTGCCTTGTCAATCCATCAAACCCTCCAAGACATTGACGAAAAGCCCAGCTCCTAAATGTGTGCATTTAGCGCCCTCACCTAGATCTAGGCCTGCTCTTAATCCAGTCCATCCTGAACCTGCCTGAGCTTTTTCCCCTTTTCTTCTCGGGGGCGCGACAGCAAATGCCATCTTCCAGCGGAGTTCTAGCATTGCAGGTATCCAGTTCCTTTTGCTACCATCTGGAAGGAATCTTCAAGTGTTCAGATAGCTTCATCTCTTATTTGCTCTTCCAAGCCAGAGCATGAGTCCATGCCAGTGCCTATCATCGCAGGTAAGAGACCTCACTCCCCTTCATTCTAGGTACCAAGGCCACGGTCTCCTAGGAGGTGATCTCCATCGCTTTGCCTTCCTAGCGAGACTCCCGTCCTTCCTAGGTCAGGAAAGCAGCCTGCATGGTTTGACCCTTTAGTATTGGCAGTGCGTCGAGATGTCTCGTACGGGGCTCATCCTTCAGACTAGCTAGCGGTAAGTACTCCGAGGTACCTCTGGGAGAAGTCGGTCTTCAGTTCGTCCTCTCCTCCGTCTGACCCCAGGCGTAAAGTAGCCGGCCCAGCTTCTTATGAGGCACCATTCCCATAGATGTTCCTCTCTCTCATCAAGAAGATGAGAGTAGCTGTAGGAGGGGTGGGACTGCTTCAACAGGATTTCTCACAAGTTCAGTTGATGCCGGTGCTTGCAACTAAGAAGAAGAGGAGAATGAAGAACCAGACTCCTCCTCTTGAAGGTTCCATCCTCGTACAAGACCAGGTTCAAGATCTTGGATGCCCATCTTCCATCTGTCGCCGATATAGGTTGCCCCCTTCTCTAGGGAGACTTAGCAGCCCGTGGTAATTCCTTAATCAGGAGACAGTTAGCCCTCTACTTGGTGGGGGGAGTCCTTCAGACCATCGCTTCTGGAGGAAGTCCTTCCACCTCGGAGTGAGACGAAGGACTCCAAGATGGTTCTT
>NC_090733.1:101326870-101471870 GCF_036898095.1 Palaemon carinicauda | reverse complement strand
CGAGATTTATAGCAAGGGCATTAAAATGCTGCTCAGTTGCCACTCGACTTGGCAACGAGTGCACAACGATTGGCCAATGTTATAGAGAGCATTGCCGGACATTTTGCAATGTGCCTAAAGTTTTTGAGTGCCAAAAGAAATAAAAATAGATGTCTAACTTACTTTTATTTATTCATATTTTATTTATTCATATTCTTAATTCATACTGATCTGAGTTCTTTTCACTAAGTGTGATCATTTTTAACATGTTTTTATTTATATGGATTCCACATTTTGTTTATTCATTTTTTATTGACATTCATTCATAGTGATCCCTTTTATTTATTCATAGTATTAATTTTCTATTCAAGTCATTCATATTGATTTAACCTATTTGATCATTTACATTCATTGTCTTTGTTGAATTCATTCGTATTGATCATTCAGCATCTTTTTATTGATTCATAATATTTATTTTCTATTTAAGTAATTCATAATGATTTAACATTTTATTTATTTACGTTCGTTGTCTTTATTGACTTCAATCATAGTGATCATTTAACATCTCTTTATTTATTCATAATATTTATTTTCTATATAAGTCATTCATACTGATTTAAAAAAAAATTATTCATTTGGCATGGTTCTTTTTGTGGTAACGGTGTGGAGTAGCGAGCTGCGAACTGTGGCCGAGCACCTATCTGTTGCTGCTTTTAAGCGAACGGGAAACGTCACGGGGTCATGATACTGTGTTGCTATGTTGCAGGCTTCATATATTCGCTAGATACTACAACGATTTTGTCTTACCTACAATTGTTACAAAGGAATCATTGTCAAGTTATAGTGAGTTGTAATTCGCTTTGGACTCTGCTACAAACTTCGCAACTGACGAGAATTGAACATTCCAAAATGTTAGCGGCATGGTCCCCACTTGGTCAACTTCGGGCGACAGGTCGGCCAACCATCCCGCGATATTCTGTGCATATGCGAGGTGGATTCGTTGTCAAATGACAATACTGAAAAATAGGGCTATTTTCTAACATAGTAGCAAGTCACAGAGCTTAGTTGCAGATGTGTGACCCCACCCCAAGTAAACATATCTCAGAGTACTGTACTGTAGCTTAGATTTTTTTATTATACTGTACTTTTGAAAAATGTACCTTGAAGAATTCCCCAAAATAGGATTAAGGTATTTTTCTAGATTTTTCCCTCCTTTTTAGCCAAGACATTGTTTGCGAATAATGAAGGCATAACCAAGAATTTCATTAATGGTTTGTGAGAAGCTTAAGTATATAATGTTTTTTTCAAAATAATATGTTCCATAATTAAAAGATGCATTGTATGGTAAATGTATGGGAAAATACATACTTATGTAAATACATAAACTGGTCATCTATACTCTACGTAAATTAATAAGTAGCCTTCTATCTTGTAGCAATTCCGCTCATTGTTTAAGTTTTGAACCCTGTGAAACCTTCAATAGAGGAGCTCTTCTCCAGTAAGTATTGGGAGGTCAAAAGAAAGTTTCTCCTTTTTGGATTTTGTTCAGTTAGGCTCTTCATTCATAAAACTCTATCAACGAGATGTCCGGTTTTCATAACTTTCCAGGCTGAACTGACCTGGCGACCTCTTCTATATTTCAAGCTCAACTACACAAAAGCTCCTCTAGTTCTCTAAAGTGAAGGATTCCTGTCACAAAAAGCTATGAAATATGTAAGCTCTTTTTCTAAGATTGTATTTTTCTTTCCAGATTGAAGTCTTAAACAGACATCTACTCATTACAAGCAAACCCATGATATATTTAGTAAATCTTTCTGAGAAAGATTACATCCGTAAGAAGAACAAGTGGTAAGAAATAATTTCTCAATTTTCATTTGGTAAACTGATGACTAAGTTTTTCCTTGGATTATTTAGTATAATCCTAGACATATCTTAGGTGACCTTGATCTAGGGAGTATTTCAGTGAATCTGTTGTGCTTTATGTAAAAATTGGATATTTTATATAACTGAAGAAAGCATGAGGAGTAAAATTTACTTTTATTCATATAGGGGTGATATAGGAAGGCTATTTCTGAAATTGAATATATACCTCAATGGGTAAATGCATTACCTGAATATTATTAAGATGGATATTCAGTTAGTATTACAAGGCTACAAAGATTGTATGCATTTTATGAATATTTAATTAGATTATTCAGGTAGTATTATGTATGTTGTGGGCTCCAGTGTATAGTGTGCTCTTTATTTTAAGTTTTTCATCAATATGACCTACTGATTTATTATATTAAAGGTGTAAAGTTTGTTATGTAAGAAAATAATTTACAGTACTTATTGTACCTGCATTTTTATAGGTTAATGAAAATAAAGGAGTGGATTGACACCAATGACCCTGGAGCCATATTGATTCCCTTCTCGGGTGTCCTCGAATCCTCCTTAATTGACCTGGATCCTGAAGCCAAAAAGGAATTCCTCAAGGAGAAAGGTGTTAATAGGTATGTAAAGATTTTCTTGTAAAGATGGAATATAATCAAGAACTTTATTATGGAGTATTGCAAGGCTTTATGCAATGGACAACCTTTTGAATTATTGATGTGCAATACCAGAAAGCATTTTCAGCTGAGTCCTTTAGTAAACAGAAAGGCATTTGAGCCACTGTCAAAGAGGATTATATGTATTTTCTGTCCTCAGTTGGAAGGCATTTTGCTAAACGCTCCTTTCGTTTGTTGCTTTTCCTGTTGATAGAATAAAAAATTAGCTGAAATTTTAGTTGTTCTTACATGAATACTAATGCTCATCCCATAAAAGGGGAGTATGATTTCAGCTGTTAAAATTTTAACAAGGTGTGCCATTGGGTGCCCGGGGGGGGGGGGGGGGGGGGGGGAGATTAGCCCTGATTCCTCGCCAGCACACTGATACACCACTTTGAAATCAGTCTCCAAGATGTGGAAACGTACTTTCTGTGCTCCTACTCTGGCTGTTTAACTTTTTTCTTTCTTCTATTTTCACTAAAAGGCTGAAAGTGTGATTGGTGATGCTGAAACCATTAGTGGACATGTGATCATGGCCTGGAGTTGCTGCACAAAAGGGCGGCTTCTTTATGAGCAAAGTCAATGTGGATCCCCATCTTTTATGCACCTCTTGCAAAGAGCATAATTGTTCTCAGTCTTCCTGCTGCAATGAGTGCAGAAATTGGGTGTCAGAGCGGTGGATGAAATATGGGGAGAAAACAAAGAAGCAAAAACAAGATCAATCAATGTCGGGATCTTCTACAAAATTTAGAAAATACATCGGCCCTCTTCTTCTTCTGGTAATCTGACCTTTGTCCCTTCTAGAAAGGATGTCGACGATAGTGATATTGCCCTCAGGCAAACAACAAAAGAATCAGTGATAGCCCCTGCAGGTGAAGTAGCAATATCTTGCTGTTTAGCACTTTTCCGATGAGTAAGATATTGGAAATTGCTTAAGATGCTAAAGAGATGGCCATATGGACACTATGGCCTTCCTTAGGCTTAGAAGGCATACCGTCAACACATAAATTATTACAAGCCTTGGCTATTAAGTAGCAATCTTCCCTACCTGCCGAGCAGGTGAAAATAACCAACGTAGAACCACCGTCCTTGTTGATAATCTTAGGACTGTAGACAATGCAGATACCAAGGACAATTTTGAAGGGAAAGCAACCTTGCACCCCTTCCCCAATTAGTCCAATCTAATACTCTTTTCCTTCTGTGGAGAATTCACCTGTACCCTCAATGAATACAGTGTGAGACTTCAAAAGAATACTCGAAAGCATACACAACCATCTTGTGCACTCTCACTTTGGACAGATTTCGCCAACCATTGGAAGCTCTCACTCTCATCGATCTCATGATCTCTACCTGGAATTTTATAAATTCAGATTATTGCATTTATGACTTGGAGAAAATTTATATTTCATGTTTAATTAAGTGTTTTTAATGAAAACCATCTATTTTATCACTAAAACGTCCTTTTCTTATATTTACGCAATCACATCTTGTGCTTTAGGAAGAGGAAGTTCCTGGGGAAGTTGGTCTGAATGGTAGAGATGATGTAAAAAAGAACAAAACCAAAGTAATACTAGTTGTTGGGAAAACAGAGACCTTTGAAGTTAGTGTTGGATTACACCGGAGGTTGGTATTAAGCCCGTTTTTTTTTTGGTAGTCATGGATGTGTTAAGTCAAGAAATCAGAAATGAAGAGCATGTGGGAGTTACTACTGTATATGCAGATAATTTGGTGATTACCATTGAAAATGAAGGAGACTTACAGAAAGGAGTTATACAGTACAGTGGTAGGAGACTTTGGAGACGGGTGGATTGAGAGTAAATGAGGATGAGACTGAAGCCGGGGTGAGCAATATTATTATTATTATTATTATTATTATTATTATTATTATACATGGGTAAGAGTGGCAAATGGATAGTGGTAGAAAGGGCGTTAATGGATTATGTGTTGATAACTAAAAGATTGAAAGACGTGCACGTGTTTAGGGGTATGGCTTAACGGTATATCTGATCATTTTTTGGTGGAAGGAAAATTAGTTGTAGCAAAAGAGTGGGGGAATAGAGTAGGTGGATGTAAAAGGGAGCTAGTGAGGGTTGAAGAGCTAAAAAACCGGGGGTAAAAAGTAAATATCAAGAAAGGTTGAAAATGGCATATGACGAAGTGAAAGTAAGAGAAACTGGTAATTTAGAGGAGGAGTGAAAGTTAGTAAAAGAAAATTTTGTTGGAATTGCAAGTGATGTGTGTGGCAAGAAGTTTGTTGGAGGCAGCATGAAGGAGGGCAGTGAATGGTGGAGTGAAGGTAAAAGTGGAAGAGAAAAAGGGGGCTTTTGAAGAATGGTTGCAGAGTAATAGTGTAGAGAAGTATGAAAGATATAGAGAGAAAAATGTGGAAATAAACTGCAAGGTAAGTGAGGCAAAGAGGGCAGCTGGCCTGAGGTTGGGCCATGGATTGGGTCATTCATATGAAGAAAATAAGAACTTTTGGAAAGAAGTGAAGAGAGTAAGGAAGGCTGGTTCAAGAATTGAAGAGACAGTGAAAGATGGAAATGGAAGGTTGTTAAAAGGAGAGGAGGCAAGGAAAATGTGGGCGGAATATTTTGAAAGTTTACTGACTGTTGAGGATAATAGGGAGGCAGATATAATTGTTGTTGCAGGTGTTGAGGTGCCGGTGATGGGAGATGAGAATGAGAGAGAGATTACAAGAGAGGAAGTGAGGTGACCACTAGATGAAATGAGAGTAGGAAAAGCATCTGGTATGGATGGTGTGAGAGCTGAGATGTTGAAGGAAGCGGGGTGTGACTGTACTTGAATGGTTGGTGAGATTATTTAATATGTGTTTTGTGTTGTCAATGGTACCAGTAGATTGGGTTTGTGCGTGTATTGTACCACTATATAAGGGTAAGGGAGATGTGCATGAGTGTTGTAATTCATGGGGTATTAGTTTGTCGAGTGTAGTTGGAAAAGTGTATGGTATAGTACTGATTAATAGGATTAATGATAAAACAGAGAATGCAATCTTAGAAGTTCAGGGTGGTTTTAGAAGAGGGAGGGGTTGTATGAATCTGATTTTTACAGTAGGCTGATATGCGAGAAATATTTAGCAAAAAGTAAGTAGGTGTATGTTGCGTTTATGGATCTGGAGAAAGCGTATGATAGAGTTGATAGGTAAGCAATGTGGAATGTGACGAGGTTATATGGAGTTGGTGGAAGGTTGTTGCAAGCAGTGAAAAGTTTCTACAAAGGTAGTAAAGCATGTGTTAGGATAGGAAATGAAGTGAGCGATTGGTTTCCGGCGAGAGTGGGGCTGGGACAGGGATGTGTGATGTCGCCTTGGTTGTTTAACTTGTATGTTGATGGAGTGGTGAGAGAGGTGAATGCTCGAGTGCTTGGACGAGGATTGAAACTGGTAGACGAGAATGACCATTAATGGGAGGTAAATCAGTTGTTGTTTGCGGATGATACTGTACTAGTTGCAGACGAGGAAGAGAAGCTTGGCCGATTAGTGACAGAATTTGGAAAGGTGTGTGAGAGAAGGAAGTTGAGAGTTAATGTGGGTAAGAGTAAAGTTATGAGATGTACGGGAAGGGAAGGTGGTGCGAGGTTGAATGTCATGTTGAATGGAGAGTTACTTGAGGAGGTGGATCAGTTTAAGTACTTGTGGTCTGTTGTTGCAGCAAATGGTGGAGTGGAAGCAGATGTACATTAGAGAGTGAAAGAAGGATGCAAAGTATTGGGAGCAGTTAAGGGAGTAGTAAAAGATAGAGGGTTGGGCATGAATGTAAAGAGAGTTCTTCTTCACCCAAGGGGTTCATTACTGCACTGTAATTGTTCAATGGCCACTTTCTTCTTGATAAGGGTAGAAGAGACTCTTTAGCTTTGGTAAGCAGCTCTTTTAGGAGAAGGGCACTCCAAAATCAAACCATTGTTCTCTAGTCTTGGGTAGTGCCATAGCCTCTGTACCATGGTCTTCCACTTTCTTGGGTTAGAGTTCTCTTGCTTGAGGGTACACTCAGGCACACTAATCTATCTTATTTCTCTTCCACTTGTTTTGTTGACGTTTTTATAGTTTATATAGGAGATATTAATTTTAATGTTGTTGCTCCTCTTAAAATATTTTATATTTTTTGTTTCCTTTCCTCACTGAGCTTTTTCCTTATTGAAGCCCCCGGGCTTATAGCATCTTGCTTTTCCAACTAGGGTTGTAGCTTAGGAAGTAATAATAATAATAATAATAATGAGGAAGTGATTGTACCAACTGTGATGTATGGATAGGAGTTGTGGGGAATAAAAGTGACGGAGAGACAGAAATTGAATGTGTTTGAGATGAAGTGTCTAAGGAGTATGGCTGGTGTATCTCGAGTAGATAGGGTTAGGAACGAAGTGTCTAAGGAGTATGGCTGGTGTTTCTCGAGTAGATAGGGTTAGGAATGAAGTAGTGAGGGTGAGAACGGGTGTAAGAAATGAGTTAGCAGCTAGAGTGGATATGAATGTGTTGAGGTGGTTTGGCCATGTTGAGAGAATGGAGAATTGCTGTCTGCTAAAGAAGGTGATGAATGCAAGAGTTGATGGGAGAAGTACAAGAGGAAGGCCAAGGTTTGGGTGGATGGATGTAGTGAAGAAAGCTCTTGGTGATAGGAGGATAGATGTGAGAGAGGCAAGAGAGCATGCTAGAAATAGGAATGAATGGCGAGCGATTGTGACGCAGTTCCGGTAGGCCCTGCTGCTTCCTCGGGTGCCTTGGATGACCGCGGAGGTAGCACCAGTAGGGGATTCAGCGTTATGAAGCTTCATCTCTGGTGGATAACGGGGGAGGGTGGGCTGTGGCACCGTAGCAGTACCAGCCAAACTCGGTTGAGTCCCTTGTCAGGCTGGGAGGAACGTAGAGTGGAGAGGTCCCCTTTTTTGTTTCATTTGTTTGATGTCGGCTACCCCTCAACATTGGGGAAAGTGCCTTGGTATATGTATGTATGTATTATTGTTGTTATTATTATTTTTATTATTATTATTATTATTATTATTATTATTATTACTAGCTAAGCTACAACCCTAGTTGGAAAAGCAGGATGCTTCAAGCCCAAGAGCTCCAACATGGAAAAATAGCCCATTGAGGAAAGGAAATAAGTATACTACAAGAGAAGTGATGAACAATTGAAACAAAATATTTTAGGAACAGTAACAACCGTAAGATAGATCTTTCATACATAAACTACAAAAGCCTAAAAAAACAATAGGAAGAGAAATAAGACAAAATAGTGTGCCCGAGTGTACCCTTAAGCAAGAGAACTCTACCTCAAGAAAGTGGAAGATCATGGTACAGAGGCTGTAGTGCTACACAAAACTAGAGAACAATGGTTTGATTTTGTAGTGTCTTCCTAGAAGAGTTGCTTACTATAGCTAAGAATTCTGTTCTACCCTTACCAACAGGGAAGTAGCCAGTGAACATGCAGTAGTGAACCCCTTGTTTGGTAATCTCAGTGTTGTCAGGTGTATGAGAACAGAGGAGAATGGAGAAAGAATAAGCCTGACTATTCGGTGCACGCATAGGGAATGAAAAAATGAGCTGTAACCAGAGAGAGGGATCCAATGTACTGTAGTGCTGTCTGGTAAGTCAAAGGACCCAATAACTTAATAACTCTAGCAGTAGTATCTCCATGGGTAGCTGGTGCCATAGCCAACCTACTACCTGTAAGGAATGGTGGGACAGGATAAACATACTTGAAACTATAGGTTATAAAACTGGTGGAACAATTTAGTTACTTGGGATTTATTATAAATCAGGAGGGAGGATTTGAGGCTGAAGTTGAGAATAGGGTAAAAGCATTCTTGGGGAAGTGCAGAGACGCAACTGGCATGTGATATGAAGATGCCAGTCAAGCTAAAAGTAAAGATTTACCATATCATAGAGTAAAGAGACCAGTATTAATGTATGGATTGTAAACGTAGGATCTCAGACAAAAATGTTACAGAGGTGAAGAGTGCCACGACAGAGATGCTGTGGGCATGCATGTGTTGAGGATGGATGGTGGGGGAGGGCTTGGGAGGAACCTGTTTGGAGGAGAAAATTGAGAGAGCAGCAGAGAATTAGTTGGTGAGATAAGATGAAGGATGATATGAAGAGAAGAGGTTTGGTAAAGAGGATGACTTTGATAAAAGGCATTTTAGAGGGTGCATCAGGCGACTGACCCCTAACTGTAGGGATAACAGTGCGAAAGATGACGATCCGGTCCCTTATGTAACAATTTTCTGTCCAGACTACCTATTTATTTCCTTTTTCTTCAAGAATTCAAGGGAAAGGTATTTATGTCAATTTCCCATTAACATTTCTCTCTAATCCATCAGAGGAGGCTCCCAGTTTTTTGTTTCTTGACAGTATCGTAAGTAATTGTTTGCTACACATTTTTCTATGTTACAGTCATCATATTTTTTTGTGTACTTGTTCATATATTTGCAATTTTTATGTTATGTTTATGCTGGATGTAAAAAGTGTCATAGATAACTTGATATGACTAAAGCGTAAAATACGCCCAGAAAATGCGAGGACGAAAACGTTCTTTCAAAGTATTAAACTTCTTTTGTTCCGTAACCGAAATACAAACCACGCTATTTACAAAGGGTTATTACTTTTAGCGTAGCTGAAATGGCGAGCCATTAGAATTTAACGAGGGTGTATTACCCCCCGCGCTAGTTAGCGGGGGGGGTAGGGGAGTGGTAGCTAGCTACCCCTCCTCCCCCTCACACACACGTGAATACTCACTTTCACTTTTGGCTCGGACTGTGACAGACGTCTCTGTCTTGGTCCTCGCTTGGCAGCCATTGTCTGTTTTGTCTTTACTTAATCGCTTACTTTTCTTTTACTCAATATATATGTAAACATGTTTTCATGTTTGTATATATATTTGAGTATAGAAATAAGTAAGTTTCCTTTTCAGATGTGTGTGTGTAGTGTACGATATCTACGTGGAGGCCTCGGCAGTTAGGCCACCACGGCGTATTTTATGGGTGGCGATCGAGTTTGACTTATGTCTTTCTCTCTCTCTCTCTCTCTTGAGGTCGTTCACCCTTTTACTACGTGTTACTACGCCCTTGTAGCCTAGCTTCCTTTCCGTGTGGAGGGTTGCTACGCGTACGTTTGTATCAATTAGTTATGAATCTAATTGTAGTTGTTTTTTTTCAGCTTGTAGAACGATTCCTTTCGGGGTTTTCGTTCTTTCTTTAGTGTTCATTCATTTTTTAATTACATAATTACATAGTTACATAATTATAATTGTTATAATTCTGTTTTGGTTACAGCTCTCCTTCCGCGAGTGTAAGTGGTTGTGAGGGCACGTGCCTGTTGTGTAATTCTTGTTCCTTTCCCTCGGGATTCCTCTTCGGAGCCTTCCCGGGGGAATGAATGTGTACTAATATTATTTGTTTTATTTTTTTACAGTTACCGATCTAGTTCGTTTCTGTAATATAGCAACGGTGTGAGCTGTCTGGTTGAGTCCTGGGGATTCGGCTGTTGCTGCCTCCCCCCTTGTATTTTCGTCAGGGGCGTGTCTCCTTCTACTGGTAGTACTCCCGTGTCGACGGACAGCTCTCCAGTTCATTTTAGAACAGTCAGGAGGCTTGCCTCCTTGGGCGGATAACTTTCCTTCCGAGGGAAGTTTTTCCTGTCCAGGCTTGAGTTTTTCCCCTTTTGGGGGGTTCTTCTCTTGCCTTTTTTTCGTGCGACTATGCTCTTGGTGCTGAGCGGTCGCACCTGCAGTTTCGCTCAAGGGGCTGGGCAACTGCAGGAGCTCCTCTTCGGAGGATTGCTCCTTTTAGGTCACTGGCTGACCAGTCTCTTCCTCGAAGTGTTTCTCTTTCGTTCGCGAGAGAGTACACTCATAGAGACTCCTCTTCGGAGGTTTCTTCTGTTGCTGTTGCTGTTGGCCTCCCTCGCCGTAAGGCCCTCCGTCCGCCTCGTCGTAAGGGCCTCTCATCTCCCTATAAGGGTGCTTGAGGCGCCCTTTTGGATCTCCGTTTGCAGCCTACACTCCTTTTTTCTCGATCTTCCGCCTTGGTGCAGATGGACAGCAGTCTGATCTCGTCTTCCGACGGGCAACGGTCTTCCCGACGGACAACGGTCTGCCCGACGGACAGCGGTCTTCCGACGGACATCAGTCTCCCGGCGGACAACGATTCCTTCGGGGCAAAGGGTTGCCCCCATGGGGGTTCTTCCCTTGCGTGTCAGGGTTTCCCTGCGCGCCCTTCTGCTCATCAGCGCTCTCCTGTTCGTCAGCGCTTTCAAGATGATCTTCCCTGCGGTTCCTGTTACGTGCCCTGTGCGCCCACGTTCGCCCTCGCGATCTAGAACTTCGGTTCAGGTCGGGGTCAAGGACTTCTTCTTTGCGCAGGCTTCCACGCGTAGCCTTCTGCTCGTCAGCGATCATCAGCTCGCCAGCGATCATCAGCTCGCCAGCGATCATCAGCTCGTCAGCGATCATCAGCTCGCCAGCGATCATCAGCTCGCCAGCGATCTCCGGATCACCCACGTGTGTTACAGCTGGCACGCCAACGTTCTCCAACACTTCTGAAGGAACATGGTTCGCCAGCTACTAGCTCACCTGCGCATGCTGATCGCCATCGCGCGACCCTCAACTGCGGATGCTGATCACCATCGCGCGACCCTCAACTGCGGATGCTGATCACCATCGCGCGACCCTCAACTGCGGATGCTGATCGCCATCGCGCGACCCTCAAGCTCGCCATCGCACAAACCTGCACGATTGCCCGCTTACGCATGCTGCTCCTCATCGCACAACCCTGAACGATCGCCCTCCTGCGGATGCTGATCACCATCGCACCCTTTCACGCGATCATTCACCTGCGCATGCTGCTCGCCATCGCACAAACCTGCACGATTGCCCGCTTACGCATGCTGCTCCTCATCGCACAACCCTGAACGATCGCCCTCCTGCGGATGCTGATCACCATCGCACCCTTTCACGCGATCATTCACCTGCTCATGCTGCTCGCCATCGCACAAACCTGCACGATTGCCCGCTTACGCATGCTGCTCCTCATCGCACAACCCTGAACGATCGCCCTCCTGCGGATGCTGATCACCATCGCACCCTTTCACGCGATCATTCACCTGCGCATGCTGCTCGCCATCGCACAACCCTGCACGATTGCCCGCTTACGCATGCTGCTCCTCATCGCACAACCCTGAACGATCGCCCTCCTGCGGATGCTGATCACCATCGCACCTTTTCACGCGATCATTCACCTGCGCATGCTGCTCGCCATCGCACAACCCTGCACGATTGCCCGCTTACGCATGCTGCTCCTCATCGCACAACCATGAACGATCGCCCTCCTGCGGATGCTGATCACCATCGCACCCTTTCACGCGATCATTCACCTACACATGCTGCTCGCCATCGCTTACCATCACGCGGTCATTATCGCCAGCGATCTTCTTCACCTACGCGGCAGCACGATCCCTCGCCGTCACGCCATCGCTTGCGTTCGTCGCCTCGGACACGTGTTCATTTACCTGCCCACTCGCCTGCGCGATCGCTCGCCTGCGCGCCCGCGCGATCGCTCGCCCCGCGCGCCCGCTCGCCTGCGCGCCCGCGCGACCGCTCGCCTGCGCGCCCGCGCGACCATTCGCCTTTGCGCGACTGTTCGCCTTTGCGCAACCGTTCGCCCTCCCGCGACCATAGTTCGCGGCGAATTCCACAGCCGGTGGTAGCAGCAGGGACGCGTGCTCCTAGACGGCACTCGGGATCACCTCCATCCAAGCACAGGTTGGTAGTGCAGGACGAAGACAGGTCAGTACAGCATTCTTCCCCACCTTCTTTTCAGGCAGGTACCGTCGGGTCCACTCCAAAGGATCGCCCGATCCCTTTCACCTTAGCGAGGATTTCGGACTCTGTGTCCTTGGAGCAGCAGACATGGTTTGGTCCGCTGGCACGGGCGTTAATGAGGGTTATGAAACCAGTACTCGCCGGCCAGGGTAACAAACCAGCGGCTGTCTCTCCTACGCTGAAGAGAAAGAGAGGAGTGGACTTCGTGGTGACTTCCCCCAGGGCGAAGTTGGTTCCCAAGAGGTCGGTCTCGAGGGTCCCCTCTCCTGTACGAGTACTCTCTCCTTCTCCTGCCTTGGAAGGATTTTTGGCGGGGGGGCTTTCCGTTCAAGATTTCTCCATCGGACAAGGGGTGACTGCTTACCTCTTCCTCTGGGAGCTTACCAGGTTCTTTCCCTCCTCGGTTACGGCCCGAGGTTTGGTTCAAGGAAGCTACAGGAAGATCAAGGGTACTTTCCTCCTCTCGAGCTCAGACACCTTGGCCTTTCGTCGTTAAGTATCTACTTGCGGACAAGCTCGATGTTGTACCATCTGGACGCGCTGACTGAAGGCTTCCTTCGGGTGTCTCATCTGTGGAGGTCGACGACCTCAGACACCCTTCCATCCTTGAGAAGAGTTTTGTCTGTGCCCAAGGACAGAGACTTAGACAGCTGCTGTGCGGAGTAAATCGACTTCCGGTTTCACTCCTCCAAGGCGCTTTCTTCCAGACTCTGCAGGGCTCCAGCGCCCTTTTCTTTCAACCACGTCGGCCTAAGTTATCGGCTACGACAACTGGGACAAGGTGTCCAATTGCAGTTTCCTCCTGTCAGGAACAGATGGCACGGGAGATTCCCCCCGGGGGGGCATAGGCCTAAAAGGAGTTCACGAACTCTAGGATTGCAGGTTTTTTCGCTGGGAGGATGCTTAAGGTTACTCATCCGAATGACAGCTTCCCGATGCCCATTCCCGCACAATCTCTGTGAGTAGCCAAGGATATCGCGCCTGCTGTCTCTGTCAGCGAATTCAGTGTCTCTGAACCTCTATGCCATAGCGTCAGCAGAGTTGCCCGGTTGGGCAGAATGATCCATACCTTAGGCGAAGGTCTTCCTTAGGATCATCGACGGCTTCACCCCCGGTCCCCTCAGTCGATCCTTTCTTGTAAGGAAGGATCTGAGAGGGGATGTCCATAGTCGACCTCTCAGTCCTGATCAAGTTTGTCGAACAAACTTCGGCCAGCGTAGACCAGCAGAATCGATCAGACTGGTAACGAGGCGACAGGACTCCTTTAACCCTGGATCGGAAGGACGGGTACTTTCAGTTTCCATTCCATCCATCTTCCAGGGTGCTCGTCGAATTCAGCCTAGACTGCAAGTTTCCTGCTTATGATGCAGTGTGGCTATCCCGCCGTGGCATAGCAGGTTTGTTTCCCCAGAGAACTCTCCCTGCCTTCCTCTTGGCCGCTCAGGTGCAGGCTTCCGCCTCCTCTGCTGTTTGGAGGGCTGGTCAACTCCGGTAGGCTCGGGTTTCGACCTTCTTCAGCGCCGGGACTAGCTTCCGGAATGTGACCATGAGTGTGGGCTCATGGTATTTTGCTTGGAGCCTTCTCTTCCTCTGCCTCAACATCTGGAGTATCTGGCCATGATTTTGAGTCAACCGCCTTACCACATTGGAAACCCCGCTTCTCGTCCGTCCAGCGAGGTTAAGCAACGTCGGTACTTGGATGGGTGACCACCTGGGGACGCCAGATTCTGTTACCGCATCCTCCGAGCCTTCCTTTCGGTTGACTGTGGCAAGACTGAGGAGAGTCGCAGTACCTGTTCTCAGTCAAGCAGAGCTTTCAGCCCTACCTTGGAACGTTTCCTAGTTCTTCTTTCCTCATTGACCCGTCTATAGTCCGAACGGTCGCCTCAGGATAAGTTCCATGTGGGGCGATCCAAGTCCCGGTGGCTTCAGGCAATGTTTAACCGGACTCCCTGGCCCTATGGGACCAGCGGAACTATTAAACCTGCAATGGGTGTTGACCTATGGAGCCTCTTGATGGTAGTGGATATTCTCGTCCTTTCCCCACATTCTTGATGCGGTTCTCGGACTCGTCAAAGGAAAGGGGGGGGGGGGGGGCATGTTCCGGTCCAGGCCTATGGTCAAGACCTGAAGGATACCTCTCCATCATTCAGGCAGGCTTAAGGGCCTTAGTCTGGCCCCTCTTCAGATCCTACAGCTCCTGCCAAGTCGCCCCGTTGCGCGTCGACTTCATTCTAACCAGCAGGGGACGCATTTTCACACCTTCACATCTTGTAGTAGAGATACCGGGATGATTGAGATTCTCTCAATTCCACCATCGGCTCTCTCATTCCAGGCAGGGGAATGTCTCTCTCAGACTATCCGAGCAGAGCCTCATAGACAGAGTGTACCTAGGGGTCTTTGACCTTGGGTAACCAGCAAGTGCTGGTCTGGGGGACCTGATCGCAACACCTTGGAACCTCAAGCTTCCACTAGTCTTACCCCCAGTCTCAGACCCCGAGACTCTGGCAAGATGCATTCCGGTGATGGTGGGACAAATTCGACGCCTGCGTCTTCCCTCCTTTTTGTCTGCGGACAATGGGTCTCAAAAAAAAAAAAAAAAAAAAACCAGGTTGTCTGTCAACCTTTCAATGGGAGAGCTCCACTGGGACTATGCGCAGAACGGTTTCTGGACCCTCTGCTTCCCCTGACGGAACTCCCGGGAGAGCTTCTCCCACGGCGCAGACTACTCAAGCAACCACACTGCGACATCTCTCCCGAACCGGGGCATCGCTTCGGCTTCATGCCTGGAGACACTACGCTTCCTCCTCTAGAAGAGACAACCCGCTACAGTCGCGGTACGGAGGTCGCGTCATCTGCGATAGTCATCCACAGGGGTCTCCCAGGCAAAGTGAAGAGTCTAAGGTGGTGGGTGCCGTGGGAGATATACCTCTTCCCGTGAGGCCTCTTCTCCAGCAATAACGGTCTTATTGCCTTTCGGCGGGAGGAAGCTCCTTTCCGCTCTCGGCAATGAAGCCTGTCGCTCAGCCTTTCCCTGACCTTCAGGCTTAAAGGAATAACTTTCCTGCCCGCTGGATCTATCCTCGCTCATGCGAAGCTACGATCGTCCCTGCCCTAGTCGGAGGAAGACCTCCAACTTGGAGCATGGCTCGGACTTTTAGTCCTTTAAGAGATCTTCTCAAGACCCTTTTACGACAGGCCTCGGATTGTATTCCGCCTCGGGTCGTCTGCTCACTCTGGCCACGGCCAGTGTGTAAGCAATCTTCTTGGTCTCTTACTACTCCCCCCTTTCTAAGGAAGAGGGGAAGGCAACATTCAGGCTCGCTCCCTAGTTGTTGGCTAGACTCAGAATCTGAGGGTCCCGACCCTTCGGTCCGATTCATTCAAGATTTCGAGTCTCCATTCTGTGTGTTATGTCCCAAGACCTTCTCTTTCTTGCCAGTAAGGAATCGAGAGGTTAGCGCTGGGAACAGCTGCAGTTTGGCCTCAGTTGCAGCCGATTTGGGAACACATGGAGGACATGGGGGGAGAGTCACCAGTATACCTCTTCAGCCCGGACTCGAGTACATTCATCTCGACCTGTCTTCAAACCCTCCCCCGTCACGTCGCCCTACAGCACGATGTTGGATACATCGCAACGTCCTCGCCTTCGAGTAATACTACTCTGTGACGCAGGTGCTACAAGCTGGAGTCTGGAAGCGTCTGATGACCTTCGCAGCCCGCTTCCTGCAGGGCGTGACCCACAGGAGTCTCGATACGTTTTCTATCGCTCTGTGGTGGCTACACAACAGCTGGTCTAACCTCAGGCTCCTTTTTGGACAGGTAGCAGAAGGTTGAGGGCATTGTTATCAGGTTTTAGTCTGCATGAACGAAAGAAGTATGTCTGGCCCTTACTTCTTTCTTCATCATCCCCTCTACGGGGAAGCAGCATCCTGGTCTCTGCATAGCTGACCTCGAACCTCTGCAGGTAAACCATGCTTCCTTGTGTTCCGAGTATTGAGTCAATACTGTCGCGTCCCCCATACCCTGACGAGGTGGTATTGGGAACGTCCTAACCCAGAGTTCCTTCTGGAACTCCAGGTCAACTGCCTAAGACGGGTCACACTTCTTCCTTCACACACAAGCTTACGTAGGCCACATGGTTCCTTGCGGAGCAAGGAACTTGTGAGGTGCAGGGACTCCTTTTCTCGAGTGCGACTCACTCGGATTCTGAGTCCCCGGGTAAAGCCAAAGCCAGTATGGCTGGGGACTTTCCACCCTTCCTAAGGGATAAGTCACCCTTTGTAAATAGCGTGGTTTGTATTTCGGTTACGGAACAAATGACAAATTCGAAGATAATTTGTATTTTTCCTAACCATACAAACCTTAGCTATTTACACATATTTGCCCGCCAGCCCTGTCCCCCAAGACAAGTCCTACCTCTAAGTGAAAGTGAGTATTCACGTGTGTGTGAGGGGGAGGAGGGGTAGCTAGCTACCACTCCCCTACCCCCCCGCTAACTAGCGCGGGGAGTAATACACCCTCGTTAAATTCTAATGGCTCGCCATTTCAGCTACGCTAAAAGTAATAACCCTTTGTAAATAGCTAAGGTTTGTATGGTTAGGAAAAATACAAATTATCTTCGAATTTGTCATATTGCTGATCGGGATATTAATCGCTAGCACTGTCGTACAATTTATTCATAAAAGAAACCCTTTCTGGTACAACCCAGGAACATAAGTGGTGGACTACCCTTAAATCTGTACTATTTGGTGTAGATGCAACATTTCCTCCTTTATTTAAAACCAGATGGCTCGGTCACTCACTGTCCAAAGGAAAAGGCAACCCTTTTGGCTGATGTGTTGGACAGTAAGCAGAGTGATGCGAAACTTTATCTTCCTCATTCCTGTTTTCCTGAGGCTAAACTAACTAGTTTATCTTTTCGATCTCGTGAAATTAAAGCTCTCTTGATGGACCTTGATGCTTATGGAGGTGTAGGCCCGAATGGTATTTTTCATTTGTTTTTTGTTTTTTATAAAAACTGCAGATTTCTCAGCTCGAAAGTTATTTGTTATTTTGATCAAGTTAGCAAGAAAAGGAGCTTTTAGCACATGTTGGAGAATTGGTAATGTTACACCACTGTAAATATGTTTTTGGTAGCTCAAGTCCAGATGATTACTGCCCAATTTCCATAACTCCCACATTATCTAAAGGTTTTTAACGTCATTTGACAAAACCTCTTAAAAGGTTTGCTGAAGGTAATCATCTGTTCCCTAGTTTGCAATTTGGTTTTCATAAAGGCCTTGGAGCATATGATGCCCTTCCTACAATCTAAAGTGCTGTACAGAAATCCCTTGATTTTGGTCAGGAAGTTCATATGATTGGCCTTGATTTTAGTGCTGCCTTTGACTGTGTTAATCATGAGGCCCTTGTTTTCAAACTTAAACAGTTGGGAGTTGGTTTCGTTTCTTAGCATTATTATTGAATTTTTAAGCAATAGATTGCAAAGAGTTGTTGTTGATGGGCACCATATTGAATATAGGAATGTGATATCTGGTGTTCCTTAGGGTAGTGTTCTTGGCCCATTACTTTTCATACTATATACACATGACATTTGGTTTGATCTAGAAAACAAGCTTGTTGCATATGCAGATGATGTTATACTCTTTGCATCAATTCCATCTCATGAGTCTAGATCTGGGGTTGGTGAATCCCTTAATAGAGAACTAGCTAAAATTAGTGCATGGTGCAAATTATGGAGCATAAAGTAGAATCCTAACAAAACTCAAAGTATGGTTGTGAGTAGATCTATGACATAGGCTTCTCAACATCTGGTTCTCAGTATTGATAGTTTCTTTAACTCTGTACGACTTAAAATTTTAGGTGTAATTCTCGACAGAAAATTTACTTTTGAGAAACAAATTAGGTCTGTGTCTTCTTCCATTGCACAAAATATTTGCTTATTGAGAATGTTTTAAGATTTTCGGTCCTCAATGTATTCTGATGAAGTGTTTTAATTCTTTCATTCTACCTTGTTTCGAGTATTGTTTTCCTGTCTGGTCTTCAGCTGCTGATTCTCATCTTAATCCGTTGGACAGGAACTTATGATCTATTAAATTTCTTATTTCGTCGTTTAATTAGTTCGTTATGCATGTTGCTTAAGATTTTTCATAATTCTGATCATCCTTTACATTCAGGTCTACCGGGATAGTTCTGTCCTGTTCGTAGTACTAGGCATGCAGGTAATTCTAATAGTCAGGCCTTCTCCATCATTAGGCTCCATACTACACAGTATTCTAGAAGTTTTATTTCAGCTGTGACCAAGCTGTGGAATGATATTCCTAATTGGGTAGTTGAATCGATTGAACTTCAAAACTTCAAACTTACTGCAAATGTTTTTATGTTGAGCAGGCTGACAAAAGTCTTTCATATAAGGAATATGTTTTGATGTTACTGTTTTTGAAATATTCTATTTTAATTGCTCATTATTTCTAAGATCGTTTATTTATTTCCTTATTTCTTTTCCTCACTGGGATATTTTTCCCTGTTGGAGCCCTTGGTCTTATAACATCTTACTTTTCCAACTAGGGCTGTAGTTTAGCTAGTAATAATAATAATAATAATAATAATACGCATAACATTTTTTTTTAAATGACCATCCTGCATATAGATCTTCCCAGACTGTACCTTCCTGTATGTAGTAATAGGTATGCAGTATTCTAACAGTCTTGCCTTCTCCATCATAAGGCTCAATACTACACAGTATTCCTAAATTTTTTCCCAGCTGTGACCACATTGTGGATTGGTCTTCCTAATCAGACCGTTGAATCTGGAATTTCAGAATTTCCTTCTTGTAGTAAATGTTTTATGTTGAACAGGTTCACATGATTTTCTCTTCATTGTTTGTATATGAAAAATCTATTTTAATGTTACTGATCTTAAGATATTTTCTCTTTGTTACCATTAATTCTCATATACTGTACTGTATAGTTTATTTATTTCTTGATTTCCTTTTGACACTGGGCTATTTATCCCTGTAGAAGCCCTTGGGCTTGTAGCCATTTGCCTTTCCAACCAGGGTTGTAGCTTAGCTGATAATGATGATAATGGAACATCTTTACTAGTTTCATATTTGTTTGACTTATTTATGCACAACATCCATGAGAGTATATATATAACTCTTTAGTACATTTTCATTGTAGCTGCTCACCAGGTTGTGTTGCTTAGCTCCCTATGGAACAAGAATGCTCTCTTCTAAGGTAAAAGTTGCAACATTTTTCTTCCCCTCTCTTGGGTTGCTAATGTCATTCCATTATTTGCTGGATCGGACTTTGATGCAGATGACCTTCCATACCTAGCTTCTGCTCTTTACAAGTCAGTTATAGAGGTATTTCCCCCATCCTCCTTACGAGGGGGTAGTAGATAGAATATTAGATTAATGACGCCTAATTGGCCATACTGTAGTGTAACGACCTGTCCTTTCAAGGATAAAAGTTCTTCGACCTTCTGTCAGTGGAAAGAAACCTAACCCAACTCGTGAGAATCTATTCTCGGGTGTAGGTAGGTGGTAGGAATCAACACTCACGCACCTCTATCAATTCTGAATTTATTAACATCCCTGGATTTTAAACTGGCCAATATGGTTATAGCAGTTTCCTCCCCCACTAAGGGTGAATCGTATTAAAGGAGAAGGGTTTGTATTCGTGTAGGAACACATGACAAATTTATAAATTATTTTGTATTTTTCCTAACTGTACAAACCTGAGTCCTTCAAGTCTCACTACCTGCCTTAACAACCTTATAAGCCCTAGGTGAAGGTAAAAGTGGCTACTCAGTGTAGGCTACTTTCAAGGGCCCGGAACTTCCCCACCACCCATGTATAACTACTGACACCTCGTTTTGAATTTTAACGGCCGACGTTCCAGCCAAGCTAAAAGCATACTCCTATTAAAGGACTTAGATTTTTATAGTTAAGAAAAATGAAAATTATTTTTGAAAATATAGCTAGGAAGAATCAAATACAAATTAACTTTAGATTGCTGTGTTGAGACCAATTCTTGCATCCAAATTCTGAGTAGACTATGTCACAAAATGCTACTGTCGTGTTTATTATTCTCTAACAATGTTTTTTTCAATATTAATCTTACCCGATGATCATGTAGCTGTCAACTCTGTTGCCCGACAGAAATCTACGGTCGGGATACGCCAGCGATCGCTATACAGGTGGGGGTGTACACAACAGCGCCATCTGTGAGCAGGTACTCAAGTACTTCTTGTCAACAAGAACTCAATTTTTCCTCTGTCGTGCCTCCGGCTAGACCTACTTGGATACGCTGTTGATTCTGGATTTATTGTTCACGATTTGGTGATGTATTTGCTCTAGAGTTTAGCCTTCGCTATTCAGGAAGCTTTATCATTAGCTTAGCAAGCTTTTGGAATTAATTTGATTTAATTATGGTGACGAAGAGAGTATGGACTCTCTTTCACTTTTAAATGGCCGACCCTTCCCTTAGACGGAAGTGTTGGTGTCGAAGAGAGTATAGACTCTCTTTCATTTTTTATTTTAATCTCTCCGCCATTTATAGGCCTCTTCGATTAACTTTCCTTTTATTATAAACTTATAAAAATTATTTTTTTATGTTTGTTTATATGCGACCTTTCCTAATAGTAGGCGGTCCTTACTTGGAACCGAAGTTAATTAACATTGAGCTCGTCATATCGTTTTTCCTGTTAAGAATTTATGCTATTTTAATTTTAATGTTTTTGAAAGAATTTCTTTGATAAGTCTCGTACTGTTTTCAAAGTTGAACTAACGTTTTGTTTAGTCTCCGCAGTTGTTGACGTTCAGAACGTTCAACTTGCGCTCTATCGTTACGATAGAGAGAGAGTATTTCACGGTTTCACGTTGCAGTAAGAGTAAACCGATTCTAGCGTTTCGTTCATTCTTTCTTAGCTTAAATGGTTTTAATTCTATAAAGGAACTTTTTATTTGGGAAACCTTTCAGTTTTTTCCTTTAACAAATAATATGTTTTAACGATATATATAATTGGGCTCATCTCTCAGGTTCTAAGTCAAGAGAGAGAGAGAGAGAAATAGAGACGGAGGGAGAGAGAGGAGGATAAACGTTTCGTTCAAGCGGGTAACGTTGTTCTCGTTTTTTTGCTCTTCTCCCTAGTCGATATAGGGGAAGAAGGTAAAACGTTTCTAGAGTTTTATTCTTGTTCCCAGGCTTTATGCGGTGAGAGATTTTAAACGTAGTTTATTTGATCTAGTGTTTAGTCTCTTTTCCAGCCACTGAATTCTTTATCTTTCATTATGTTTTTCTGTTACATTGTAATACTGTTTTCGCAATTACTACCTTTTAATGAAGGATAGGATTGCGTGTTTCAGGTACAAACCACTTAAAGTTTCGAGTTCAGTGAAATAAGTGCAAACAGAAAATCAAAAGTGATAAAGTGATATGCGCAAAGTGTTACAGTGTTGCGTTCGAGGGTTCGTCTGTTCGTGCCAGTTGTTCACCTAGTCCGATACCTCTTACAAGCTCCCAAGCCCAGGGGAGAAGTAATGTCGAAGGACTTATGGGTTCCTCAGGCCTTGATCGACGAACAGACGTTTCCCTCTGTGGTTTCGGGTGTATCTACACACGTTGCCGACGTGATCACCCCACCCACACAAAGACGAGAGAGCCCATTTATTCCTCGTCTGCGGAAGAGGTTTCTCGCAGAAACCATGGACCAAATCTTGCAGCTTTTAAGTGCAAGTCGGTCCCTTCCGCGCAAGTCCAACGGCCTAGGTGTAGCCACTGGGTCAGTTCGGACTCGCTGCAGTACGACAACTGCACACCTCCTAAGAGAGGCTAGGTGGTACCGCAACAGGCAGTAACTCCGTCTGTTGCCGCACCAGCTGTTTTAGACCCTCAGTCACAACGGACAGTAGCTCCTTTTGTTGTTGTCTTTCATAGACCCTAGTGGTCCATGCTGCAGACTATACAGTCTCAGCTTGCTCCTTCATGCAGGAGTATCATGCTGGAAGGTTGACAATGCAGCCTGTTAACCTACAACCCGCCGAGGTTGTGCGCTCAGCAGATACTGCGGCTGCCTGCTCCCACCCTCCACCTGTGAGAGCTCCACCACCGATGCGCAGTCCACCCTGCCAGACGCATGTTCTTGCTGCACCATCTGCTAACATGCGTGAGCTACCGCATCAGCAGTGGGAAGGTTCTGTAGAGCTGCCGGGTTCCAGCACTATGCGGCTTTCTCCGCAGCCCATGCAGCATGCTCTGCATACCTTACAGCATGCTCTGCATACCTTACAGCATGCTCTGCATACCTTACAGCATGCTCTGCATTCCTTACAGCATGCTCTGCATACCTTACAGCATGCTCTGCATACCTTACAGCATGCTCTGCATACCTTACAGCATGCTCTGCATACCTTACAGCATGCTCTGCATACCATACCGCATGCTCCTCAACCCACCGCAGCCCCTCCCACGCACCAGCACTCTGCTTTTGTTGTTGCCAGCTCCCACACTCCGACTGCGGAGAAGGTTGACTATGCACACGTGGGCCTACACCTCCCACGGTTGTGCGCCCGGCATGGCTTCCTGCTCTCACACTCTTGTTGTGAGAGCTCCTCCACCCATGCACAGTCAACCCTGCCAGATGTATGATGACTCCCACACACAGAGCACTCCGTTGCCGTGCGGGAGCTACCACAAGCTGCCGTGTTTTGACACGGTGTGTCAGCCTCCACGACACACTGTGGTTACCGCCACTCGCCAGCAGCAAACTAGTCAGGCAGGAGTTGAGGCTTCCCCACACAACTTTGGTTGTTGCCAACTCACACTCTGTCATGCAGTTACATGACGTTGCCTTCTGGTCTGCTACTTATACACCAGTGCTGTATGTCCTCACGCTCCTGTTGTGGTTGACAGTTCAGTTTTTGACAGTTCACAGACTGTCAAGCAGTTTCATAACGTTGCCTTCTGGTCTGCTGCTTTTGCACCAGTGAAACCCTCACTGAGAGAACTTAGCTTTTCTCGGATATGGTTCCTGTAGATGAGAAAGTGCTGTTCTCCCTCCTTCTGATATTCCCTTGAGGACTCTGTCATTTGGAGAGGAGCCTTAAGCTGCTTAGCCTCCTATGGACTTTTATTTAAGCATAACATGCTTCCAGGGAGGGTTAATGGTTCCGCTTCAGTCGCTAACCCCGTCTGTTGCCACACCTGCTCCCATAGACCTTGAGCTTTGTTGCAAGACATGCAGTCCAAGCTTAGTCCTTGATAGAGGATTTTTTTTACGGAGTCAGTGTGTCACTGGGAAGACGTTCAACAACCAGCAGAGGTGACTTGTTGTGACGCAGTGCGGCAACCTCAGCAACCCGATAAGGAGTTGTCTGTACTACCCAGACAGTCTAGACAGTTTCGGGTTGTCGCTGTACTTCCTCGCTTCCCCATGGTTGACAGTTCACAGACTGTGCAGCAGTACCATGATCTTGTGTCCGGCTCCGTCAGACGACTGGCTTTTAAGAGCTCCCACAAGTCGTCGCTGTCTGGAGAATCTCAGATGGACTATGGATCTGACCAAGGAACTGGGCCTCCTGGTCAATTTAGAGAAGTCCCAGCTCGTCCCATCCCAGACCATTGTCTACCTGGGTATGGAGATTCAGAGTCGAGCTTTTCGGGCTTTTCCGTCGGCCCCAAGGATCAACCAAGCCCTAGAATGCATCCAGAGCATGCTGAGAAGGAACCGATGCTCAGTCAGGCAGTGGATGAGTCTAACAGGGACACTTTCATCGCTGGCCCTGTTCATCGAGTTAGGGAGACTCCACCTCCGCCCCCTTCAGTATCATCTAGCTGCTCACTGGATAAAGGACATGACGCTAGAGACGGTCTCAGTTCCTGTTTCCGAAGAGATGAGGTCTGCTCTAACGTGGTGGAAGAACAGCTTTCTTCTCAAGGAAGGTCTACCTTTGGCTGTTCAGAACCCCGACCGCCGTCTCTTCTCGGACGCATCAGACACGGGCTGGGGTGCGACATTGGACGGACAGGAATGCTCGGGAACATGGAATCAGGAGCAAAGGACACTTCACATCAATTGCAAGGAGTTGTTGGCGGTTCATCTGGCCTTGATAAACTTCAAGTCCCTCCAGCTAAACAAGGTGGTGGAGGTGAACTCCGACAACACCACAGCCTTGGCTTACATCTCCAAGCAGGGAGGGACTCATTTGAGGAAGTTGTTCGAGATCGCAAGGGACCTCCTCATCTGGTCAAAAGATCGAAAGCTCACGCTGGTAACGAGGTTCATTCAGGGCGATATGAATGTCATGGCAGATCGCCTCAGCCGGAAGGGTCAGGTCATCCCCACAGAGTGGACCCTTCACAAGAATGTTTGCAGCAGACTTTGGGCCCTGTGGGGTCAGCCAACCATAGATCTGTTCGCTACCTCGATGACCTAGAGGCTCCCGTTGTATTGTTCTCCGATTCCAGACCCAGCAGCAGTTCACGTGGATGCTTTTCTGCTGGATTGGTCCCATCTCGACCTGTATGCATTCCCGCCGTTCAAGATTGTCAACAGGGTACTTCAGAAGTTCGCCTCTCACAAAGGGACACGGCTGACGTTGGTTGCTCCCCTCTGGCCCGCGAGAGAATGGTTCACAGAGGTACTGCAATGGCTGGTCGACATTCCCAGGACTCTTCCTCTAAGAGTGGACCTTCTACGTCAACCTCACGTAAAGAAGGTACACCCAAACCTCCACGCTCTTCGTCTGACTGCCTTCAGACTATCGAAAGACTCTCAAGAGCTAGAGGCTTTTCGAAGGAGGCAGCCAGAGCGATTGCCAGAGCAAGGAGGACATCCACTCTCAGAGTCTATCAGTCTAAATGGGAAGTCTTCCGAAGCTGGTGCAAGGCCAATGCAGTTTCCTCAACCAGTACCACTGTAACCCAGATTGCTGACTTCCTGTTACATCTAAGGAACGTAAGATCCCTTTCAGCTCCTACGATCAAGGGTTACAGAAGTATGTTGGCAGCGGTTTTCCGCCACAGAGGCTTGGATCTTTCCACCAACAAAGATCTACAGGACCTCCTTAGGTCTTTTGAGACCTCAAAGGAACGTCGGTTGTCCACTCCAGGCTGGAATCTAGACGTGATCCTAAGGTTCCTTATGTCATCAAGATTTGAACCTCTCCAATCAGCCTCTTTTAAGGACCTCACATTAAAAACTCTTTTCCTCGTGTGCTTGGCAACAGCTAAAAGAGTAAGTGAGATCCACGCCTTCAGCAGGAACATAGTTTTCACATCTGAAACGGCTACACGTTCCTTGCAGCTCGGTTTTTTGCTAAAAACGAGCTTCCTTCACGTCCTTGGCCTAAGTCGTTCGAGATCCCAAGCCTGTCCAACTTGGTGGGGAACGAACTGGAGAGAGTACTTTGCCCAGTTAGAGCTCTTAGGTACTATCTAAAAAGGTCAAAACCTTTACGAGGACAATCAGAAGCCTTATGGTGTGCTATCAAGAAGCCTTCTCTTCCAATGTCTAAGAACTCAGTTTCTTACTACATCAGGCTTCTGATTAGGGAAGCACATTCTCATCTGAAGGAAGAAGACCTTGCTTTGCTGAAGGTAAGGACACATGAAGTGAGAGCTGTGGCTACTTCAGTGGCCTTCAAACAGAACCGTTCTCTGCAGAGTGTTATGGATGCAACCTATTGGAGAAGCAAGTCAGTGTTCGCATCATTCTATCTCAAAGATGTCCAGTCTCTTTACGAGAACTGCTACACCCTGGGACCATTCGTAGCAGCGAGTGCAGTAGTAGGTGAGGGCTCAGCCACTACATTCCCATAATCCCATAACCTTTTTAACCTTTCTCTTGAATACTTTTTATGGGTTGTACGGTCGGCTAAGAAGCCTTCCGCATCCTTGTTGATTTGGCGGGTGGTCAATTCTTTCTTGAGAAGCGCCGAGGTTAGAGGTTGTGATGAGGTCCTTTAGTATGGGTTGCAGCCCTTTATACTTCAGCACCTAAGAGTCGTTCAGCATCCTAAGAGGACCGCTACGCTCAGTAAGGAAGACGTACTTAATAAAGGCAGAGTAATGGTTCAAGTCGTCTTCCTTACCAGGTACTTATTTATTTTATGTTATTTTTGAATAACTAATAAAATGAAATACGGGATACTTAGCTTCTTTGTTAACATGTATGCTGGTCTCCACCCACCACCCTGGGTGTGAATCAGCTACATGATCATCGGGTAAGATTAATATTGAAAAATGTTATTTTCATTAGTAAAATAAATTTTTGAATATACTTACCCGATGATCATGAATTTAAGGACCCGCCCTTCCTCCCCATAGAGAACCAGTGGACCGAGGAGAAAATTGAGTTCTTGTTGACAAGAAGTACTTGAGTACCTGCTCACAGATGGCGCTGTTGTGTACACCCCCACCTGTATAGCGATCGCTGGCGTATCCCGACCGTAGATTTCTGTCGGGCAACAGAGTTGACAGCTACATGATCATCGGGTAAGTATATTCAAAAATTTATTTTACTAATGAAAATAACATTTTTTTTAGTCATTAGCATTGAAAACAATAGACAGTTAACTCTTATCATGGATAGTCAAAATCAGGAAGCAGCAAGTTGAATGTGGTTTTCTACACCAATTGGTATTCAAGGCCACCAACCTATTGTTCTGAAAAGACTTCCTCATACTGTATATTCCAAGCGTCAAAAGATGATGTATTCAAACACCCATGTATAGGAAAATGGTTGCCAATAAAGGAAGTGTTTGTTTTTAGGGGGACATTACTGTATTCCTCTTAGAAATCAGCAACAGGACAAATTAGTTAGTAAACCATTTCAGAATAAATTGCATGTGGATATATTTGTATTTTTCACAGCAGTAGACTTAGATTCCCTTAGTGAAAGTAGATTTATAGGTATTAATGTTGCAATTTTAATTTTTGGGGAAAAAAGGTTTACTGCAATAACTGGGAACAGAATTACAGTATTAAATTATAAATGAGGAACTGTGATGCCCATAAGCTAAGCTGTGGAAATAAATCTTAATCTATTGATAGCCATTGAAACTATGAAACACATTGTAACTATGAAAGAATGATCGAGTTCAATAAAAAAAATGTTTAACAATGTGGGAAGCAGGCAGATTAATCGTATTGTTATTCCACAAAACAACTTTTTTTATGCATTTTAGAATAAAAAAAGTCAACTTTAATCCCTGCACCAGATACATAAACTTGTATCTTTTTCCTTACTTTCTGTATTTAAATATATGGAAACCCTTTTCAATCTTTAAAAAATTTGAGTTACTGGTAGACAACTAAGGTAAACCTGAAAAAGGCCGATGATGTAATAAAGAATACTAGATGTAACGGATAAGAAGAAAGTACATTAAAACAAGTATCAGAATTTCATACCGTTGCCAATAAGTGGACAACACTGTCATAATGTTTGAACCTTGGGACAGAATAATATAAATGTCATTTTGCTCTGTATTTTCTACCTGCAATGAATTTGTGTCTATTATTATCATTATTTATATCTAGAAAATTTCCAAAAGCTGTTTTCTCCATAATTCTGTTTGTGTAAATTTTTCAAACCACTTATTTTACAGTTAATGATGTCAAAAAAAATAGTCAAAAATATATTATAAACATATTGCAATCTTGTAACTTTGCAATAAGTATAATACTGAGGGTATGAGAGTGAGAAAATATGGTAATTTTGTTCTGAGAATAAGAACGTTATAAAATTTCTTTGATGCACTTGATTAACTATACACTTCTTTATGAAAATATTGTACATCAAACTCCGAATGGCTATTGTTTACCAGTAATGTCCGACAATTTATTTTTCCAGTACAGTCTACCTTTTATGTTCATAATGAGGAATGTTCTTGAAACAGCTCTAAGCTGTATGTATTGTTGATTATAAGAGTCATTAAGGTTAAATGAATCTTGCAAGAAAATCAAATCAGGAAAATAGAAGTTAGGGGGAATTCCGTTAATTTTGTTTTCATTTTGTGAAATATTTGAATAGTCACTTACTTGTCTCTTCAGGAAATTTATGGGCTACATACAGAACAGTATTTATTTTTATTAATTTAATTGGGTGTTCAGATCACTATCTGCTACCATTTTTGTGATTACTACTGCAATTTTATTTTTTCAGTGCTCTTGACAAGATCATCCTACAGGGTTACAATGCTTTACAGTTGATGTATTTCTTCACTGCAGGCCCAGATGAAGTTAAAGCCTGGACTATTCAGGTACGGTTTTACAGTGTAATAAATATTTCTTAATCTATAATATTAGGGAGTCCCTTTTTAAATAGCTGAAAACTTCATTCCGACAAAGTGGCTTGAATTTTATATCTGTTGCGTAACTGGAATACAAACCAATGCTATTTATAGGGGTATTATTTTCGGGGAAGCTGAAAGGACGAGCCATTAAAATTTAGTGAGGGTCAACTACCCATCCCGCTAGTTAGGGTGGGTGGTTGCTTACTACCCCTCCCACTCACACACCTGGGATTGCACTCGCTTTGCTTTTGGCTCGGATGGAGTGCGGTTGACACCAACCTTTATTCTCTCCAACTTTTGGACTGCCATTAATCGCTTTTTTGCTTTTACTTTCAGTGTATGTGTATGAGTGCTGTGTTCTCCTACGGCCATGCAGACTTGTTCCGGAACTAAGGGCCGCACCTGCTGGAAGTTCATGTTTGCTGTGGAAACGGATCCCCACAGTCTTTGCTTCGTCTGCAGAAGACAGTACTACGACGAAGATAACAAGTGTAGCGAGTATCAAGTATGGGTGTAGACGGAAGAAGAAGTCTAAGTGGGATTCTCCTGCTTTGAAGCAGAAGAAAAAGAAGGTTTCTTCCTCCGCCTCTTGACCTTCCTCCGAAGCTCCTACTCGGATGGCTTCCTCCTGGGGCCGACGAGTAGTATCGTAGGCCAATTATCACCTGGCCAACCTCGGTTCTCGAGAGACGGTGCTGCCTCCCCTTGTGGGGTTGCCCCAGCTCTCCCCCCAAGTGAGGTTGTTTCTCTTTCTCCTCTGTTTCAGCTCTGGCTGTCGTTGGGTTTTCCCAGGGAACCTTTCAAGCAAGCGTTACTGCCGATTTTGCACCGTGGTGCTGACCTTCAGCACATGTTAGCTTCGGACGTCGACCCCTTATCCGTCATCGACGTCTTGGTGTCGAGGATCTCTTCTGCTGCCCTCCCTGCTGCGACTGCGACTGCGTCCTTTTCTCCATCTTCCGTGACCAAGAACTTCGCTCCTTCCCCTGACAAACATCCTTCGGGGGGGGAGAGCAAAGTCCGAGGCACATCTTTCCGGCGAGTGTTTCCCTTTTGAGTAAAGGGTCTCGCATAGAAACTCCTCTTCGGATGCATGCTGATCTTACGCTTCTACATCGTCGTGTCGGCGGCAGGCGACTTTGCCGTGTCCGTCTTCTTCGCCTTCAGGGTGCTCTTGCTCCATCGGCCAAGAGACGTCTCTTCACCTCCACTCCTCCTCAGTCTTCTTCTTCGAAAAAAACTGTTCAACCTTCGCTCCGTCTCCGATCTCGTCTCGTCACTCTACTCTACGTCTCACCAGCCCATCGTTCTCCGGCTCGACAGTCTCACCATCGTCCAGCAAAGCGTGATTCGCCTACACCTTCACCTCGTGAATCGCCTGACCATCGTCATCAAGCGATTTTTCTTGTACCACCTAACCGGTTGGTTACTCGTGAATCATCTTCTCCATTGCTTTCAGCGCGTGAATCACCTGACCTTCGGCATCGAGCTACTTCTACACCAACATGTCTATAGGTCATGAATCGCCTGACCGTCGTCATCGATCGATTTCTTGTGTACCACCTAAGCGTGTGGTTACACGTAAATCGCCTATGTCTTCGCTTCCAACACGTGTATCGCCTGGCCATCGACAACGAATGACATCTTTCCACCTAAGCGATCGATTTCTCGTGAATCACCTACGCGTTCGACTTCGCTTCATACTACCACTAAGCGAGAATCGCCAACAATGCGGGAATCGCTTCCACATTGGAAATTGCCTGCTCGTCAGCATTTACCTGGCTGTCAGCGTTCACCTACCCTACAATGATCGCCTGCTCGTCAGCGTTCGACCGCTCAGCAGCGTTCACCTGCTCGTCAGCGTTCACCTGCTCGTCAGCGTTTGCCTGCCCGTCAGCGTTTGCCTGCCCGTCAGCGTTCTGCTCTTCAGCGTTCACCTGCTTGGCAATGGTCACCTGCTCGTCAGAGGTCGCCTATCTGACGGCATTCACCTCATCGACCTCACGATTAGCGTAAACCTTCGCCGTTTTGAGAAACACGTATCAATCATCCAATGAACCAGCACTCATCTATACATCAGAGCCTTCCTAAACCATCACTTCGCTCTCCAGTGGAGCATGTTCGCTCACCTGTTCGTGAGCCTCTTCAACGTCGCTCATTGGTCAGTCTTCACTCCTAGCAACGCGTGAGTCGTATCCTTAGCGTTGTACCAACCTGCCTCTCGGGCAGTTGTAACGATCGATCCCACATTACCACGGTATCGCTTTCCAATGCGGGAACACACTCCCTCCTATCATTCTTCCAGCCATCGATCTTCGTGTTGTTAGCAGAAGGCTTCTCGTCGCTCCCCAACACTTCGTTAACCATTCTCTTGCAAGAGAGGATCTCCAACTGCAACCACCAAAAGCGGTGGTTTTGGACTCCAAAAAAGGTAGGGTGAGTAACAATCGTTCTTCGTTGCCCCACTCCCCTCCCCACAAACGTTGAACGTCGCAACTGCCAGGGAAGGAGGTAGGGGCAAGTTTCAGGATTTCAGGATTCCTAAGCTTCCAGCGTTTAGAAAGGAATCTGCTTCTACGGCCCCTAAATCCTCAGCGTCTGTTTTGGAGACCCTGCGGAAGGACCATTTATCCGCTCTCCTTTCAGGGGATTTATCAGGAAGTGCTTCGAGAAGCAAGCAGCCATGGCGAAGGCTTGAGTAACTGCCCTAACCAGGGCGGTTACTTAAGCCTTCGCCCCCATGCTTCCTTCACATCCGTCAAAAGCCTCAACAGTTTCTACCGATTTGGGAGTAAGGATCACAAATGCTTCTTTCCCCCTGAAGAGGAAGAGGGGATCTCCTGATAAGGTCCTTTCAACTAGAGTCAAGCTGACCCTGATCAGGACGCCTAGGGTAGAAACCTCCCCTAAGGTTTCACCGTCGCCTCGGCCCCTCAGTGCCTTATTCACCGTTTCTGGAGGCAATCAGGGAAGAGTCAGTGTCGGACTCTCCTCTTCCGTCACCGACAGAAAGACCCCAAGGAGAGAACATAGTTTCACTTACAGCTCCTTGTTCTCTTTCTTCTGAGGTCACGACATCTAGACCTTCTGCCCTGGAGCCTAGGAGGAAACTTAAGGACTCCTCCAGGACTCAGAACTCCTCTGAGGATTCCAGTAGCCGAGTTAGTCTTCCAGTTGACGGCCACGATCCACCTCAGGGTGAGACCTCGGTGGTGGATGAAGATCTTGCTGCCAGCCCAGCTTCGGACGAAGAACAGAAAGAGTCAGAACACGCCTTTTGGCAGGATATGACCATCATGAGGACCCTTAAGATGTTACCAGATTTGGAAACGTCCCCTCAAGAAGGCAAGGCACCTAAAAGCCTCCTAAAGCCAGTGTAGCTTTGCCCTGGTCCCCGGGGGTTAAAGGGTGTCCAGCTTGAGATCGCCTCCCAACTGTCTTCCATCTCTTGAGTTTTTCCATTCTTCCTCATCCACTAAACTCCTCCCACCTTCAGGTGCCAACCAGAGGAAATATTACGACATTAAGGACAAAACCTTCTTGACAGTGTCTCTCCATCACTTCCTAGAAGAGCTGACGAAGGGAGTCTCTCTAGAGAGGCTCTCTTTGCGTCAGGTCTCTTTCTCATCATCTGAGAAGGTAGCGAAGTACGCCATGCAGGCTACTTCGTGGCTGGATGGGATTGGTAGGAATCTTGGTGCGAACCGAGGATTTCAGTAAGGATTGTACCAGGAAGGCTTTGGAGACCTTTCTTCTCTCTGGCACCTGCACCATTGAGTTTCTGGCCCACCAGGTAGCGACCCTGTGGGCCAATACCATTCTGAAACGAAGGGACGCATTAGCCGAGAGACTACCAGCAGGTTCCTAACGCCGAGATCACTAGGCTTCGAACCTCCTCCATGGAGTGGTTCTTCCTCTTCGAGCCTAGGGTGAGCAGGCTGTGGAGAGGTAGAGGAAGTCCAACACGAACTCCCTCCTTCATAGGGCCCTTACAGCTTGGCCCTACAGACCTCCAGCGCTTCCAAAGATCAGCCAGGTGAAATCGTCATCGAAGAAAATGGAAGTAATTTCTAATTCTAAGGAGTCTAAGAATTACTAATTCGAAGGTGTCTAAGAAACTTTTTCCTGTCAAGGACGGGAAAGGCAACAAGTCCAACCGTGGAGGGAAACACTGGAGAGGTGGCAGTAAAAACTGCAAACGCTAGGATAGGTCACCAAACCCGAGGCGGTCTCCGTGATTCGCTCAGGGTATTGCGTCCCATTCATTTCATCTCTCCCTCCATTGACCAAGAATCCAGTGCTGGTGAGCTCCTTTGTGATGGGATCAGCAAAGGGGCAGGCCTTTTGTGCCAAATTCCAAACCATGTTGGAGAAGGGCGCTCTCCAAGAGGTCCTCGACCGGTCCCCAGGCTTCTTCAGTCTACTCTTTCTTATGAAAAAAGCGTCTAGAGGGTGGAGACCAGTCATCGATCTCTTAGCTCTGAACAAGTTGGTCGAACAGACTTCGTTCAGCATGGAGACGGCAGACACAGTCAGACTAGCGATAAGACCACAAGACTTCATGTGTACACTGGATTTGAAGGACGCATACTTCCAGATCCCAATCCATCCGTCTTCAAGGAAGTATCTGAGATTCAACATCAACAACAAGACATATCAATTCAAGGTGCTGTGTTTTGGCCTTTCCACAGCACCCCAGGTCTTCACAAGAGTATTTGCTCATGGGTCTTCCTGGGCCCACAGGTTTGGCATCCGTCTCCTTCGTTACCTGGATGACTGGTTGATCCTGGCAGACCCGGTGGCAACCCTTCTTTAGCACCGGGACAAACTTCTGAGGCTTTTCAAAGATCTAGGGATTATGGTGAACGTCGAGAAGTCTTCCCTGCTTCCCACTCAAAGACTGGTATACCTGGGCATGGTATTAGATGCCAATCTGCACAAACTTTTCCCATCAGACGACAGGATGGCTAGGCTGAGGAAAGTAGCAAGACCTTTCGTTAGACGGGAAGAACTCTCTGCCCCAAAGTGGCTGTCTCCTCAGGCACCTGTCATCCTCGGCCCTTCTAGTTCCCAATGGTCACCTCAGGATTCGATCCCTCCAGTGGCGTCTAAAGTCCAATTGGAATCAGGCCTTCTATTCCCCAGATACTGATTCCCATGGGATCAAAGGAAAAGACGGACCTCGGATGGTGGTTGGCAGACGAGAACCTGCTGAAGGGTGTCGATATTCTCGTCCCTCCGCCCGATTAAATGCTGTTCTCGGATGCATCAAAGGAAGGGTGGGTGCCCCACGTGCTGCACCACACAGCCGCGGACCTTTGGTCAGGGGCCGAAAAGTACCTTCACATAAATCTCTTAGAGGTGAAGGCCGTCTTTCTGGCCCTTCAAGAGTTCCACCAGTTCCTGGCGTGTCACTGAGTGGTGGTGATGAGCGACAACACCACGGTAGTGGCTTACATCAAGAAGCAAGAAAGTACTTTTTTGCAGCCCCTAACCCATCTAGCAGTAGAGATACTAACCGGTCTCACTGTCAGCTCGCTTTATTCCAGGAAAGAGGAATGTCCTCGCCGACAATCTGAGCAGAGCATCGCAGATAGTGGGTTCCGAATGGTCTTTGGATCATCTAGTAGCCAACAAAGTCCTGACTTTGTGGGGATCTCCGACTGTGTATCTGTTTGCAATGGCCCTGAACTTCAGGCTCCCACGGTACTGCTCCCCAGTCCCAGATCCCAAGGCTCTGTGGCAAGATGCATTCCAACAATGATGGAACAACATAGACCTATACACATTCCCACCATTCTGTCTGATGAGAAGAGTACAATACTCAACAAGACCAGAGCATTGGTCAATCTTGTAATGACCCTCATAGCTCCGCTATGGCATCATGCGGAATGGTTCCCAGACCTTCTGTTGCTCCTGACGGAGCTCCCCAGAGAACTTCCTCCAGGACACAATACTCTATACTCAGACAACCACATGTCAACATCTATCACAAGGCAGTAGCTTCGCTACGTCTTCACGCCTGGAGACTACCCAGCATCTCCTCACACAGAGAGAACTTTTGCAACACGTTGCAGAAATGATGTCTGGATATCTGTGAAAATCTTCAGCCTCAGTCTACCAGGCGAAGTGGAATGTCTTCTGTGGTTGGGGTTGTGGAAGGGGTCTCAATCCACTCTATGCCACTATTCCATTAATAGTGGAGTTTCTCGTGTATTTGCGGGAAGAAATGCGTCTTTCAGTTTCATTGGTTAAAGGCTATCGCTCAGCCTTGAGTCTTGTCTTTAAACTGAAAGGAATTGACATTTCCTCATCGCTGGAACTTTCCCTCCTCATACGAAGTTATGAACTTACCTGTCTTCAGTCGGAAGTGAGACCTCCCCCATGGAACGTAGTTTGAGTTCTTCGATCCACAATAACCATTACACCAGGCAACAGATCTCCACCTGACTTGGAAGACAGTGTTCCTCCTCGCCTTGGCATCAGCCAAACGAGTTGATCTGCATGGTCTATCTTATGATGTCACCCATTCACAGGGATGGGGAGATGGTAAGCTTCAGCTTTGTCCCTAAATTTATTGCAAAGACTCCTAGGTTCGAATCCCTCCGGATAACGAGTCTCCGCTCTGTAACTGACGACCCAGATCATCTGTTACTTTGCCCAGTAAGGTGTTTGGGGCTACACCTCAAGAGAACAGCAGCAGCTCGGCCCAGAGTGTTCACATTCTTCGTAAGCATGGGCAGAACCAAGAGGAGGGTCACAAAGAACACAATCTGCATAGATTCGCAAAGTCATTGACTTTGCCCTGAATCCCGACCCTCCTCCAGCACATCGTCCCTGAGTTCATGATATCAGGGGCATTGCTACATCCCTGGCCTTCAAAAAGAACTACTCTGACACAGGTATTACAAGCACGTGTTTGGAAATGCCAAACGACGTTCATCGCCCACTACTTGTGAGACGTGACCCACAGGAACCTCGATACGTTCTCTGTTGGTCCTGTAGTGTCTGCACAACAGCTGGTTTAGTACCTCAAGCTCCTTATTTGACAAGTAGCAGAAGGTTGAGGGCACTAGTTACCTGGGTTTTAGTCTTAAGTGAATGAAAAGGAATGTCTGGCTCTTTTCCTTTCTTCATCCTCTCCTCTCTTTGGGAAATCAGCATCCTGGAACCTTTGCACAAGCTGGCCTCAAACCTCTGCAGGTAAACCATCGCTCCCTTGTGTAACCTAGTATTGTTCCAATACTGTTGCGTCCCCATACCCTGGCGAGGTGGTATTGGGAATGTCTCGGTCTCTTCAGTTATTTCTTACAAGACTCGGAATAACGTTTACCTGGACAATCACATTGCTAGTTTATCACCACAAACAACTTGGGCAAGCCATTGATCATGCTTAGCAGGTTTAGCGAGGTGTTAGGGTCTCCTTATGGTTGCACAAAACTGCACAATAAGGAATACCCCAGGTAAAGCCAAAAAGCCAGATTGGCAGGGACGTCCACCCTCCTAATGGGTGAGTCACCCCTATAAATAGCATTGGTTTGTATTCTAGCTACGGAACAAATGACAAATTCGGAGGTATAATTTGTATTTTTCCTAACGATACAAACCTTAGCTATTTATACATACTTACCCGCCAACCCTGTCCCCCTTGAAGTCCTATCTACAATTAAAGTAAGCGCAATTACAAGTGTGAATGGGAGGGGTAGCAAGCTACCCCCCTCCCCCCTAACAAGCGGGATGGGTAGTTAACCCTCACCAAATTTTAATGGCTCGTCCTTTCAGCTTCGCCGAAAGTAATACCCCTATAAATAGCCAAGTTTGTATCATTGGGAAAATACAAATTACCTCCAAATTTGTCATATTTATCCTAATTTTCATCATTTGGATATTGTTAACCTTTTCTATTATCCAACCTTTATCCCTATATGCATTCTCATTCTGTATGTATCTATCAAATTTGCTTATGTTGATTTTATTTATATATGTATCTACAGTCACTCTTAATCATACCATTACTTCCACAAACTTCTCACCATGTGTCTTTATATCCCTATATGCATTCTCATTCTGTATGTATCTATCAAATTTGCTTATGTTGATTTTATTTATATATGTATCTACAGTCACTCTTAATCATACCATTACTTCCACAAACTTCTCACCATGTGTCTTTACATGCAAATTCTTCTTTACTTTATAGAAAGGAACTAAGGCTCCAGGGGCAGCAGGCAAAATTCACACTGACTTCGAAAAAGGCTTTATTATGGCTGAAGTGATGAAATTTGATGATTTTAAGGAGTTAGGTTCTGAAGCAGCTGTAAAGGTGAGGCCATCTATTTTTTTTTTTTTTTTTTATTTTGCTTTCTAACTTCTTTTAGCTTTTGTTCTGTATGGCTTTCTATTACAGTTTCACCTTGTTGATGCATTGGCCACATTGCCTTATTCATAAATCCAGTTTTCATCTTTTCTCAAGGAAGGAATGTTGGTAAATTTTGATTAGCTAAAAGAATATTTGAAAAAAAGTTTAGTTATAAAAAATATGCAAATTTAATAGAATACAGTAATCTCCTGGTATATCATAGTTCACCTATCTACAGAAAGTTATTAGAATACAGTAATCCCCATGGTATATCGTGGTCCACTTATTGCTCCCTGGATGCATTGTGGATTTTTAACTGTATTATATGTAAATCTCTATCGCAGACTCCTTTTTATTTTGATTTTTAGTGCTGTTGGGTTTTATAGATTTCATATTTTAATTATTTTTTTTAATAGTTATTATTTGTCTTAATCTCCCCTGATGTTCATATTAAATAAACAAGAATTGGTGAAGGAATCTGATTTATTCTGCTCATCTTTATTCCCTGTGGCCGCGGGGGCATAAAAACAATTAGAATAGCGCCAACGTATCCCTGCGTGTCGTAAGAGGCGACTAAAAGGGACGGGACAAGGGGGCTGGGAACCCCCTCTCCTGTATTTACAATCCTGTGAAACATCATTAAAGAGATGGAGCTGGGGGGAGAGTGACTGCTCCCCGCACTTTTGTTTTGTTTGATGTCGGCTACCCCCCAAAACTGGGGGAAATGCCTTGGTATGTGTATGTATGTATCTTTCTTGCAGTGGTGAAGTTATTTCTTTCTTATAGCAGAGGAGTTGGATTTTAGTTGACCACCTTATTATAAGAAGTACAGTGAAAGTTTGAAATATATACTTCTTTATATTGTAAAGGAAAAGGAATGTTGATAAAGCTCTAACCTAACTTAACCCAAAGAATTTTTTGCATATACTACACAACAAAACTTTTACTTATGCAACTTCGATGCTTTCATTCAGTTTAGATTCTTTGAGTTTATTTATATTCTCTGTGATAGTGAATATAGAATGCTTAATTCTGTTCTGAAGCATTTTGTAATAGTTCTATCCGTTTTGGGTATAGTAGCAGGTGTGTTCAGATCGTTCAATACTGAAAGATCTCCTATAGTTAGGTCAGTTTTCTAGAGTTCGGTATATTACAGTATTTAAAGGGTACAAGATTTGAACTGCTGGAAAATCTATCACTTCAGGTTTTCAGGATATTTTATTGGCTGTAGTGTTAGGTAAATGTACAAAAAATTACAAGCCTTAATTTGCAAGAATTTTGAAGATAAGAATCCTAGAAATATTTTCGTTACTAGATAGATTGTTCCTCTTTTCCTGGTGGCTGACTTTAGGAAATCATATAAGGGTAATTAGAAAGTTAGAAATGTAATAAAAAAGAGTTATTCCAGCACTTGTTTATGTAACCAATCTAATTCTGGGTCTTAATATATGGAACTGACGGTGAGGGAAAAATATATAAGAAATAGTTTGTAAAATTAAGAAACAAAAATCCTTTTAAGAACACTTTAATTTTTATACCAAAATTAAATGCATAAACTTATAAAGCTTCTAATCTCTGTTGCCATTGAGGAGTAGAATTTTTTACTGCACGAATTTTCTTTAACTTGATGATAATATAATAGATATATGTATATATATGTATATATATATATATATATATATATATATATATATATATATATGTATATATGTATGTATGTATATATGTGTATGTATATATATGTATGTATGTATATATGTGTATGTATATATATGTATATGTATATATGTATATATATATGTATGTATATATGTATATATATATATATATATATATATATATATATATATATATATGTATATATATATGTATATATATATATATATATATATATATATATATATATATATATATATATATATATGTATGTATGTATATATGTATGTATATATGTACATATATATTATATATATATATTATATATATATATATATATATATATATATATATATATATATATATATATATTTCTTCCTGTGAGATTTATTGTACTTTCTATAGCTTAATTTAATTCGATAATAATTCTTTGTTTTTTTTTACTTTATAAAATAATCTTTGGTTTGATGCCTTTCATGGGATCATTGTAGTTACAAACAGCGCTTCACCAGTACAATAGATCCTCCTCTTAATGAATGTGACTCCAATATTTGGCCTTTATTTGTTATATTATTCTGAAAGATTTGTTTCCCCCTTTTTTTTCAAAGTACCACAAAACATTAGGTGTTTTCCCCCATGAAATAAGTTGAAGTCGATAATCCTGAAGTGATTCAGTAATGGGTTTTCTACCTGTTATTCTTTCCTGGTGAATATCATAGCATAGAATTAAACTTCTCTCTCTTATTCCTTTCCCTGTGCTTTTTCTTTTTTCTTCAGTCATGGTCGGGAAAGGAGGATTTGGTTACTTGACATATTGGCTTCCGCATAGGAAATGTCTGTTATGGGTTGGAATTATAAAGCAAAGTCAGGTTGTCCATTTGAATTCATGCTAGACTATTATTTGCCATTGTTATATTTTTGGGTCTTGTTTTTCCACACTTTTTTTTTTATTGATTATGATTATGATATCAACTTGCTGATCTTGTAAATGCCACCTTCTTATGTACTCTACTTCTATACAGGCTGATGGGAAATATCACCAAAGGGGTCGCAATTATGTGGTTGAAGATGGTGATATCATCTTCTTCAGGTTTAATACTGGAGGACTCAAGAAGAAGTGAGACAGGCTCATGCTAGTTTTACTGGTAATATTATATGTCCAGATGATTGCTGTGTTTGTTTGCACACACCTCTAATGAATGCAGTAAACAGCATGACCAATGTGCCTCTTTTATTACCCTTTTTGTATCGGAGTTATGTTCGTTTTAATTTTATTGAAAAGTATTGTAAGATTATGATTGTCATCTTTTGTCATTTTTTCAACAAAGTTTAATGCCTATGTATTTATTGAAAAGAATGTTAAATATTATAGATTTTGTATTTATATACTGTAATGTAATGTAATCTTTGTTAATATTCATAAATAATTTCAATTTTGTTAGATGCATAATTGGTGACCTTTACAAGACAGGTCATTATGGGAGTGAGATGTCAGAGGAAAATGTAATTGGACCATATTAGACTTACCAGAGAATTAGCATGAGATAAATATAATCCCTTTCAAAACCTGGGATTTATTCATGCTTGATGTCGCATTTTTACTGCTGTTGCAAATGTATCTATTAGAAAATTAATTTTACTTCATTCAAGAGTAAAAACAAAAGTCGCTTTAACACTTAATGTAATCCACAGCACTGCTGAAAGAGTACATAAAATATTTGCACATAAAACCTAAATTTGGTCTTAAAAGCTTCACATGGTAAACTAAGTATGGTTCATTTGCGAGACATATTCTTGTATTTCATTGTACTCAGATTCACAGCTGATGTCAATATTTACTGTTTGATTTGTTTGTATTTTTACAGAATTACAGGCATTTCTTGAGAAGTAACTTCTGGTATTCTTTTATTATTTGATTTTTTGTACGATAAAGAAAAAATTAATTCACTTGAGAAACCAATATATTCTATTATTTGCCTTACACATTAAATGTTTGTGCTTACTAAACAGAACCTTACTAGTTTCTGAATATAAGAATATTAGAAAGAATTTTATTGGTGTCCAAAAGTTTATACATAGTTATTTTAAATGATTGAAGTAAATACACTACTTGAATACTGTAATATAGAATTGTACAACCTTAATGCAAAGTTTACTTAAGAAAAAATGTTCTTAACACAAAATGTTATACAATTACAGTACCTCTAGTACAGTAGGCGCCAAAACTGATGCAACAAATAGCAAAATTCATCATACGTACTTTGTTAGAAACTCTCGTTGTGTTACCAGTGAGTATATTTTGTTCCAATTATAGTTATCTTCTTTATCTGATAATAAGTATCAGTGATTAACTGTAGAGTCACAGAAGGTATTTTGTCAGCAGATGGTCATTGTTAATTCAATAAATTTTTATCAAAAGATAAAAAAGAATTTCCCTGTAGAAACATGAGTGCCGGTTCTACATGTGTTAAGGAGAGTTCAACATTGAATGGCAGTTGGAAGGACTGCATATAAGCATTAGTCTAATGTAATTTATAAATTAAATTTCTACTTTTATAATTTACATCGAAAGTTGTTATGATTTGTTAAAATTTTATGGTAAACCCAGCAGGTATTTATAAAGCTCGTGGTTGTGAAACCTAATTAATGGAAAATCAAGTTTGCATCCATGTAGATATCCAAACAACTCCCTTCTTAATAACAACCTGGAAGACATATTTCCTTGATTATTGAAAAAGGCCTAACCATGTAGCCAATTAAACAGACATATAACTTGGGTTTCGTTTTTTACGACAACTTGTTTCTTATTTATATTTCATTTTTGGGCTCAGGCCATGTCGTCCTGATGGAAGGTTCCTTTAAGTAGCTTCCTAGGGTATATTTGACTACAGTAATATTCCCAGAGAATTTGACTTAAGGTCTCCAGAATTCTAACTCCTGGCGCGAATATCCTTAAAATTTCCTTTTAGGATATCGCATTATATTAGGTGATGTATTCTTGACACGCCACATAGCAATCTGCACCCCGCATAGCGTTTACGCTTCGAGGGGGAAAAGTGGCAAAATAAAAGAGGAGCCGTTATAAAGTTCCCTTCCTTCGTTACTGTTTGAGTACTCAGATGGCGTCATAATCTCCGCCATCTTTATTCCTTTTTCTGTAGCGGTCTCGCTCAGTGGTTTTCCCAGTGCTTTCTCGTTAATTGGATTTATTATGCAATCTCCAGCCTCTTCTGCCTCTGGAAAGTTGAGTATTTGATGCTTATGTTGTATAAATTTAGCTCTGGCCGTAAAGTAAAAAATTGAATCGAATTTAACTAATTTTTTGGCAGAGCTATTGCCTGGACCGGAGGCGTCTTCGGCGCTGTCGTTCGTAACACGAGTTATTTAGTTAGCCAGAATGTCTTTCCCGGTATACAGTGAGCCCTCGTTTATCGCGGTAGATAGGTTCCAGACCCGACCGCGATAGGTGAAAATCCGCGAAGTAGTGACACTATATTTACCTATTTATTTAACATGTATATTCAGACTTTTAAAACCTTCCCTTGTACGTAGTACTGTTAACAAACTACCCTTTAATGTACAGAACACTTAATGCATGTACTACAGTACCCTAAACTAAAACAGGCACAAATATTAAAGGCGATTTTATATCATGCGTTTCCTAAACACGCCAAAAAGCACGATAAAAAATGGCAACCAATGTTTTGTTTACGTTTATCTCTGATCATAATGAAGAGACAAACGCATTTACACATCTGTGTATAGGTTAGTTTTTGCATTGATATATTGATTATTCAGTACAGTATGTTGATTTTGTTATTACCAATGTTTTACTTCATTTTTCTTAGGACTTCCAAATTAAATGTTTTTCTTTATGATGCCGCCTGAAACGACGGCGTCATAAAGCACGCTCAGTAAACAAAGAAGGCATTTAACGCGCATGATGAAAGTGATAAATAATGATTTTTCAATATTAAACTTAGCCGGTGATCATATAAGCTGTCAGCTCTGCTGCCCGACAGAAAAACCTAAGGACAAAATACGCCAGCGATCGCTATACAGGTGGGGGTGTACATCAACAGCGCCATCTGTCGAGCAGGTACTCAAGTACTCCATGTAAACACAGAACCAATTTTCTCTCTGTCGTGCCACCGGCAAGACCTACTAAATACGCTGTTGCTTACTGGATTGATTTTCACAGATTTTGGTGAAGTACTCATTTCTAGTTATTAGCTTTCGCTTTGCAGAGGTTATCTTCAATACTTCCTTGCATTCTTTGATTGAATTTTGGATTATTTGTTGACGACTTGGATAGATTTTGAATTTCCCCTTTGACTAATTCAAGATGGCTGACCCTTCTCAAGTCCCTAAATACAGGAAGTGTAGTGCTAGGGACTGTTCAAGGCGTCTTCCGAAGGCCTCTATCGATCCTCACACCATTTGTTCCAATTGTCGGGGTAAATCCTGTCAATGGGAAGATCGGTGTGAGGAATGCGTTGGGCTTTCGGAATTCGATTTTCTCGAATTCCTTAAATATTCACGTAGGCTAGAGAGAGATAGAGTCAGGAGGAGTTCATCTCGCTCAGTTGATTTTTCCTCTCCCCATGCCCCACAACCTATTCCTTCCCCTGTAGTGGTTGCTCCTGATCCCCCTTCTAGCACTCAACAACCTTCGATGGCAGATATGATGCGTGCCATCCAGGCTCTGGGTGAGAGAGTCGAGTCATTGGCGAGTGACCGTAACCAACTCATGGCAGACGTCAAGGAGTTGAAGGGTAAGAGTGCAGTGGGTAGTGACCTAGTGAGTGGAAGTGTTGTGAAAAGTGTTAGTGTTGCGCTTGAGGGTGCGTCTGTTTGTGCCTGTCGTCCTCCCAGTCCGGGACCTCTTGCAAGCTCCCAAGCCCAGGGGAGAAGCAATGTCGTACGACCAAAGGGTTCGACAGGCTTTAATCAGCGGACAGACGTTCCCTCCGTGGTTTCGGACGTATCTTGCCAAGATCGCCCCACCCACAAGAAGACGAGAGAGCCCATTTATTCCTCGTCTGCGGAAGATGTTTCTCGGCAGAAACAATGGACCAAGGTCTCACGACCTCTCAAACGCAAGGTCCCTTCCGCGCAAGTCCAACGGCCCAGTTGTAGCCACTGGGTCAGTTCGGACTCGCTGCAGTCTTCAGATGACTGCACACCTCCTAAGAGAGGCAAAGCGGTACCGCAACAGGCAGTAACACCGTCTGTTGCCGCACCTGCTACTGTAGACCCTAAGTGGGCCTTGCTGCAGACCATGCAGACACAGTTGTCATCGTTAATGCAGGACTTTCGTGCGGAGAAGGTTGACGCTGCACCCGTTATCCTACATCCAACCACGGTTGTGCGTCCAGTTGACGCTGAGGCTACCTTCTCCCGCACTCCAGCTGTGAGAGTCCCGCCACCCATGCGCACTGTACCCTGCCAGCCGCATGTTGACGTTCGCCGACGCACGGAACCCTCCGTTGACGTTCGCGGACGCACGGAACCCTCCGTTGACGTTCGTGAGTTACAACAACAACAACCTAAGTTGTTTTGTTTTGACGCGGTGCGTCAACCTCCGCAACCCACTGTGGTTACCCCTACTCGCCCACAGCAGACTATACAGTCGGGAGTAGACGCTTTGCACCACCGCGCAGCTATGGTTGTTGCCTGCTCTCAGACCGACCAACAGTTCCATGACGTTGCGTCCAGTGCAGTCACGCATGCACCCGTGCTGCCGGACTCAGCTGACCAGCCAATGCCTACTCCTTTGCCGCTTCCTCTTCAGCATTCAGACGATGGACTCTCTGATGATGACGACGCTGCACACCTTGACGACCCGCACACGGACATCGACGAACCCAAGACCACGCCTCCCTCCCTGGACTTTAGAAAAGTACTTGCACTGTTTTAGGACTTGTATCCAGATCAGTTTGTTTCTGCGGCCCCACGCTCACCTCCATCTGAGTTCGCTTTAGGCACGCAGTCATCCGCGCCTGCCTTTACGAAGCTCGTCCTCGCCCGCTCGTCCAAGAGAGCTTTAAGGGTGTTGGGAGATTGGATGCAGTCCAAAAAGCACCTGGGGAAGACAGCATTCTTGTTTCCCCCTGCGAAACTCGCTTCCAGATCGAGCGTCTGGTATGCCACGGGAGAAGTTCTCGGCTTGGGAGTTCCTGCCTCTGCCCAGGGCGACTTCTCAAGTCTAGTAGACTCTCCCCGCAGGCTGGCCATGAGACGCTCCAAGATTTGTTGGACTCCTTCAGATTTAGATCATCTGATGAAAGGAGTGTTCAGAGCGTTCGAAGTGTTTAACTTTTTGGACTGGTGTTTGGGAGCGTTGAGCAGGAAGACCTCCCCTTCTGACAAGGAAACTTCCATGCTCATTATGTCCTGCATGGACAAGGCCATACGGGACGGTTCCAGTGAGCTTGCGGCTTCGTTCGTTTCCGGGGTCCTCAAGAAACGAGAAAACCTTTGCTCCTTCTTGTCAGCTGGAGTACTGTAACTCGATGTCAGAGGTCGGAGCTTATGTTTGCCCCTCTCTCGAAGTGCCTTTTCCCAGAGGAGTTGATCAAGGAGATTGCTGCCTCCTTGATTCAAAAAGACACGCATGACCTGGTTGCGTCATCTGCACGCAAAGCCACCCCTTTGCCTTCCGTGTCTAGACCCAGGATTGATACTCCAGCGTCAAGATTCATTCCGCCCTTTCGTGGCAGAGCCTCCAGCAGAGGAGGTGCTCGTGCCGAAGGGAAACGTGGGAGCAAGAAGAAAGGTACCAAGGCCTTTAGAGGCAGAGTCTGACTGCCACATTCTTCAGACAGCAGTGGGAGCCAGACTCAAGAACTACTGGCAGTCCTGGGAGAACAGGGGCGCAGATGCACAATCTGTGAAGTTGCTCAGAGAGGGGTACAAGATCCCATTCTTGCGCAAGCCCCCTCTAGCAACGACTCCCATCGACCTCTCTCCCAGGTACAGAGAGGAGGACAAGCGACTAGCTTTGAAGCAAGAGGTGTCTCTCTTACTAGAAAAGGGAGCGGTAGTCAAAGTCCGGGACCATCAATCCCCGGGCTTCTACAACCGTCTCTTCTTAGTGGTAAAGAAGACAGGAGGGTGGAGACCGGTGCTAGACGTCAGTGCTCTGAATGTCTTTGTCACCAAGCAGACGTTCGCCATGGAGACGGCAAAGTCTGTTCTAGCAGCGGTCAGGAAGGAAGACTGGATGGTCTCTTTAGACCTCAAGGACGCTTACTTTCACGTCCCCATCCACCCAGATTCCCAACCTTTTCTAAGGTTCGTTTACGGGAAGGTTGTCTACCAATTTCAAGCCCTGTGCTTTGGCCTAAGCACGGCGCCTCTTGTCTTTACGAAACTGATGAGGAATATTGCCAAATTCCTGCATTTAGCAGACATCAGAGCCTCCCTCTATTTGGACGACTGGCTTTTAAGAGCTTCGTCCAGTCGTCGCTGTCTGGAGAATCTAAAGTGGACTCTAGATCTGACCAAGGAATTGGGTCTCCTGGTCAATATGGAAAAGTCCCAACTGGTCCCATCCCAAACTATAGTGTACCTAGGGATGGAGATTCACAGTCAAGCTTTTCGGGCTTTTCCGTCGGCCCCCAGAATAAGTCAAGCCCAAGGATGCATCCAGAACATGCTAATGAAGGACCGATGTTCAGTCAGACAGTGGATGAGTCTGATAGGGACGCTTTCATCACTGGACCAGTTCATTGCGTTAGGGAGACTGCACCTCCGTCCCCTTCAATTTCACCTGGCTGTTCACTGGAGAAAGGACAAGACGCTAGAAGCGGTCTCGATTCCTATTTCCGAGAAGATGAAGTCATCACTGACCTGGTGGAAGGACAACATCAACCTCAGAGAGGGTCTGCCACTGACTGTTCAGACCCCCAACCACGTTCTCTTCTCGGACGCATCGGACACAGGCTGGGGTGCGACATTAGACGGTCGGGAATGCTCGGGCACCTGGAACGCGGAGCAAAGAGCGTTACATATCAACTGCAAGGAGCTACTGGCAGTTCATCTGGCCTTGAAAAGCTTCAAGTCCCTCCTTCTAGGCAAGGTGGTGGAGGTGAACTCCGACAACACCACGGCCTTGGCGTACATCTCCAAGCAAGGAGGGACCCATTCTCTGAAGTTGTACGAGATCGCAAGGGACCTCCTCACCTGGTCAAGAGATCTAAACCTGTCTCTAGTAACGAGGTTCATTCAAGGCAACATGAATGTCATGGCGGACCGCCTCAGTCGGAAGGGTCAAATCATCCCAACAGAATGGACCCTTCACAAGAATGTATGCAAGAGACTTTGGGCCACATGGGGCCAACCTACCATAGATCTCTTTGCAACCTCATGACCAAGAGGCTCCCAAATTATTGCTCGCCAATCCCGGACCCAGCAGCAGTTCATATAGATGCCTTTCTATTGGATTGGTCCCATCTAGACCTTTATGCATTCCCCCCGTTCAAGATTGTCAACAAGGTACTGCAGAAGTTCGCCTCTCACGAAGGGACAAGGTTGACGTTGGTTGCTCCCCTCTGGCCCGCGAGAGAATGGTTCACCGAGGTACTGCAATGGCTAGTGGACGTTCCCAGAACACTTCCGCTAAGAGTGGACCTTCTACGTCAGCCACACGTAAAGAAGGTACACCCAAGCCTCCACGCTCTTCGTCTGACTGCCTTCAGACTATCGAAAGACTCTCAAGAGCTAGAGGCTTTTCGAAGGAGGCAGCCAGGGCGTTTGCTAGAGCAAGGAGGACATCCACTCTTAGAGTCTACCAGTCGAAGTGGGAAGTCTTCCGAAGCTGGTGCAAGTCGGTATCAGTATCCTCAACCAGTACCTCAGTAACTCAAATAGCTGACTTCCTTTTATATCTGAGGAAGGAAAGATCTCTTTCAGCTCCCACGATCAAGGGTTACAGAAGCATGTTGGCAGCAGTCTTCCGTCACAGAGGCTTAGATCTTTCCAACAACAAAGATCTACAGGACCTCCTTAAGTCTTTTGAGACCTCGAAGGAGCGTCGTTTGGCCACACCAGGTTGGAATTTAGACGTGGTACTAAGATTCCTTATGTCAGAAAGGTTCGAGCCGCTACAATCAGCCTCCTTTAAAGATCTCACTTTTAAGACTCTTTTCCTCGTCTGCTTAGCTACAGCTAAAAGAGTCAGTGAGATACACGCCTTCAGCAGGAACATCGGATTTTCATCTGAAACGGCTACATGTTCTTTGCAGCTTGGTTTTCTAGCCAAAAACGAACTACCTTCTCGTCCTTGGCCGAAATCGTTCGATATTCCAAGCCTTTCTAATTTGGTTGGAAATGAACTAGAAAGAGTCTTGTGCCCTGTTAGAGCTCTTAAGTTCTATTTAAAACGAACTAAACCTTTACGAGGACAGTCAGAAGCTTTATGGTGTGCTATTAAGAAACCTTCTTTACCTATGTCGAAGAATGCAGTTTCCTATTATATTAGACTGTTGATACGAGAAGCTCATTCTCATCTGAATGAGGAAGACCATGCTTTGCTGAAGGTAAGGACACATGAAGTTAGAGCTGTCGCAACTTCAGTGGCCTTCAAACAAAACAGATCTCTGCAGAGTATAATGGACGCAACCTATTGGAGAAGCAAGTCAGTGTTCGCGTCTTTTTATCTTAAAGATGTCCAGTCTCTTTACGAGAACTGCTACACCCTGGGACCATTCGTAGCAGCGAGTGCAGTAGTGGGTGAGGGCTCAACCACTACATTCCCCTAATTCCATAACCTTTTTAATCTTTCTCTTGAAATGTTTTTTTATTGTTGTTTTTGGGTTGTCCGGAAGGCTAAGAAGCCTTTCGCATCCTGGTTGATTTGGCGGGTGGTCAAATTCTTTTCTTGAGAAGCGCCTAGATTAGAGGTTTTGATGAGGTCCTTTAGTATGGGTTGCAACCCTTGATACTTCAGCTCCTAGGAGTCGCACAGCATCCTATGAGGATCGCAAGGCTCAGTAAGGAAGACGTACTTAAAAAGGCAGAGTAATTGTTCAAGTCGACTTCCTTACCAGGTACTTATTTATTTTATGTTTGTTATTTTGAATAACTGCTAAAATGAAATACAAAATACTTAGCTCTTAATAATGTAAACATGTAATGCTGGTCTCTACCCACCCCCCTGGGTGTGAATCAGCTTATATGATCACCGGCTAAGTTTAATATTGAAAAATGTTATTTTTATTAATAAAATAAATTTTTGAATATACTTACCCGGTGATCATATATTAAAGGACCCTCCCTTCCTCCCCAATAGAGACCCAGTGGACCGAGGAGAAAATTGGTTCTGTGTTTACATGGAGTACTTGAGTACCTGCTCGACAGATGGCGCTGTTGATGTACACCCCCACCTGTATAGCGATCGCTGGCGTATTTTGTCCTTAGGTTTTTCTGTCGGGCAGCAGAGCTGACAGCTTATATGATCACCGGGTAAGTATATTCAAAAATTTATTTTATTAATAAAAATAACATATTACAGTAAAAGCTTTTAGAAAATATGTTATTACAAATATTATTTACCGTATCTATATAAAATCATACAGTACATACTGTACGTAGCAAAGCAGGAAAACAATTTACGAGAGAGAGAGAGAGAGAGATTGTTTCACTTACGTAAATGTAATTTTTAAACAAAAAAAATATGGTAGGTTACAACATGTATACTCTTCAGACTTTTAAAACCTTCCCTTTAACTTAATGCATACTAAACTAAAACAGGCACAAATATTAAAATGTTAGAATATTAAAGTAAAAAATAAAGATTGTTACTGTACTCACCACGAAAGAAGTTCAAGAAAAACTTGAATGATGATGGCGATGAATTTGCTGCACAGTAGAAATGATGATGAAGCTGATGATGTCTTCTACTGTGCAGCCAATGATAGTATTTGACGTCTCTTCAAACGGAGGTGTCTTTTCCTGGGACACTTCTTCAACTTCTTCAATTTCTTCCGAAGGCGTACTAGCAGGAGGAACTGGCTCTTTTTTGCGAGGCTGGAAGAACATTGTGATCGGAAGTTGCTGCCGCCGCTTCTTTTTTCGCTCTAAGAGCATCCTGTAGGGAGTCATGTCTTCATCGATTTTGTTGCAGAATTGCATAGAACGAACCATATCCTCGTCTCACTCTTGCAACAGTTCTTTCACCTCCTTTATATGGTTGCAGACCTTGGCAAGCCGTTCTAATGTTAAGCCCGTTTCTTCGACATTTTCTTGGGTCTCTTCCTGTGTTTCACTCTCTTCTTCACTGGCCGATTTCGTCAGGTCTTCTAGGTCTGCGTCAGTTAGCGGCTGGGAATGGCAGTCCAACAACTCGTCGACGTCTTCAGTCGTCATGTCGCCAAACCCGTCACCTCCAATTATCGCAGCCAATTGCACAGATTTGCGTATTGCAGAGTGTTGGATTTCAGACGGAGTAAATCCCTCTTTGTCGTAAACAATCTGGGGCCACAACTTCTTCCAGCTCGCATTAACGGTTGCAGGTTTCATTTCTTGCAGTGCCTCCTGAATGTTCTGCAGGCACGTGGCTATGGTGTACTTCCGCCAGTACGCCTTCAAATTAAAATCTTCATCTTCATCATCTTGGGCAGCATCCACACACGCAACGAGGTCTGCCAAGGTATTCTTCGTGTAGAGGGCCTTGAACGCCCTGATAACCCACTGGTCCATCGGTTGAATTAATGACGTGGTGTTGGGTGGCAGGAACTCAACCTGAACGCCCTCACGCGACAGGTCAGTTGCGTGTCCACCAGCGTTATCCATAAGGAGAAGGATCTTGAATGGCAAGCCCTTCTCTAAGAGATATTGACTGACTTGCGGGATGAAACACTGGTGGAACCAGTTGGAGGTCAGCATCTTCGTAATTCATGCTTTTGGATTATGCATCCAGTACACGGGAAGGAGATTCTTATTTTTATTTTTCAAAGCGCGAGGATTTTTCGACTTGTAAATAAGCCCCGGCTTTAGCAAAAATCCAGCAGCATTGCCACACATCACGAGGGTAACGCGATCCTTGAATGCTTTAAAGCCAGAGGCTTTGGCTTCTTCTTTGAACAGGAAAGTTCGCGACGGCATTCTCTTCCAAAACAAGCCTGTCTCATCCATATTAAACACTTGTTCCGGCTTGTATCCACCTTCGGCGATAATATTCTTGAACGTCTCGTTCACGTAAGTTTCAGCAGCGGCAGTGTCAGTGGAAGCAGCCTCGCCATGCAGGGAAACGCTTTTCGTGGCGAAGCGTTTCTGAAACTTCGCGAACCATCCTTTGCTGGCGGAAAAACGTTGTTTCTGACGCTGGGAATCAGTGGATGTCCCTGGTTGAGGTTCATCTACATCATCATCTTCTTCAGCATGGTCGCCATCGTCGTCTTGAGGTTCCTTTGCCGCAAAATTCTCATACAAGCTCAAAGCCTGGGTTCGAATGGTGTTCAGATCCAAGGCTATGTTCTTCTTCCGGCAGTCGGCAATCCACACTGCTAAAGCACCTTCCATGCGTACGATCGTTTTATTACGCATGGTAACGACTCGCTTCGCTGATCTGCTAAAGGTGATGGTAGCCGTCTTTCTAATGTTCGCCTCGTCCTTCTTGATATAGCGAACGGTGGATTCGTTGACTCCAAAATAGCGGGCTGCGGCCGCGTAACTTCTACCGTCTTTTAACATATCGAGAAGCGTCACCTTCTCAGCAATCGTCATCATCTTTCGGTGGCGTTTAGGCTCACTACCAGCCTTAGTAGAAGCAGAACGCTTGGGAGCCATTGTATAGTAGGGTTTAACAGAAAGTTCAACAAAAAGTTCAACTTAAAACAGTCATGCACAGCACAGATTAAAGTTCACAATAACTTACCATCATCTACACAGCGATATGGCGGGAGACAAAGTGACCGCGAAAAGATGCTGCGGGTTGGAGAAGCGGTCAAAACACCAATCACAGGCTAGATTACAATACTTTTGTTCTGATTCGTCATCTATCAGCGCTTGAACCAATCACAATCCGTCTTATATGCTACGTAGGTTACCAATTCAAAGTACAAGGTACCCTACGTATACAGTAATAATAATAATAATAATAAATAATGATAATAATAATAATGATAATAATAATAATAATAATAATAATAACAATAATAATTTTAATAACAAAAACAATAATGATAATAATAATAATAATAATAATACAGCTTTACGTACGCTATTGTTCCAACACAAATACTTACCTCGAACTACTTTCTTAGGAGTTACCTGTAATCTCCTCTCTACCGACTAGAGTTTTGTGTAGTATACCCTACGCCCGTTTTCTATGGAGGGCTAACCCGGGAGTAAAGAGAACGTGCCCCGAGGGTAAACCTGAGCTAGGTCGGCGTCAGCTTGGGTCCCGTTAGTCAGTAAGTTCTCTGGTCGCGTCGTGATACCATCACGCCGCTTTCTTCTCTTACGACCCTTTGTGTCCCGACTCGTGTGTCCCGCGTGGTATCTCTGTGCTTATCCCTTGTGTTCTTGCGTGTTCACTACCTTTCCTTGTGCTTCCCAAGTGTATTCCTTGTTTATTCCCTTCGTTACTGTGCCTTGTGGTTGTGTGCGATGGAGCAGATCCGCTGTTGTCCTGGGCCTAGAGCCGGAAAGTCGTGTGGAGCGTTCCTTTCCAAGCCCGAAGTAGACCCTCATTCCCTTTGCTCTTCCTGTAGAGGCAGAGTGTGCTCGCCATCGGATACGTGCATTGAGTGTGTTAGCTGGAGTGAGATCCAGTGGGTGCGTTACGGCACTAAGAAGAAGAAGTCGTCGAAACGTTCGCCCAGGAAATCTAGCATCTCTTCGCCGTTACCGTCACCCAGTGGACGGTCCGACGGGGCTTCTGTCTCGCCTTCCCCTACCCAGAGTAGGGGACGAGGTAAGTCCGTTGCGGGGAAAGAGCCGAGGGCCCTTCCCCAGGAGTCTAATGTGTTTGAAGTGGGGGTTGCTGGGTCTTCTCAGGCTAGTGGGGAGCCTGGTAGTGCTGTGTCTGGGGGTTCTGGAGACTCTGCCCTTGTGCTTGGGGGGCACGTTTCCTCCGACGACCCCTTGTCGTGTAGTAATGTTGTGCCTGTTTCTTCGCCCGCTTCGTGGGCCTGTGTTTCAGGTTCTTCAGCGGCTGGTGACGCCCAGGGAAAGTTGGACTCCACGGTAAGTGAGCCCTTCGGGTGGAGGCTCCCTAAAACGCCAGGTAGGTCCCCAATGCGGATGGAAGAGGGCCTGGATACCTGGTTCCCTAGTGTAGTGCGCCCAACCTCTTTTCCAGCTCCTCTGACGGCGGTTCCAGAGTCCTTCCTACAACCCTTGACCTCTGGTACGCAGCAGGTCGCAAAGCCCTCCGTAGCCCCCGCTCCTGCCCGTCGTTCGGGTGGTACAGTTTCGTCGGGCTCTTCAGATGGTGGTGCTTCGTTCTCTTCAGAAGAGGAAGCGAGGAGGAGACATCGGCGACGGAGGGAGCGGTCCAGGAGCAGACATTCCCGCTCAAGATCCCGTTCGAGGTTCAGTAGAAAACGGTCCCGATCTCCACGGAGGAAGTACAGGAAGAGTAGGTCCCCCGATGGTGATTGGGTCTTCGTTCCCCGTAAGAGTGAGTTGCAGCGTTCCCCTGACCGGCGGTCCAGGGATTTCTCGCCGCGAAGGCCATCCTCCAGACGCAGATATGACCCTCGCAGGGAGAAATGCGAGAAGGCCGCTTCAGGCAGGCGTAAGTCCGCGAAACTCCAGGCTCACCCCGCCCAGCGGGGGGAACCGTGCTTCTGTACGGGCAGCCTGGCCGAATCAGCACAGCTGGTTCGGCACTCGGACTTAAAGGAACAGTTCCCTCTGTCGGGTCAGCCCACGGGATCCGCGTCCTCGTCCCCCAGAGAGAATACACGAACGGTAGTCCTCGCCGGCACGGCGATGCCAGTTCTGACCCCCGAACCTGGTGCGGAGGTTCCCGCCGGGGAAGACCGGTACCACCGCAGGGGAGTGCCTGTTGTTCCAGAACCGAAGCGCCTGGTGGGAGTGCCCGGTGACCCGGCTCCTCGGGATCAGGCGGAAGGTACTGTTGACGATAGAGAAGGTTCCCCGACCGAGGACTCGGCGTATCGGAAGGTAATAGGCCTGATTCGAAGGCATCATCGGATTGAGGAACCGGTCCCAACCGACGAGGACTACTGGAGGTCCAGCCTGACCCGCTTGATGCAGGCACCCGTCCAACAGAAAACCTCCCTGGCCCTGCCTGTGGCCCGAGATTTTGTCCTGGAACGGGCTCATGTTGATAGAGTTGTGGCAGGCAATGCTGAAGCTCCCAAAACACAGAGCTCCTCGAAGTTGCTCCAAGGTTCTATGTGCCAGAGGGACAACGACCGGGAGCCTGCAAAGTGGAGCCTGCCCTCGACGTTCTGGGACAGGGTGCCCCGGAGGACAGAGCCTCCTCAGCCCCGATTTGCTTTTCGCAGTCGGAGGCTGCGATGATGGAGGAGATGTCGAAAGACTTGGTGCACGTCTCCTCTTGGTTGGACTGGTGGGCTTCCACGCTGGTAGGTGTTCAAGCCACATATGACTTAACAGACCCAGAGCAACAAAACCTCCTGACGGAGCTTATCATCTCCGGGGGCAAGACCCTGAAGTTCCTTACTTATCAGTCCCTTGCCCTTTCAGCGAACTGGGTTCTTCGCAAAAGGGACACTATTCTGGCGAGGCTTTCCCGGAAGGTCCCAGACAAAGAGGCGAGGGCCATGAGGAGCCTTCCTGTGTGGGGTGACTCCTTGTTCCCCTTGAAACAGCTAGAGGAGATTATGGAGAAGGTAGCTAAACGAAAGGAAGTGAACGCTCCCAGGCCTCAACCGGTAAGGAGGCCCTCCTACAAGAGGACAGCATGAGACGGGCCTTCTACTTCTCAGGCTCCTCCTAACCTGACGAGGAGAGAAGCCCCTTCTTCCTCGTGGGTTTCAGCGCCACAGCCCCCCCGTAGAGGAGCTCCAGCAGCGTCTGCCTCGTTTAGAACAGGGTATTCTGCCTCCAGGAGAGGCCGTTCAGGCCGCTCCTCCAGGAGGAGGTAGAGTGGGAGGCCCCCTACTCCTGCCCAAGCCTTAGTTTGGGGGATGCCTCAGACGACATTGGCAAGCATGGAAGGCTCACGGAGCGGAACCCTGGACAGTATCCGTACTGAAGGAGGGGTACAGGCTCCCGTTCTTAACGGAACCCCCACCTTTGATTCCGGCCAGCCTGTCGGAGTGGCTGGCACCCAAGGACCCGTTGAGGAGGGCGGCCCTTCAAGAAGAGGTGTCCACTATGTTGGAGAAGGGTGCCATGGAGGAGGTCCTGCACCCAGGACCAGGTTTCTACAGCCTACTATTCCTGGTAGAAAAGGCGACGGGGGGATGGAGACCGGTGATAGACCTGTCAGATCTCAACAAGTTTGTGCGCAAGACAGATTTCAAAATGGACACTCCGAAGTCGGTCTTGCTATCCTTGAGGGAGAAAGACTACATGATGACCATAGACCTCAAGGACGCATACTTCCGAATCCCGGTCCACCCCTCAAGCCGGAAGTTTCTCCGGGTGAAATGGGGTACCCAGATCCTGCAATTCAAGACCCTCTGCTTCGGGTTGTCGACAGCTCCCCAGGTATTCACGAGAGTCTTCACGACAGTCTCGGTGTGGGCTCACGAGCGAGGTATTTGCCTCATCCGGTACCTGGACGACTGGTTGCTTCTTTCCTCCTCAGAGGACGTTTTGAAGGAGCAAGGTGTAAAACTTCTCCAATTTTGCAAGGGTCTGGGTATCATGATCAACCCAGAAAAATCGAACCTATCTCCCTCCACCAGGATGACCTATTTGGGGATGACACTGGATTCCCGACTAGTGAAGGCTTTTCCGTCAGAGGAGCAGGTAAGCAATCTAATAAAGATCCTTCTCCCTTTCCTTTCGGGGCAACCCAGGAGGGCGAAGGACTGGCAAAGGCTAATAGGTCATCTGGTGTCATTGGAGAAACTGGTTCCCCAGGGAGACTCAGACTCAGGGCCGTCCAATGGAACCTGAAGAACTTCTGGAACCAACTGGACTCGCCCCAGAAATTAATTCCAGTCCTGCCAAACACAATACCCTCCCTGGAATGGTGGCATTGCCGGTCGAATACGTTCAAGGTGATGCCCTTCGCGACCGAGCCTCCCGAGGTGCTCCTATTCACAGACGCCTCCAACCAGGGATGGGGAGCCCATCTCCTCAACGAGACGGCGAGAGGAGCCTGGATGGACGAGGAGAAAGGCCTACACATCAATGTCCTAGAGTTGAAGGCAGTCCAAAAAGCTTGCCTGCACTTCATCGATCTACTAAGGGGAAACACTGTGGCGTTGATGTGCGACAACGCCACAGTAGTAGCGTACATAAAGAAGCAAGGAGGCCTCAAATCAAGGGAGTTGTGCGATCTCGCCCTAGAAATCCTGGATTGGGCGGAGGAGAATCAGATAGTGTTATTGGCAAGGTTCATCCCCGGGAAGAAGAACGTCCTAGCCGACGGTCTCAGCAGGATGGGTCAGATAGTAGGAACAGAGTGGTCCCTCCTCCCAGAAGTAGCCAGGCTCATCATTCAACGTTGGGGTTCCCTGGTGATGGACCTCTTTGCAACCAAGCTGAACGCACAACTCCCCGTGTATCGTTCTCCTGTCCCAGACCCAAAGGCAGCCTTGGAGGATGCCTTTCAGCACAAATGGGACAACCTAGACGTGTACGCTTTTCCCCCCTTCACGTTGATCAGGCAAGTGCTCAGCAGAGTAAGGGCTGCCCGGAACTTAAGGATGACTTTTGTAGCGCCCTGGTGGCCGGAGAGAGAGTGGTTCGCAGACCTAAAAGACATGGCAAGCCATCCTCCGTGGCCACTCCCCGACAGGCCAGATCTTCTACAACAGCCACACTTTCTCAGGTTCCACGACAACCCACAGTCTCTACGCCTTCACGCCTGGAGACTATCGAGCGCCTCCTGAGGAAGGAAGGATATTCGTCAGGACCGGCTAAGAAGATGTCACGATACCTGAAAAGGTCGTCGGCAGCGGTCTACCAAGCGAAATGGGCCTCTTTCACGAAGTGGTGCGCTTCGAAGAGCATCAAACCCCTCAAAGCCTCAGTCCCAGATATCGCAGACTTTCTAGTATATCTCAGAGACGAGATAGGGATGTCAATCCCAGCTATAAAAGGAGTACGAGCAGCCTTGGGTCAAGTCTTCCTTCTGAAGGGCATCGACCTGGGCTCCTCTAAACACATCTCTATGCTTATCAGGAGTTTTGAACAGTCCTGCCCCCCTCAAACTGTTAGGGTGCCCCAGTGGGACTTGGCTAGGGTTCTGAAGATGTTAAGTAGCCCCCCGTTCGAACCGATGAAGGATATTGTAGACAGGGATATCACTCTCAAGACGGTCTTTTTGTTGGCCTTGGCCTCTGCGAAAAGGGTAGGGGAGATCCATGGGCTGTCTTATGACGTCTCTCATTCGAAGGGGTGGAGAGAAATCTCCCTCAAGTTCGTCCCTTCGTTCGTGGCGAAAACCCAGAACCCAGCAGTCTGGGATCCTAAGTTCGAGGGGTTCTCTCTGCCAGCTATTCCTAGGACTGGGAATCCAGAGGATTTGAGGTTATGCCCTGTCCGGGCCATTAAGAAATACCTTGAGAGGAATGCACATCTCCGGCCGGGCATCAAGGGCCTTTTCGTCTCCACAAATGTTACAAAGAAGCAGGTATCGAAGAATACCATATCCTTTTGGTTGAGACAAGTTATTGCCAGGGCCTACAAGGAGGAGGGACTGGCCATGCCAGGTACTCCTACGCCCCATGACATCAGAGGACTGAGCACTTCCTTAGCCTTTGAGAAGAACATGGCAGTGGGCCAGATCCTTTGGGCGGGAACCTGGTCGAACCAGTCGACCTTTACTGCCAATTACCTCAAGGATTACTCAAGAAGGTCTTTAGATGGGTTCTCCATTGGGACAGTCATCTCCGCGCTCCAAGTGATTTAACGGTGAAGCCCCAGGCACAATCGTGGATAGCAAAACCAGGAGACACAGGTTCGTTCCTTTTCACCCTAATCCCCGTTTCCTATCCCTATCGGAGATAACCACACATGTAACCAATGAAGAACACGTCTCTGCAACTTTGTTACTGGACTCAACATCAGAAGATTTTTCAAAGGGTGAGTACTTAGACACTAACGTAAGCTCTTTGTGTAGTTTACCCTACCGTTCGTTTCCCAGTTCTTTAGAACCTAGTTCATATCTAGGCTACTTGGCGTCCGCTTTGCTGGGTGTGAAGGTCAGGAAGACACTCCCACCTCCTAAAGTGTAAGTCTCCTAAGAAAGTAGTTCGAGGTAAGTATTTGCGTTGGAACAAATCAAAAATTTTAAGTAATTTTTATTTTTCCTAACATACTTACCGAGAACTACTTTGGGGTAATGGCCTTCCCTACCTTCCCCGAGTGCCTTTCTGCCCTTGCAGGGACTTGTTGCAACATCCGAGGAACTTACTGACTAACGGGACCCAAGCTGACGCCGACCTAGCTCAGGTCTACCCTCGGGGCACGTTCTCTTTACTCCCGGGTTAGCCCTCCATAGAAAACGGGCGTAGGGTATACTGTACTACACAAAACTCTGGTCGGTAGAGAGGAGATTACAGGTAACTCCTAAGAAAGTAGTTCTCGGTAAGTATGTTAGGAAAAATAAAAATTACTTAAAATTTTTTATTTTTACGCTTGTTTTGTTGTAGGATATGTCTCTCTCTCTCTCTCTCTCTCTCTCTCTCTCTCTCTCTCTCTCTCTCTCTCTCTCTCTCTCTCATACGCTTATTCGAGATGTGATTTTTGCAACAAAGAATATTATTGGATGCAGTACTACGTACGTATACATACAAAAGATTCATGGAAAAGATGCACATCCATTACATTTGTAGTACAGTAGTAGCCATCAGCAGCCTTACACCATTCTAATATGGTATGACTGCATCTGATTTGCGTTTCATGTTCGATTTAATTTTACTACGTACTGTATACTGAATTATCGTATGATCACATTCTCTTTTCGTGTTTTATTTCTTTCTGTACTGAATTATATGTCATATGTAATGCAATGAACAATCAGTAAGAGCAGATATTACTAATTACAGTATTAATGGAATTACAGGTAACGAAATATCGTATTTGGGGTCTTCAGATATCGCGGTATTTTCGAAATTTCCGGAAAATCCGCGATATGTTTATATTTTTGGGCTCAAGCCATGGCGTCCTGATGGAAGGTTCCTGTTTGGTAGCTTCCTTGGGTATAAGACTACTAAGATATTCCCAGAGAATTTAACCACAGGTTATCACAGAATTCTAACTTCTGGAGCGAGTATCTCAAAGGTTTCCCTTTAAGACATCGTAATACAACAGGGGACACGCATGTCTGATCGTGCCACATAGCTATCTCCACCCCGAACAGAGTTAACGCTTCGGTGTGTAAGGGCTGAGAATAGCTGGGAGCCGTTCCACAGCTAATCTCACTCGTGGCTACTACTGATACTCGAGACGTAAACAAACGGACGCCATTGCTCTAATGACGTCACGCGCGTCTTTATCCTTTGTTTAGTAGCTGCCCTACTTAGACGGATTTTCCCTTGTGTGAACTTTATCGCTTTGCATCTTCGCTATGTCGTTACCTTCAGCCTCGCCTTCTTCTGGAAAGTTGAGTACAAGGTTCCAGTATTGTTTAATTAAGCTCTGGCCGTAAAGTAAATATTATTTCGCGAAATAATTGATGTTTTGTGGCAGAGCTGTGCCTCTACCGGACCCGCCATTTTATGGCGTCGTTGTTGTTTTGCATGTCTTATTTAGTTAGCCACAACAACGCTTCCGGCATTATATACTAATCGAATACATTAGTTTATTTAGTCTTCATAGCTAGGAACTTTTATATCGTGTTTAGACGCTTTTTATCGGTCATCGATTGACCTCATACCAGTCGGCTACTATAGCCCCCAGGCCAGGAGCCTTTATACAAGTGTTCATGCATGATTTATTAGTGATCCTAGACTAAGTTATGAAGATAGTGGCATTATTATTTTACAATACTTTTGACTAGTGATGCAAATGTTTTCGCCTTCAGGGACCATATAGGGGATAGGCTAGTCAGTGATTCTTTCTAGCCTAACCTAACCTTAGGACCCCTATATGCTTCCTTCATCCCCTGCCTTGGCACTCCCTCTATTTAGCCTTGATCCTTTTTCTGAGTAAAGGGATTAATTGTCTAATAGAGTATTATATCGCCTCTCAGTCCTCCCTAAAGGAATGAACCCCCTTTAGGATTGCGTCTGAGAGTGAGGTTAGGCTAGCCTACCTCTATGGCTAGGATAGTCTACGACTTTCCTGCGATAGCGATACGTCTTCTTCCTTGCCTAGTTCAGGACTTTTAGCCCTGATCTAGGCCGGGTTAGGAAGGTTTCTCTGTTCCATGCTGAAACTGTACTCTTGCACCGTTTTAGCCGATCAGCCTAATCTTAGGTTAGGGAGTGTCCTCCCTTCCCTTTGTGGCCGCTCTGGTACAGAAACCCTTCCTGGGAAGACCTCTCTCTTCTCCCTCCCCACCTATCTCTTGTATAGCCTAGCCTATGCTTAGGTTAGTTTATACTCATCTGTCCCCTGTCCTACAAATCCTCCTTAGGGTGGATGAGTAGGGCTACCCGAGCTTCCCTGTGCTGTCCGCTCTGGTACATATACCTTCATAGTGTCCTATAAGGTTAGTTACTAGTGTAGCTCTGCATAGGGGAGTCTCCCCTCCCCTCTTGGGTGTTCCCTAGTCCTCCCTTGGGCTACCTGCTCCCGGTCCCTAGTGACCCCTGCTTATGGATGCTAGAGCCTGTCTCTATCATGGGTACACCCCCTCAGGGAGGGGGAGGGATGTCTGGAACCCTGACGGTACTTCCTGCATCCTTTCCCCCCTCCCCCTGTCTCTCTATCTATCCAGGTGCCGGTCTCTTGCCGCCTCTACTGCCGGCAATACCTGCCTCCCTCTTGGTGACTTCCCTCCCTTGCCGCCAGCCCCCCGTGTACCGAGGGACTGCCGGCTGCCGCCGGCTACTACCGGCAGCTCTCCTACTCCTATCTAATCGTCCGCTTGCCGGTCGATCTCCGGAGTGCCGGCATATACTGCCGGCAACCCGATACTACCTGTACCATCCTTACCCCAGTCACCAATCCGGCATCCTCCGGCTGCCGGAGCCGCCGCTCCCTGCCGGCGTGCCGCCGTTGTGCCGGCGGCCGCCATCCTGGTATCTAACTGACTTTGAAAATTGTCTGTTCTAGTGCCAGAATCTACGCTGGAGCGAGCTCCGGCGTGCCGGCGGCTTGCCGGATGCCCCGGAGGCGTCAAGAATACTTGCACCCCCTCTCTGTAGCTATCATAAGACTAAGATAGCCCTACTTTGCAAATAGATAAGCTGCTTTGCTTCTAAGATCAGTACCTAGTACTGCTCTATTAGTGATCATGCTGTCTCTTTGCATTCTTCTATTTCCAGCATGCTATGTGCATCTTAGCGCGGCTGGTTGCCAGAAGCAGTTACCCTTAATGAGGCCTTCTGGCTCTTATCTGGGAACCGAATGAATTCGATCCCAACCTTGTCCTTGGCTTTCCATGGAGTTCCAATATAATGGGAATCCTAGGAAACTATATCCAATGATCTCGGTCATTTGGATTATCCCAGGACCAAGCCTATGGTAACCAGCCGGGCGAGATGCATGGAGCGTGTTCTCCTTTACTGTTTCATTCTCTATGCATCACACCTTCTTTAAGTTAAAATTAATGATTAATATTAACTTAATTTAAGAGCCATTCCTATGACTCCCCCATACTCATTTTCTCTTTCTTCCACAGGAGGAGCAGATGAAGTGCGATTTCGCCTACTGTGCTGTGAAACGCTCGCAGTTTTACGGACATACGGCGTGCAGGACTCACGCCCCTTGCTCAGACAAGAAAGGGGATTGGAAGTTCTGGAATCCACTGGAATGTACGGTCTGCCAGGCCTACCTAGTTGAGGCCTTCCATAACCCTCCCTCAGCGGAGGTTAGAGACATTGCTCGTGAAAAACTGCGCAAGTGGGTGCGTGGTTTTCAGAGAAATGCTACTGGACCGTACCTGGCCACCGAAGAACTGAGGTCCCTGTTGTTCCCTAAGGCCTCCCCTGACTCAGTGGTTCCAAAGGAAGCAATCCCCACTGTCCAAATTACGGTGGAACCTGATGTGGTCATGGCTCAGTCCATGCACGAGTGTCGTTTAGATTCCGAGGATGATGAACAGATCTCTGACGTCTCGGAAGACACGGAGAAGACGCTTATGGCTCAAGGAGCCGAAGAGGACGAAGACAAGGTGGAATACACCGAGTCGGAGATTGGAGCTACTCCCTCGTCCATCCCTCCGCCTACTCCTACACCGACGGAAATGTCCATCCCGTCTACCTCCTCGACCCCGGATCCTTCCTCTTCTACCCAAGAACTGATCCGACTGATTAGAGCTGTCATGGACGACAGACTGAAGGAGAACCAGGAGTCCATCAGGTCTATGATTGGATCCAGAGACCCGAAGAAGATCTCGGTCAAGGATCTCCCAGCTTGCTCTCATGCCAACCCGTGGAGGTATGCAGAGCATATGGTTATTGCGACCGGCAGGATCTTTGTTAGTGACAAAATCGGCACGGTCCCGTTGGAAGATGTGGAGTTCTTCCCAAGCTTCGAGGCCTACCCGGACTGTTACGTCCGGCTTCGTTCCGAACCTGCCTCGAAGGAGGAGACCGAACCTAAAGAAGAGATAGTGTTCGATCTCGCAAAGGCCCAGGCTATGCTAGCCTCCGCATTTAAGAGCAGGGGCTTTACCTGCTCTAAGCTTCCTGCCTTGAGCAAGAAGCATCCTACATATGTCGCTCCTGACACTGCGATTCTTCCCTTTTTGGAAAAGGCCTTGGCTGCATGCCTTAAAGCGGCGGAAGAAGGAAAACCCTGCCCTGCACTGGAGGAGTGCAGACCCTTCTCCATCGTGACACCCCCTGACACTAGGCAATGGAAAGATGTCCAACATACTTTCGTCGTGGGTAGGCTCGATCCTGACGTCGCCGGACGTCAGTTTAATGAAGACCTCCCTAAGCTCAATGATCACCTCCTTCGCCGGGAACAAGACACGAAGGAGAGGCTTGCGGCATCTCTTTCTCATCAAGTCCAACTTGAAGTTATGGCCTGTGACACAGCAGTACCTGATCACTACATGGTACTGGCCAAATCCCACTTACTCACGGTAATGAAGGACTTGTACCATTTCATAAAGGCTCGTAGAGCCTGTCGTGAATTCGTGTTTGTCGGTGCCACCGTGAAACACGAACCCCGGAGGCTGATTTCCTCCAACATCTGGGGAAAGCACCTGTTTCCTTCTGACCTTGTCAAGGAAATAACTGACAGAGCCGCCACGGAGAATAGGAACCTTCTCCACAAGTGGGGCATGTCCAGAAAAAGGAAAACCTCTCAGGACGATGGACCTCAGCCTAAGAGGAAACCTCAGAAGCCGAAACCCCAGCAACGTCAACAACGACGTCAGTTTCCGGGACCCGCTACCTCCCAAGTGGTTGCCCAACCACAACAGACCTTTCAATTGGTCCCCCAACCGGTGTTGTCACAGTCACCGGTCTTCACCCCTGCCTTTGAGCAGCCATCCACTACCTTTCATGCCAGAGATAGAGGCTCGTCCAGGGGTGCAAGCAGAGACGCCTCTCGTCGTCCCTCCAGAGGTAGAGGAGGAAAGGGAGCTAGCGGCCGAGGCAACAAGTCCTCGGGACACCAGAAGCAATGAAGTGCTTCCGGTGGGAGGAAGACTCCGCCAATTCCAGGATCGTTGGACCTTCGATCCTTGGGCACACAGCATCATCAAGAACGGTCTAGGCTGGAGTTGGGTGCAACCACCCCCAATCTTCCAGCGGTTCTTTCAACAATCGACCCCCATTCTGGAAGAATATGTTCTAGACCTCTTGAACAAGAAGGTGATAAGGAAGGTAAAGTCCACCAGGTTCCAAGGGAGACTGTTTTGCGTTCCCAAGAAGGACTCAGACAAGCTCAGAGTCATTCTGGACTTATCCCCCCTCAACAAGTTCATAGAGAACAACAAATTCAAGATGCTGACGCTTCAACAAATAAGGACCCTTCTGCCTCAAGGTTCCTACACGGTCTCTATAGACCTGGCGGATGCCTATTGGCACATTCCAATGAACCATCACGCTTCCTCCTACCTAGGATTTCGACTCCAAAGAAAAAGCTACGCCTTCCGGGCCATGCCATTCGGCCTCAATGTGGCCCCTCGGATCTTCACAAAGCTGGCGGATGCCATAGTACAACAGCTCCGCCTAAGAAACGTCCAGGTGATGGCCTACCTCGACGACTGGCTAGTCTGGGCTCCATCGCCCGAAGAGTGTACAAAGTCTTGCGACGAAGTTACCCAGTACCTAGAACACCTGGGATTCAAGATCAACGAGAAGAAATCTCGCCTCTCTCCGGCTCAGAAGTTTCAGTGGCTGGGAATCCACTGGAATCTTCAGTCACACCGCCTTTCCATCCCCCAGAAGAAAAGGAAGGAAATAGCAGGGTCTGTCAAGCGACTACTGAAATCCAAACGCATTTCAAGACGACAGCAGGAACGAGTTCTAGGCTCTCTACAATTCGCCTCAGTGACAAACCCAGTGCTTCGTGCACAGCTAAAGGATGCCGCGGGAGTCTGGAGACGATCGGCATCCATCGCTCGAAGAGACCTCAAGAGACGGCTTCCAAACAGACTTCGACGCCTCCTAAAGCCGTGGTCGGAAGCAATGGCCCTGAAAAGGTCCATTCCTCTCCAACACCCTCCTCCATCACTCAACATCCACACGGATGCCTCACTGGAGGGCTGGGGAGGTCACTCCCACCTGAAACAAGCTCAAGGGACCTGGTCTCCACTATTCAAGACGTTCCACATAAACATCTTGGAGGCCATGGCGGTCCTTCTTACTCTGAAGAAGCTATCCCCGCCGCCCTCGATCCACATCCGTCTAACCCTAGACAACTCGGTGGTAGTTCGTTGTCTCAATCGCCAGGGCTCAAGATCGCCCCAGATAAATCAGGTGCTTCTCCCAATCTTCCGTCTGGCGGAGAAGAAGAAGTGGCACCTGTCTGCAGTTCACCTACAAGGATTCCGCAACGTGACAGCGGATGCTCTATCTCGGACAAACCCGATAGAGTCGGAATGGTCTCTAGACGCAAGATCATTCTCCTTCATCTCTCATCAAGTCCCAGAACTTCAGATAGATCTCTTTGCAACGAGCGACAACAATCAACTTCCTCTGTACGTAGCCCCGTACGAGGACCCCAAAGCAGAAGCGGTGGACGCCATGTCACTGGACTGGAACAGATGGTCGAAGATATACCTGTTCCCTCCCACCAACCTTCTGTTGAAAGTCCTCTCCAAACTGAGAACCTTCAAAGGGACAGCGGCCCTAGTGGCTCCCAAGTGGCCCCGGAGCAACTGGTACCCCCTGGTCCTGGAGCTGCAGCCCAAGCTGATCCCTCTCCCGGGCCCAGTTCTCTCTCAACAAGTACAGAAGTCGACTGTCTTCGCTTCATCATCGAAAATCAAGGACCTTCATCTCATGATTTTCTCTCCCTTGCCGCAAAGAAGAGGTTTGGGATCTCGAAGAAAAGTCTAGACTTCCTAGAGGAATACAAGACCGAATCCACGAGACGGCAATATGAATCATCCTGGAGGAAATGGGTCTCCTTTGTTAAAGCAAAAAATCCTAAAGAAATCACCATTGATTTCTGTATGTCCTTCTTCATTCACCTTCATGGACAAGGATTAGCAGCCAATACGATTTCAACCTGCAAATCGGCTTTGACTAGACCAATTCTATATGCTTTCCAAATTGATCTGTCCAACGACATCTTTAACAAACTGCCGAAAGCATGTGCTCGCCTACGCCCAGCACCCCCTCCGAAACCGATCTCCTGGTCACTAGACAAGGTGCTCCATTTCGCCTCCAACTTGGACAATGATTCATGCCCCCTCAAGGATCTGACTCAGAAAGTTATATTTTTATTTGCTCTCGCCTCGGGAGCTCGAGTCAGCGAAATAGTGGCATTATCAAGAGAAGAGGGACACATCCTGTTTGCTGATTCAGGAGAAGTGACCCTCTCCCCTGATCCGACGTTTCTCGCTAAAAATGAATTACCCACCAAAAGATGGGGCCCTTGGAGAATATGCCCCCTGAAGGAGGATGTCTCTCTATGTCCAGTAGAGAGTCTCAAGGTCTATCTTCGCAGAACTTCAAACTTTGGTGGAGGCCAACTCTTCAAAGGAGAAACATCGGGCAGCGACCTGTCACTGAAACAATTAAGAGCGAAAATCACCTACTTCATTCGCAGAGCGGATCCGAACAGTACACCCGCTGGTCATGATCCTAGAAAAGTGGCATCTTCTCTGAACTTCTTTCAGAGCATGGACTTTGAGAGCCTTAAAAACTTTACGGGCTGGAAGTCCTCGCGAGTTTTCTTTAAACATTATGCGAAACAAGTGCACGAAATCAAACATTTTGTGGTAGCCGCAGGTAGTGTTATGAAACCTGCACCTAACTCTGCGTAGAACAGTGAGTTACTTGGGACTCTAACTCTTCGGGTGCCTATGTTGACCCTCGAGTGATTCATAGTGATGTCTAAAAACACTTAGTGCTTTTATAACTGTTCTTATCCCAGGTGAAATGTCATAGTGTCACACAAGTGCCGCATGCCTTGAGCATGATGTGTTATTTAAAGACTTGCGTTCCTCGAGAACGAGTATCTACTAATCCTGAAATTCCCTTTCAGATTCAAGAGCAAGCCTTTATTTCTATGTACATTATTATTACTGTAAATGAACTTTACTTTTGCTGTAAATTATTTAATTTCTGCATTGTGAAATAAAATTTCTATTTTATTACTTATGCGTCTCTTTCAGCTCCTACTTACTATGAAATACATACTGTCATAGTTTTATTTATTCCTCCTTTCTTATGGTCATGAAGAATTTAAGATGTCTAATCCTAAATTATATTCACCTTGTCTCAGTAAGGTTCCTACACGAATACTTACTTCTGATAATCAGGAGATGAACTCTACACACAGTGCCCAACCACCACTGGCCTACTTCAGAATGTTCCTATACAAATATCAAACATTCTGCTTCATCTCTAAGCTCTTAAAAGTTCTTCTGTCAAGATGAATAGCCCTTCAATACCACTTTGACGTCGGCATAGCCCATGGGAACTTCCTACCAATGGGGGGCAGGATATTTCGTTCCTATGGTTCTTACCTAAGATTACTTTGCTGTTTTGTCAATGCCTAGGCACTTAACTCTGGGGGAAAATCTACCACGATACATTGATTCTCTGGTACTCTTCCATCAGGACGCCATGGCTTGAGCCCAAAAAACGGATTTTGAGCGAAGCGAAAAATCTATTTTTGGGTGAGATAGCCATGGCGTCCTGATGGACCCTCCCTACTACTTCGTTCAGTTTGTTCCCACCCTACACAATTGTATCATGGTGATGGGCAGCAACTGGCGCCAGGATAAAGACGCGCGTGACGTCATTAGAGCAATGGCGTCCGTTTGTTTACGTCTCGAGTATCAGTAGTAGCCACGAGTGAGATTAGCTGTGGAACGGCTCCCAGCTATTCTCAGCCCTTACACACCGAAGCGTTAACTCTGTTCGGGGTGGAGATAGCTATGTGGCACGATCAGACATGCGTGTCCCCTGTTGTATTACGATGTCTTAAAGGGAAACCTTTGAGATACTCGCTCCAGAAGTTAGAATTCTGTGATAACCTGTGGTTAAATTCTCTGGGAATATCTTAGTAGTCTTATACCCAAGGAAGCTACCAAACAGGAACCTTCCATCAGGACGCCATGGCTATCTCACCCAAAAATAGATTTTTCGCTTCGCTCAAAATCCGTTATATGGGTTATGAAAAAAACCCGCGAAGTGGTGAATCCGCGATGGTCGAACCGCGAAGTAGCGAGGGCTCACTGTAATAGCTTGATAAAAAATAATTAGCTATTTAGTCTTCATTGCTAGGAATTAATTATATTATGCCGATAGTATTCACATTAGTTTCGGCGAATTAGGTAGCCGATCTTGTTTACACTAGGCTTCCTAGCCTAGGCGTTTTAGTTTACTTTCTTGCATGATATAATAAGTGTTCCTGGTGCTAATAAAATTAAATGAAGATAATAGGCAATTTTTACATGTAAGATACTGTATATTGATTGCATATAAAATTTCCTCTTCTAAGATAGTATACGAGAGAGCTTCGATGAGTTAGGTAGTCGATCTCACTGTCATTAGGCTAGTAGCCTAGGGGCTTTAGTATACTTAAATACAATCTCCCCAGTTACCCTCATATATAGGGTAATCCCTCCTTCCCTCTGAGTATAGCCTATGGCTACAATCCTAGTTGGTCTTGCCTTGAGTTGTCATTCAGGCAAGACTAGGCTAGGGTTTTTTTTCCCCTTCCCCTAGCTACAGATGGTAAGGTTTGGGTTTAGGTCAGAACCTCAGAGTACTTGTCGGGTGCCGGCAACTGGTCGACAGGGTGAATACATTTCCTGTCGGGTCTTGGTTGTTAGCATAGGAGGCTTTGCCTCCCTAGACTGCACTTGAAGGGGTCATGTGACTCCCCCTTCTCCCTGTGGTTTAGTTGACTAGTCCTGTGCTCGCAGACCCTAGGCTGAAGAATAGAGATTATTCTGCTGCCTAGGATAGCGCCGCCATTGGAAGTCTGTTTCTCTATGATTAAGGGCGGCGGCTAGATGATTGCCGGCCCCCTTACTGTATTGGCAGACCCTAGTCTGGGGAGTGAATTCTTCGTCCGCCTAGGATGGCGCCGAAACTGAAACAGCTTCCTCAAGGTGTGTTAGGACCGGCATGCTGCCGGCTCCTCTCACACCTTATACAGGACCCTTTTCCCTCCCCACTCTGTCCTTTAGTGATGGCCTAGCCATCACATCCCTTTGGCCGCCGTCCTGCAATCTCGCCGCTTGCCGGCAGGTTGTAGGGCCGGCTTGGGCTTCTGCTTGTATGGCCTAGTCGTTCAGCTTCCCTATCGGACACAGAGCTCCGGGATAGCTGTGTCGGCAGGTCCAGCTGCTGGCAGAAGATCCATTTACTTTGGAGTGTTCTTCAGTCCTCCCTTGGGCTGCCATTCACATCCTATGACCGGCAGGGACCGGCAACGGAGTTGGATGGGTGGAAGCTTGATTATCTTATATTCTCCCCTTCCATTAGAACCCTCATTCCGGAGGAAGGAAGTGAGACAGTGCTCTTACATCACCCTTCACTCTTTGCTTTCTCTCTCTCTCTTGGCTAGTGCCGCCAGGTACTAATCTAATTGGCAGCTGCCGGCCACTAACCTAGCCGGCAAGATTCTGGCTAGACTTGTGAGCCGACAGCCAATGATTCACTGACACAACTGACTTAGCCGGCCGAGTTCGGCCTACCGGCCACTACCCTGTCACATTGAATGCTGTCTGGGCTAGTGTGCCGACAGCCGGTGACCCGCCGGCAATCCGGTGGGCCGCCGGCTACTAAAATTTTTCAATATTGTGTCAGTTGCACTGTGCCTTAGGTACTAGACTTACCGGCTACATGCCGGCGGCAACTACGGTATATGTATACAGTATACAGTAGCCAGTACATCTGTAGTATAGAGCATACTGCAGACAGAAAACTATGGTATAAAAGTATACAGTAGTTAAATTTTCCAACATACTCTGTGTGTCCAGGCGCAGTCTATTGTTGAGACCTTATAAGATTGGGAAAGGAATTCTCTTTCTATATACTGATAGATGATCAGTTGTTAATGACCCTCATTATTAATCCTTTTGGAAGTTAGTGTTAGTTACATTCTTCTATCCTTATAGGATAGACTCTTCCACCGGGCCTCCTGAGGAGGATAACCCTAGGGTTAATATTGAGGGAGGTCACAGCAATTGGCTGGGCGGGAAACACGTATGTGTCTTTCCTAATTCATTTCTAGCTTATCTATCTAAGCTATATGCAATAAAATAAAGTGGAAAATATTATATTTATTAGTTTATCTAGTGAGATGAATTACTTTATACTCATTTTATTTTCCTCTCTTTACAGGAGGACCATGTGAAGTGTGGCAGCATCTTCTGCAAGGTGCATAGCAGGGACTTCTGCGGCCACCTGGAGTGTAGTAGGACACACTCCCCTTGTTCCATCACCAAGGGACCTCTCTAATACTGGGACCCCCAGGTATGTACAGTGTGCAAAGACTTGGTGTATGAGGCTTTTGAAAACCCCAAGACAACGGAGTCAAGGGATGCAGCTCGGAACACGCTGCGCAGATGGGTTTGTGGCTTCCAGAAAAATGCCATGAGGCCTTACCTCCCCAATGAGCGTATGAGGGCCTGTCTATTCCCCAAAGCATCGATGTCATTCCTCAGCCTCACCCTGAGATCTCTTGCATCCAGATAGCCGTGGACACGGATGTCTCGGATGCGATGAAGGACATCCATCTAGATGATGAGAGGATGTCAGAGGTGTCAGAGGACACCGAAAAGGACCTTCTGGCTGAAGGTCAAGAAGAGGAGTCAACGTTGGCTCCAGAGACGGAAGAGGATGAAGTCGAAACAGCGTCTGTTTCGTCGGTTCCTGCCCCAGAACCGGTGCCCTCTACATCCTCCGCTCCTCAACCTGAAAAGTCGAATGACACCCTGTCTGCCATCAGAGCCATGATGGAGACCTTTCCAAAGAAGAGCGAAGAAAGGGAACCTGCGCTAAGGAAGGAGATTCACCAGCTTGCAGCGGCCCGTGGGTCTCATAGGATCTTCCCTCGTGCTCCGAGGTAAACCCAAGGAGGCATGCCGAGTACATGCCAATAACGAACGGGCAAGATCTTCATCTCAGAAAAGCTGGGAGCTGTCCTTATGGAGGACATTGAGTTCTTGCCCAGCTTTGAGTCTTATCCTGACTGCTTCGTTCGTCTAAGGACGGAACCTGTATCCAAGGAGGAGACAGAGCCCAAGGAGGTCATAGTGCTTGACCATACGAAGGCTCAGGCTTTGCTAGCCAGCAGTCTGAAGGACAGGGGCTTCACCAACTCTAAGGTGCCAGCCCTGAGCAAGAAACATCCTTCCTTTCTTGCTCCAGCAACAATGGCCTTCCCCTTTGCGGATAAAGGGTTTAAGGCAGTGATCAAAGCAGTGGAAGCTGGAAAACCTTGCCCTACACTGGAGGAGTGAAGGCCCCTTTCCCTAGCCCTGCCAACAGATCACAAAGACTGGAAGGATATCCAGCTTACCTTCTCAGTCAGGAAGTTGGAGGCCGATATAGCTGGACGTCAGTTTAGTGAAAACCTCCCCAAGTTGTCTGAATTTCTCCTGCGTAGGGAGCAGGATACGAAGGAAAGGCTTGCTGCCTCTCTGTCCCTCCAGGTGACCCTGGAGGCAATGGCCAGTGAACAGAGATCCCCGGATATGTTCATGGTCATAGCCAAAACACACTTGGCAACCCTAACTAAGGATTTCTATAACTTTGTTAGGGCTACAAGGGCTTGCAGGGAGTTCGTGTTTGCTTGGCTGCGGTCAAACACGAACCCAGAAATTTTAAATATTAAACTTAGCCGGTGAATATATAAATAGCTGACGTCTCCGACGGTCGACAGATTCCAAAAACTCGCGAGCGATCGCCATGAAGGCTGCCGGGTGTGCCCACCAGCGCCGACTATCGGCCAGATACCGCATATACTTCTCAACCAAACCAGTTCTTCTCTGTCTGTGTTAAAGACAACACTGGTTCCGCTCGCGCTTGACCTCGAGTTTTCTACCGATTGGTGAAGTACTTGGTTTTGGTTTTATTGCTTTCGCCGTGTTGGATTATGCAATACTATCTTCAAAAGAAATGCTTTTGAAAGGAGAGGAAAAGTTTTTGCCCTTGCTTTTTTAATCTCGCTCTGGTTATTCCATAGAGAAAAGATGGCCGACCCTTCCCTCAGTGTACGGGAGTGTGTTAAAGGCTTTTAGTAATTATTTTATCACTTTATAAATTATTGTTGATATTTATAGATTTACCTCTATATATTTTATTTTTGGGCTCAAGCCATGGCGTCCTGATGGAAGGTTCGTTTTTGGTAGCTTCCTTGGGTAAATAACTACTAGATATTCCCAGAGAATTTAACCACAGGTTATCACAGAATTCTAACTTCTGGAGCGAGTATCCTAAAGGTTTCCCTTTAAGACATCGTATTTCAACAGGGGACGCATGTATTAACGCGCCACATAGCTATCTGCACCCCACATAGAGTTAACACTTCGATGTGTAGGGGCGGAGAATAACTGGGGAGCCGTTCCACAGCTAATCTCGTCTGTGGCTACTTTTGGTACTCGAAACGTAAACAAACGAGCGCCATTGCTAAATGACGTCACGTCCGTCCTCATCCTTCGCATAGTAGCTTGCCTTACTAAGACGGATTTTCCCTGCGCTTACTTTATCGACTTGCATCTTAGCCATGTCTTTACCCTCGGCCTCGCCTTCTTCTGGAAAGTTGAGTACCAGGTTCCAGTATTGTTTAAATAAGCTCTGATCGTAAAGTAACTTTTACTTTTCGAGATATTTTATGTTTTTTGGCGGAGCTGTGCTGCTACCGGACACGCCATTTTATGGCGTCGCTGTTGTCTTGCATGCCTTATTTAGCTAGCCTCAACTTTCCAGCCCTTTTTAACTAATCGATACTATTAGTTATTTAGTCTTCATAGCTAGGAACTTCATATATCGTGTTTTGACGCTCTTTTATTGGTCATCGCCTGACCCCATATCAGATCGCTAGCCTAGCCCCTAGGCCAGAGTGCCTATCATCAGTGTTCATGCATGATATATTACAGTGATCCTAGGTTAAGTTATGAAGATAGTGGCATTATTTTATGATACTGTTTACTGTGATGCAAGTGTTTTCGCCTTCAGGGACCATATAGGGGATAGGTTTGATAGTGTGCCTTTCTAACCTAACCTAAATGTAGGACCCCTATATGCTCCCTTCACCCCCTGCCTTAGGGCATTCCCTCTGTGTAGCCTTGCTCCCCCTACCACGTAAGGGGATCAAGCTCATATCAGAGTACTTATCGCTTCTCTGTCCTCCCTAAGGGAATGATCCCCCCTTAGGGTTGCGTCCGAGAATGGGGAACGGCCTGCCCTTCCTCTATTGCTGAGGCTAGGTTACCTGACCTTCCTTGCAATTGCGATACGTCTTCCAACCTTCCTGGTTCAGGGTGTAATATCCCTGCTCTAGGTTAGGCTTGGGGGGAGCTAGTTCTGTGCCTTGCTTGAAACGGTACCCATGCACCGTTCTCAGCCAGGCTGCCTACCTTAGGCTAGGGAGCGTCCTCCCTTCCTTGGTGGCCGTTTTGGTACAGAACCTCCCCTATGGAAGACCCTTCTTCTTCTCCCCTCCCCACCTATCTCTTGTATGGCCTAGCCTATACTTAGGTTAGCCTATACCCATCTGTCCCCTGTCCTACAACTCCTCCTTAAGGTGGAGTGATAGGGCTACCTTGAGTCCCTGTGTGCAGTCCGCTCTGGTACATATACCCTTCATAGTGTCTTATAGGGTTAGCCACTGGATGCGTTTTGTCCGCAGGGGTTCTCCCCCTCTTGGGTGTCCCCTAGCCCTCCCTTGGGCTACACTGGCTCCCGGCCGCCTGTGGCCCCCTGCCACTGGGTGATAGGGCTAGCCCCTATCATGGGTACACCCATTCAGGTGGGATGCCTTGGGGTTCGTGTCCGTACTCCTACATCCCTCCTTCTGTCTCTTTCACTGTCCTGGTGCCGGTCCCTTGCCGCCTCTACTGTCGGCGATACCGACCTCCCCCCTTGGTGACACCTTCCTTGCCCCCCGTGGCCGACAGCCCTCCGTGTGCCGGAGGGCTGCCGCCTCCCGTCGGCGTACAGCCGATGGCCTACCCTCATACCTCCTAGCTTCGGTCGTCCGTCCATCGGTCCGGCCCCCGGCGTGCCGGCATCCATTGCCGGCGGTCCGGTTCTGCTATAGCTCACCCTTGTCCCTGTCACCAAGCCGGCAACCTTCGGCCGCCATCCTGGCATTACTCTTGATTTCTCTATCTGTCTTCCTTAATGCCAGAAACTGCTGGAGTGGCCTCCGGCGTGCCGTCAGTCTGCCGGCGCATTCCGGAGGCGCCAAGAGACTTGCACCCCTTCTCCTAGCTGTCAACACATGCTGATAGCCCTACCTTGCAACCAGATGGTTTGACTACATAAATAGATAGGTATTGTCTTACCGTTCTATTAGTAGCCGTGCTGTCTTCTTGCATATCACAATTTCCAGCACCCTGTGTGTATCTTAGCACGGCTGGTTGCCGGAAACCGTTACCCTATGGGGTCTTCTACATCCCCAATTCAATGGTCTGAGTGGTCTCAGTCCCAGATTTATATCCTTGGCAATTCCTACTAGAATTCCCCTTGCCTCCCTGGCAATCTATGAAGAATTCTGCCTTGTGTCCTCGGTCACAAACAAATTGCCTATGGATAAGGTTACGGTAACCAGCCGGGCGGGTTACACGGAGTATGTGTCTATCTACTTCATTTCCCGCTCCACTCTCAAACATCACAATGTTTATATCACTTAAGATTAAGTTAAAAAAAATAGCTTCCAGAAGAACGCCACCGGACCATACCTTGCCACCGAAGACTTGAGGGCCTTTTTTTTCCCGAAGGCATCCCCAGACTCTGTGGTCCCCAAGGATCAGATCCCCACCGTTCAGATAACGGTGGAACCTGACGTAGTCATGGCCCAGTCCATGCACGAGTGCCGTTTGGAGGCCGACAACGCGGAACGTATGTCGGAAGTGTCAGAGAACACGGAGAGGGAGCTCATGGGCGACGAATTGGACTATGAGGAAGACCAGGTGGAATACACTGAGTCGGAGCAGGAGGTCGCTCCACCTTCCACCCCCACACCGACTCCTACACTGACGGACGTATCACTCCCGTCTACCTCCGCTACCCCGGATCCCATCCCATCCAGCGCCCAGGAGATGTTCCGAATGCTCGAGGCTCTCATGGACAAGAAACTCCGTGAGACACACAAGTACATCAGGTCCAACATGGGAAGTTCTAAGCAGCCGAAAAGGATTTCGGTTAAGGACCTCCCGGCATGCTCAGATACCAACCCCTGGAGGTATGCCGAGCACATGCCAATTACAACAGGCAGGATCTTCATCAGTGAGAAGATCGGCTCGATTGTACTGGAAGAAGTGGAATTCTTCCCGAACTTTGAGGCTTATCCGGACTGTTACGTCCGACTTCGATCCGAACCTGCCTCTAAAGAGGAGACCGAACCGAAGGAGGTGATTGTGTTCGATCTCCTGAAGGCCCAGGCTATGCTGGCCAATACAGTAAAAAGTAGGGGTTTTACCTGCTCAAAACTTCCGGCGCTTAGCAAGAAGCACCCTACCTACGTCGCACCAGACGATGCGACCCTCCCCTTCTTGGAAAAGGCCTTCACTGCGGTACATAAGGCAGTGGAAGAAGGAAAACCTTGCCCTGCACTGGAGGAGTGCAGACCCTTCTCCCTGACTACTCCCCCCGATGTTCGACACTGGAAAGATGTCCAGCATACATTCGTGGTAGGAAGACTAGAACCTGACGTCGCTGGCCGTCAGTTTAACGAAGACCTCCTGAAACTTAATGACCATCTCCTTCGTCGGGAACATGATACGAAGGAAAGGCTCGCCGCATCCATGTCCCTCCAGGTACAGCTCGACGTCATGGCCGGTGACACTAGGGTCCCTGACTACTACATGGTTCTCGCCAAAACACATTTGGCGACCGTAGTAAAAGATCTGTACAGCTTCACGAAGGCTCGTAGAGCCTGTCGTGAATTCGTGTTCTCCAGTGCCACAGTGAGACATGAATCCCGGAGGCTGATTTCCTCCAACATCTGGGGTAAGTACCTCTTTCCTTCCTCCCTTGTGAAAGAGATCACCGACAAGGCCGCCACGGAGAACAGGAACCTTCTCCACAAGTGGGGCATGTCGAAGAAAAGGAAATCCTCTCAGGACGACGGCCCTCAGCGTAAGAGGAAATCCTCCAAGCCGAAACCCCAGCAACGTCAACAGAGACAGCAGTTTCCGGGATCCGCTACTCCCCAAGTGGCAGCTCAGCCACAGCAAACCTTTCAGCTGGTCACCCAACCGGTCTTGTCACAGTCGCCGGTTTTCACCACTGCTTTCGAGCAACAGTCAACTACCTTTCGTCCCAAAGGTAGAGGCTCAAACAGAGGTGCAGGCAGAGACGCATCTCGCCGTCCCTCCAGAGGCAGAGGAGGAAGGGGAGCTAGCGGCCGAAGCAGTAAACCCTCGGGACACCAGAAGCAATGAAGTGCTTCCGGTGGGAGGAAGACTCCGCCAATTCCAGGATCGTTGGACCTTCGATCCCTGGGCACACAGCATCGTCAAGAAGGGTCTAGGCTGGAATTGGACTCAACCACCCCCAACCTTCCAGCAGTTCTTCCAACAATCAACCCCCCTTCTGGAAGAATATGTCCTAGATCTCTTGAACAAGAAGGTGATAAGGAGGGTAAAGTCAACCAGGTTCCAAGGGAGACTGTTTTGCGTCCCCAAGAAGGACTCCGACAAACTCAGAGTCATTCTAGACTTATCCCCCCTCAAAAAGTTCATAGCGAACAACAAGTTCAAGATGCTGACTCTCCAACAGATAAGGACCCTTCTGCCTCAAGGTTCTTACACGGTCTCCATAGACCTGGCGGATGCCTACTGGCACGTTCCAATGAACCACCACGCTTCCTCCTACCTAGGATTTCGACTCCAAAGGAAAAGCTACGCCTTCAGGGCCATGCCCTTCGGCCTCAACGTGGCCCCTCGGATCTTCACAAAGCTGGCAGACGCCATCGTTCAACAGCTTCGCCTTCGCGGCGTCCAGGTGATGGCCTACCTCGACGACTGGCTGGTCTGGGCTCCATCGCCCGAAGATTGTCTAAGATCCTGCAACAAAGTTACCCAGTTCCTAGAACACCTGGGATTCAAGATAAACACAAAGAAATCTCGCCTCTCTCCAGCTCAGAAGTTCCAATGGTTAGGAATCCAGTGGAACCTTCAGTCACACCGCCTTTCCACCCCCAGAAGAAAAGGAAGGAAATAGCAGGGTCTGTCAAGCGACTGCTGAAATCCAAACGGATCTCAAGACGTCAGCAGGAACGAGTTCTAGGCTCTCTACAGTTCGCCTCAGTGACAAACCCAGTGCTACGTGCACAGCTAAAGGATGCCGCGGGAGTCTGGAGACGTTCCGCATCCATCGCTCGAAGAGACCTCAAGAGACGGCTCCCAAACAGACTTCGGTTACTCCTAAAGCCGTGGTCGGAAGCAAAGGCCCTGAAAAGGTCCATCCCTCTTCAACACCCACCTCCATCACTCAACATCCACACGGACGCTTCGCTGGAGGGTTGGGGAGGTCACTCCCACCAAAAACAGGCTCAAGGAACATGGTCTCCCCTATTCAAGACGTTTCACATCAACATCTTGGAGGCCATGGCGGTCCTTCTAACTCTGAAGAAACTCTCCCCGCCTCCCTCGATCCATATTCGTCTGACCCTGGACAACTCGGTGGTAGTTCGATGTCTCAATCGCCAAGGCTCAAGATCGCCCCAGGTAAATCAGGTGCTTCTAACAATCTTCCGTCTGGCAGAGAAGAAGAAATGGCACCTGTCTGCAGTTCACCTACAAGGATTCCGCAACGTGACGGCGGACGCTCTATCTCGAACAAGCCCGATAGAGTCGGAATGGTCTCTAGACGCAAGATCTTTCTCCTTCATCTCTCACCAAGTCCCAGAACTCCAGATCGATCTCTTCGCAACGAGCGGCAACAATCAACTTCCTCGATATGTGGCCCCGTACGAGGACCCCAAGGCAGAAGCAGTGGACGCCATGTCACTGGATTGGAACAGATGGTCCAGGATCTACCTGTTCCCTCCCACCAACCTTCTGCTAAAAGTCCTCTCCAAACTGAGAACCTTCAAAGGAACAGCAGCCCTAGTGGCTCCCAAGTGGCCCCGGAGCAACTGGTACCCCCTAGTCCTGGAGCTACAACCCACGCTGATCCCTCTCCCGGGCCCAGTTCTCTTCCAGCAAGTACAGAAGTCGACTGTCTTCGCTTCATCATCGAAAGTCAGGGACCTTCATCTCATGATTTTCTCTCCCTAGCCTTGAAGAAAAGGTTTGGGATCTCAAAGAAAAGTCTAGACTTCCTCGATGAATACAAGACCGAATCCACACGACGGCAATACGAATCATCCTGGAGAAAATGGGTCTCATTCGTCAAGGCGAAAAATCCTACGGAAATCACCATCGATTTTTGCATGTCCTTCTTCATTCACCTTCATGGACAGGGCTTAGCAGCCAACACGATCTCTACTTGCAAATTGGCCTTGAATAGACCACTAATGTACGCCTTCCAGATTGATCTGTCCAGCGACATCTTCAATAAACTGCCGAAGGCATGCGCTCGTCTACGCCCAGCACCCCCACCAAAACCTATCTCCTGGTCCCTGGACAAGGTGCTCCATTTTGCCTCCAATTTGGACAACGATTCGTGCCCTCTCAAGGATCTGACTCAAAAGGTTATATTTCTTTTTGCTCTTGCCTCAGGAGCCCGAGTCAGCGAAATAGTGGCATTATCAAGGGACGAGGGTCACATTCTGTTTACAGACTCAGGAGACCTTACCCTCTTCCCGGATCCGACGTTTCTCGCTAAAAACGAACTACCCACCAAAAGATGGGGCCCTTGGAGAATCTGCCCCCTGAAAGAAGATGCCTCTCTATGTCCAGTAGAGAGCCTCAAGGTCTATCTTCGTAGAACTTCTGACTTTGGTGGAGGCCAACTCTTCAAAGGAGAAACATCAGGCAGCGACCTGTCACTGAAACAACTAAGAGCGAAAATCACCTACTTCATTCGCAGAGCGGATCCTGACAGTACACCCGCAGGTCATGATCCTAGAAAAGTCGCATCGTCTCTGAATTTCTTTCAGAGTATGAATTTCGAAAGCCTCAAGAGTTTCACAGGCGGGAAATCCTCGCGTGTTTTCTTCAAGCATTACGCGAAACAAGTGCATGAAGTCAAACATTTTGTGGTAGCCGCAGGTAGTGTTATGAAACCTGCACCTAACTCTGCATAGAACAGTGAGTTACTTGGGACTCTAACTCCTCGGGTGCCTATGTTGACCCTCGCGTGATACGTAGTGAATTCAAAGACGCTTAGTGTTTTTCATAGACTGTTCTTCTCTCAGGTGAAATGTCATAGTCGTCACATGAGTGCCGTATGCCTAGTGCATGATGTGTTTTTCTTTTAAAGACTAATGTTCCTCTGGAACCCGTGCTTTCTAATAATTTGAAATTTTCTTTCAGATTCAAGAGCGAAGTCTTTCATTACTATGTACATTATAATTTATTGTAAATTACCTTTACATCCTTTATTGCATTTATTTACCATATTCTGCAATTGTGAAATAAAATTTCTATTTTATTTACTTGTGCGTCTCAATCCGCTCCTATTTATACTATGAAATACATGGTTGTCATAGTTTCATTATCCCCCTTTTTCTTTATAAAAACAATGAAGATAATTGGTTCAATCCATATTATATACTCACCTATGCTATGTAATATTCCTAACTGAATACTTACTTACGCTATACCTTCGAGACCAGACCGTTCTCCTTTACAATATACAGTGCCTAACCACCACTTGTCTGTTTTTGAGAATGTTCCTATATGAATAACAACCATTCTGTCTTGTCTCTGAGTTCTTCACGTTCTCCCCGCAAGGTGGGTAGCCCTTCAAGAACCACTTTGATCCTCAGCATGGTCCGTCGGGACTTCTATGCCAAGGGGGGCAGGAAGTCTCAGCCCCACGGAACCTCTATCAAGATTGCCATGCTTACTCTATTCAAAGCCCTCGGCACTTACACTAAAAGGGGAAAATCTACCACGATACATTGATTCTCTGGTATTCTTCCATCAGGACGCCATGGCTTGAGCCCAAAAAACGGATTTTGAGCGAAGCGAAAAATCTATTTTTGGGTGAGATAGCCATGGCGTCCTGATGGACCCTCCCTGCTACTTCGTCCAGTCTTTCAGGTCCCACCCTTTCCTGCTGTATCATGGTGATCGGCAAGCATCTGGCTTCAGGATGAGGACGGACATGACGTCATTTAGCAATGGCGCCCGTTTGTTTACGTTTCGAGTACCAAAAGTAGCCACAGACGAGATTAGCTGTGGAACGGCTCCCCAGCTATTCTCCGCCCCTACACATCGAAGTGTTAACTCTATGTGGGGTGCAGATAGCTATGTGGCGCGTTAATACATGCGTCCCCTGTTGAAATACGATGTCTTAAAGGGAAACCTTTAGGATACTCGCTCCAGAAGTTAGAATTCTGTGATAACCTGTGGTTAAATTCTCTGGGAATATCTAGTAGTTATTTACCCAAGGAAGCTACCAAAAAGGAACCTTCCATCAGGACGCCATGGCTATCTCACCCAAAAATAGATTTTTCGCTTCGCTCAAAATCCGTTATCTCACCCGCCTTTATTAGGCCTCTTCGATTAGCTTTCCATTTATACTAAACACCGAGATAAATTTTATGTTTTTGTTTATAAGCGGCCTTTACCTATTCTTTGTAGGCGGTCCTGACTTGGAAAACGAAGTTAAACAACGTTGAGCCCATTCAACTTTTATTTTTGTTTAGATTAAAACAGTTGCTCGGTAAGAGTGATGAGATGAATATTTTTAGAAAATATTTTAAGAAATTTATTCTTTGAATAATCTTCGTGCTGTTTTTCAAAGATGAACTAACGTTTGGTTTATTTATGCTACGCAGTTTGCGCTCTATCGTTACGATAGAGAAAGAGAGAATCACGGTTTCACTTTGCAGAAAGAGTAAATCGATTTTGACGTTTTGTTCATTCTTCTTTCAAACTGAAGTTTTTTAGATACTAATTTAAAGGAACATGTTAATTTTCAATTTCTTAGTCCTTTCAGTTTTTTCCTTTAGTCAAATAACCTGTTATTGACGAAGAGTGAGTGAGCCAATCTCTTGTGAGTGACAAGAGAGAGAGAGAAAGAGAGAACGACCCGATCTTTATTCTCGTCCCAAGTCTCTGTACAAGGAGTTTGGGAGCGAGTAACGTTGTTCTCGATTCAGATTTTCACTCTCGTCCCAAGTCTCTGTACGGGGAGAGAGGATAAAACGTTTTAGTTTTTATTCTCATCCCAAGGCACTGTACAGTGAGAGATTCAAAACGTAGTCCTTAGTGAACTAGTTTTTAGTCTCATCCCCAGTCACTGATCTTTTTAACTTTATATATTTCCGTTTTATTCGATATATATGTTTATGTTTATTGATTTTTGCATGTGTGTTTCATTTTGTACTAATGTGCTTACATTATACGACTTATTTCGCAATTCTATCCTTTTGATTTAAGGGAGAATTGCGTGCTTCAGGTAGAAATCAGCTTTATTCATGTCTAATGTGAAATTATTAAAAAATGCGATATCAGTGAAGAAAGTGCAAAAAACATGTTCTGTGTTGCGGAGGGTTCGTTTGTTCGTGCTTGTCGCTTGCCTAGTCCGAGACCTCTTTCAGGCTCCCCTGCACCAGGGAGAAGGAATGTCGTAGGACCTAAGGGAGTGAGAAGTGTAAACCAACGAACAGACGTTCCCTCAAAGGTATCAGACGTTGCTCGTCAAGCACGTCCTTGCCATAAGACAGGAGAGACGAAGTTTCTCCTCGTCTTCCGATGATTCGTCTCTTTAAAAGCCTGGGCGTAAGGTTTCGAGACGGTTGTAACGTTTATTAGTTCCTTCAGAACAAGTTCAACGTCCTAGCTGTAGTCATCATGAGAGTCCCGTTCTTAGCGATGACGTTCGTGTACAGACGTTTCTGCCACAGACTCGACGTGACGTTGAGCGGTAGACACCGTAGACACAACGTGACGTCGAGTGTCAGTCACCGTAGTCACGATATAGCATCGAACAGCAGTCACCGCTGTTACTACGTGACGTTTGAACGTCAGCCACCGCAGTCACAGGTTGATCCGAAGTTAAGTGTTTTGCAAGATATGCTGTTAAAGCTTTCTTCTTTAATAGAAGCTTACGATCCTGTTCCTGTGCGAAAGGATCCTTTGCTTTTTGTACGTCACGGTTCTGGGATACGTGATTCAGGTCTTCAACCTTCTAAACGAGCTTTGTTACGCCACGCTGACGTTATCCCTAGTGACAGCTTTGCTGTTAAACGAGATGCGGAGCATAAATCTCGATGTAACTTTGATCGCTTTGAACGTCAGCCACCGCAGTCACAACGTGACGTTGAGCTGCAGACACCGCAGACACGACGTGACGTTGAGCGGTAGACACCGTAGACATGACGTGACGTCGAGGGTCAGTCATCGTAGTCACGATATAGCATCGAACAGCAGTCACCGCTGTTACTACGGGACGTTTGAACGTCAGTTACTTCTGTCACGACGTGTAGTAGAATAACATTCTCTGCAGTCACAACGTGACATCGACCCTCCAACTTTAACTTCTGTTCATATACAAGTTGATGTAGCCTGTCAGGCTTTTCCTTCACGTCATTCTGAATATAAATCTCCTTCTAGCAAGACTTTAGATTTATCAGATGATGTGCCTTCTGAAGAAGTTGATGACCCCCTTTCAACTAATGTACCTTTGGGGAGTCATTCAGAAGAGGAGTATCCTAGGGTGGTTCAACAATCCCTTGTTTTATAACTAGGAATTTCTTTAGTGAAATTTTGTCCTACTCGTTTTGTAACGGCTGCTCCGCCGTCTGAGTTTACTCTTGGCATGATTTTCTTCGACTCCTACATTTGCGAAGTCAGTTCTCTCTTGTTCTTCCAAGAGAGCCATGCTCTTACTGGGAGACTGGTTGGAATCCAGGAGAAGTTTAGGAAAGTCTGCTTTTGCTTTTCCTCCTTCTTAATTAGCTTCTCGCTCGAGCGTCTGGTGTGACACAGGAGAAGTTCTCGGTTGGGGAGTACCTGCCTCTGCCCAGGGAGACTTCTTAAGCCTAGTGGACTCTCCTCGTCGTCTAGCCATGAGACGCTCCAAGATTTTATGGTCTGCTTCAGAGCTAGACCATCTCCTGTTAGGAGTTTTTTTCGAGCGTTTGAAGTATTTATTTGTTGGATTGGTCCCTGGGAGCCTTAAGTAAGAAGGTCTCTCCAGCTGTCAATGTATTGCTGTATAATTATGTCATGCATGAACAAGGCTATCAGGGATGGCTCCAATGATCTGGCAGCCACGTTCACTGCAGGAGTACTTAAGATGTAAGTGCGATGAAGACTACCAAATCTGTCTTGGCAGCAGTAAGGGAAGGCGACTGGATGGTCTCTCTCGACCTTCAGGATGCATACTTCCACATCCCGATTCATCCAAACTTTCAACAACATCTGAGGTTTGTGGACGGGAAAGTAGTGTACCAATTTCGAGCACTGTGCTTCGGCCTCATTCCTGCTCCTCTTGTTTTTACAAGGCTCTTGCAAAATGTAGCAAGCTTTCTACATTTTTTGAGGATTCAGAGCCTCCCTTTATTTTGACGACTGGCTAATCAGGGCGTCGTCATTAAATCGCTGTCTGGAGAGCATCTAATGGACATTGGACCTAACCAAGGAGCTAGGTCTCATAGTGAACGTAGAGAAGTCGTAACTTACAGTACTCCATCCCAGACTATTCTTTATTTCGGAATGGAGATACAGTGTCGAATTTTTCGGGCCTTTTCGTCTCCCACAAGAATGGAACAAGCTCTGTTAAAAGTCCGTCACTTGCAAGAGAAAAACAGTTGCTCTGTAAGAGTTTGAATGAGCCTCGTGGGAACTCTTTCATCGCTGGAGTAGTTTATCTCTCTGGGGAGACTCTACCTTTGCCCTCTCCAATTTCACCTAAACCATTGGAACAAGGAGAAGGGCCTAGAGAGTATCTCTTTCCCAATCTCCAACTCAGTCTAGACATGTCTGACTTGGTGGGACAGCAACATCAGACTTCGAGAAGGTGTTTCTCTTGCGATCAAGAACCCAAACCATGTGTTGTATTCAGATGCATCGGATTTGGGTTAGGGAGCTCCACTGGACAGTCTGGAATGCTCGGGTCTTTGGTCCACGGATCAGAAGGAACTTCATTTAAGGCAAGTAACATCTCTCTTTTGACGAGATTTGTGCAAGGAGAAATGAATGTCTTGGCGGACTGCCTCAGCAGAAGAGGACAAGTCATCTCCATGGAGTGGACGTTGCACAAGACTGTGTGCGAGAAGCTATGGATGACATGGGATCAACCCACCATAGATCTTTTTGCGACTTCACTGACAAAGAGGCTCTTGACTTACTGCTTTCCAGTTCCAGATCCAGAGGCAGCCCACATAGACGCTTTCCTGCTGGACTGGTCTCACCTGGACGTTTATGCCTTTCCACCTTTCAAGATCCTAAACAAGGTGCTGCAGAAGTTCACCTCTCACGAAGGGACCAGGTTGACGTTGGTTGCTCCCCTCTGGCCCGCGAGAGAGTGGTTCACAGAGGTACTTCTATGGCTGGTAGACGTTCTAAGAAGTCTGCCGTTGCGGATGGATCTCTTGCGACAGCCTCACGTAAAGAGATTTCATCAAAGCCTCCCCGCGCTTCGTCTAACTGCCTTCAGACTATCGAAAGACTCTCTTGAGCTCGAGGGTTTTCGAAGGAGGCAGCTAGAGCGATCGCGAGGGCTAGAAGATCCTCTACCATCAGGGTCTATCAGTCGAAATGGGAGGTATTTAGAGACTGGTGCAAGTCCTCCTCTATTTCCTCTTCCAGTGCCTCTGTAGCGCAGATTGTGGATATTCTGCTTTATCTGAGAAACGGTCGCTCCCTCTCTGCATCCACCATTAAAGGCTACAGAAGCATGTTAGCTTCTGTTTTCAGGCATAGGGGTTTGGATCTTTCTAATAACAAAGATCTCCAAGACCTGCTTAAGTCTTTCGAGACTTCCAAGGAGCGTCATATTTCGACTCCTGCTTGGAACTTGGACGTGGTCCTACAGTTCCTTATGTCAGACAGGTTTGAACCATTAAATTCAGCCTCCCTGAAGGATCTTACCCTCAAGACACTTTTTTTTGGTGAGCTTGGCTTCGGCTAAAGGGTTAGTGAGATATATGCTTTTAGCAAGAACATCGGCTTCTCCACTAATAAAGCAGTATGTGCTCTTCAACTTGGTTTTTTGGCCAAGAATGAACTTCCGTCTCGTCCTTGGCCTAAATCATTTGAAATCCCGTCTTTCTGAGATTGTGGGGAATGAAGTTGAAAGAGTGCTGTTCCCCGTTAGAGCTCTTAAATTTCATTTATCCAGAACTAAACCACTACGAGGTTGTTCAGAGGCGTTATGGTGCTCTGTTAAAAAACCCTCTTTGCCCATGTCTAAGAATGCGTTGTCTTATTTTATTAGACTTTTTCTTCGGGAGGCACACTCTCATTTAAGTGAGAAGGATCGTAATTTACTTAAAGTCAAGGCTCATGAAGTTAGAGCGATAGCAACTTCAGTAGCGTTTAAGCAAAATAGATCCATTAAAAGTATTATGGACGCGACCTTTTGGAGAAGCAAGTCGGTATTCGCTTCATATTACTTGAAAGATGTCCAGACTCTTTATGAGGACTGCTACACACTGGGACCATTCGTAGCAGCGAGTGCAGTAGTGGGTGAAGGCTCTACCACTACATTCCCTTAATCCCAATATCCTTTTAATCTACTCTTGAAATTTTGAATCTTGTTTTGGGTTGTACGGGAGACTAAAAAGTCTTTCGCAATTTTTTTGATTTGGCGGGTGGTCAAAATATTGTTTCTTGAGAGCGCCCAGATTAAGGGTATTGATGAGGTCCTGTTATAGGGGTGTTCACCCTGGATATAGCAGCTCCTGGGAGTCTTTCAGCATCCTAAGAGGATCGCTGGGCTTCATGAGGATAGCGGACTAATGAGGCAGAGTAATCATCAGAGTCAGCTTCCTTACCAGGTACCTATACTTAAGTTTGTTTTTTGAATAGTTGTCAAAAACTCTTGAGCATATACGCCTTTATTGTTTTAATACTGGTCTCTACCCACCACCATGGGTGTGAATCAGCTATTTATATATTCACCGGCTAAGTTTAATATTTAAAAATGATATTTTCATTATAAAATAAATTTTTGAATATACTTACCCGGTGAATATATAATATTAAAGGCCCTCACTTCCTCCCCGATAGAGACCCTACGGACTGAGAAGAACTGGTTTGGTTGAGAAGTATATGCGGTATCTGGCCGATAGTCGGCGCTGGTGGGCACACCCGGCAGCCTTCATGGCGATCGCTCGCGAGTTTTTGGAATCTGTCGACCGTCGTAGACGTCAGCTATTTATATATTCACCGGGTAAGTATATTCAAAAATTTATTTTATAATGAAAATATCATGTTGATATCTTCCAATATCTGGGGGAAAGACCTCTTCCCGAATGAAGTGGTCAAAGAAATAGTCGACAAGGCCGCCATGGAGAATAGAAATCTTCTCCAGAAGTGGGGCATGTCGGCTAAGAGGAAGTCTTCCCCGGATGAGGGTCCCCAACCGAAACGGGAGACAAGGAGGCCAAGAGTGCCCTCTCGCCCTGCTAGACAACAGCAACTTCCCATGACCGCGGTGCCCCAGATGGTGTCACAGCCCCAACCCACCTACCAGATGGTACCCCAGCAGGTGGTGACTCAGTTACCAGCCTTCACTCCCGCCTTTGAGAGGCAGACTACTACCTTTCGCCTTAAAGGTAGGGGGTCAAATAGAGATTCCTCTAGACGTCCCTCGAGAGGAAGAGGGGTTAGGGGAGCACGGGGTCAAGGAGGCAATCCCTCTGGAAACCAGAAGCAATGAGATGCTTCCGATAGGAGGGAGACTCCAACTATTCCGGGATCGTTGGACCTCCGATCCCTGGGCCCACAGCCTAATCAAGAACGGACTAGGTTGGAGCTGGAAGACAGCTCCACCATCATTTCCTCAATTCTCCTAACACTCCACCTCCGTTCTGGAAGAATACACCCGAGAACTCTTGAGCAACGGGTGATAAAGAGGGCAAAGTCCATCAAATTCCAAGGAAGGCTGTTTTGTGTTCCCAAGAAGGACTCGGACAATCTCAGAGTTATTCTGGATTTGTCGCCACTCAACGTGTTTATAGAGAACGACAAGTTCAAGATGCTGACCCTTCAACACATAAGGGCCCTGTTGCCCAAAAGGGTATACACAGTCTCCATAGACATGGCAGATGCCTATTGGCACATTCTGATCAATCGCCAACTTTCCTCCTACCTAGGACTCAGGCTACAAAAAAGAAAGTACGCTTTCAGAGCTATGCCCTTTGGACTAAACATAACCCCAAGGATCTTCACGAAGCTTGCAGAAGCAGTCGTTCAACAACTACGCCTACAAGGTGTCCAGGTGATATCCTATCTGGACGATTGGCTGGTGTGGGCAGCATCCGAGTCGAAATGCATGCAAGCATCCAAGAAAGTGATCCAGTTCCTGGAACATCTGGGATTCAAGATCAACACCAAAAATTCTCGACTGTCTCCAGCTCAGAAGTTTCAATGGCTAGGCATACATTGGGACTTAGTCACATTGCCTCTCCATTCCATTAAAGAAGAGGAGAGAGATAGCAGGGTCTGTCAAGAGACTTCTAAAATCCAACAAGATTTCAAGACGCCAACAGGAGAGAGTGCTGGGCTCCCTTCAGTTTGCATCAGTGACAGACCCAGTGCTAAGAGCACAGCTAAAAGATGCATCATGAGTCTGGAGAAGATACGCATCAAACGCTCGAAGAGATCTAAGAAGACCAATGCCGATCCGACTACGATCACTTCTCAAGCCATGGTCGGAGGCCAAGAACTTGAAGAGGTCAACACCTCTGCAACCGCCTCCAACCTCAGTCATCATCCACACGGATGCATCATTGGAAGGATGGGGAGGTCACTCTCATCAACGGAAAGTTCAACGAACTTGGTCCTCTCTATTCGAGACCTTCCATATCAACATTTTGGAGGCCAAGGCAGTCTTCCTCACACAAGAAATTATCCCCTTGCCCTTCAGTCCACATAAGACTGATTCTGGACAGCGAGGTGGTAATGAGATGTCTGAATCGTCAAGGCTCGAGATCACCTCAACTCGACCAAGTGATGTTGGCCATCTTCCGTTAAGCGGAAAAGAAGAGATGGCACTTATCAGCAGTTCACCTTCAAGGGTTCCGCAATGTGACAGCTGACGCTCTATGCAGGCTAAATTCGATAGAGTCAGAATGGTCCCTAGACCCAAGATCATTCTCCTTCATCTTACATCAAGTCCCGGAACTGCAGATCGACCTCTTCGCAACGAGCGACAACAAGAAACTTCCTCGACCCATACGAGGACCCTCTAGCGGAAGCAGTGGACGCCATGTCCCTCGACTGGAACAGATGGGCCAGGATTTATCTGTTCCCTCCATCCAACCTGCTGATGAAGGTCCTCAACAAGCTGAGATCTTTTCAAGGAACAGCAGCCCTAGTGGCTCCCAAGTGGCCCCGGAGCAACTGGTTCCCTTTAATATTGGAATTACAGCCGAGGCTGATTCCCCTGCCGGACCCAGTTCTGTCTCAACAGGTACAGAAGTTGACTGTCTTTGCTTTATTACAGAAAACCCAAGACCTTCATCTCATGATTTTCTCTCCCTAGCAGTAAAGGAAAGGTTTGGGATCTCGAAAGAGAGTATAGACTTCTTAGAGGAATATAAGTCAAAATCTACCAGAAGGCAATACGAGTCGTCTTGGAAGAAGTGGGTGGCCTTTGTCAAGGCAAGAAATCTAAAGGAAATCTCGACAGATTTCTGCTTATCTTTCTTTATTCACCTTCATGAACAAGGTTTAGCAGCCAACATGATAACTACGTGTAAATCTGCCTTGGATAAGGTACTACATTTTGCTTCAAGTTTGAACAACGATGATTGCTCTCTGAAAGATTTGACTCAAGAAGTTATATTCTTGTTTGCTCTAGCCTCAGGGGCTAGAGTTAGTGAGATAGTGGCTCTTTCTTGGGAAGAGGGCCATATCCAGTTTGCTGAAACGGGAGAGCTGAATCTCTTTCCCGACCCAACATTTCTTGCCAAGAATGAGTTACCCACTAAGAGGTGGGGTCCCTGGAGAATCTGCCCTCTGAAGGAAGATGTCTCGCCATGTCCAGTGGAGAGTCTAAAGGTCTATCTTCGCAGAACTTCAGACTTCAGGGGAGGACAGCTCTTTATAGGAGAAACATCGGGCTCAAACTTATCCCTGAAACAACTAAGGGCGAAGATCACCTACTTCATTCGCAGAGCGGATCCTGACAGTACACCCGCAGGTCATGATCCTAGGAAAATTGCTTCATCGTTAAACTTTTTCCAGCTCATGGATTTTGAGAGCCTTCGCTCGTTTACTGGATGGAAGTCATCCAGAGTGTTTTTCAAACTACGCGAAGCAAGTGCAAGAATTAAAATGATTCGTGGTGGCGGCAGGTAGTGTACTAAAACCTGTCGCTTAGTGCTGCGAGGAACAGTGAATTATGTGGGACTATAATTCTAAAGGGTGTACATGTTGGCACATTATAGTGCAACGTGGTAAGGGAAATGTCATCAAGGTGACATTATGGACTGTTCCAGTGTACAAAGGTGAACAAACATAGACTTAACACTAAGTGCCTTGTGTTTTTTACACAAGTGTAAACAGACAGACTTCTCAGAAAGACTTTAGAAAATTTAATAAATTTTCAATTGAGTGGCAAAAAATTTTGTTTTCAGGTAAAACAAGTATTTCTGATTTATTCTGTATTATCTATGTTTGTAAATTTTATTTCACTTGAATTTTTATATTATTATGAAATGTATGCTGAATTTTTATTTATTGTTTGACAATAAATGTTTAATTGTTTCGCGCGTCTTATTTCGCCCTAAACATATTTTAATAAAGTTATGTGTGAGCATTACTTTTATTCCTTACTATTCTGCATAATTATATTAAACAAAGGTAGTAACTTTGTTCCTAAACGTAAACAAACCTTTCTAGCCAGGCTTACCTTGTTTCGATACAGATACAAACTTGTCTGTTGCGGTATACAGCTGAGCTGATATACCTCAGATGCTATGGTGGCTGACATGTACCTGTGTTCGTTTTATAAATACAAACTTTGGCTAAAGGCATACAGTGAGACCTGTATGCCCTTTTGATTGCTAGATTGGTCATATGAAATATGCAAACTTCGAGACTTTTTCCCGGGTCTAGTATGACTCTTCACTGTAGGGGGCAGGAAGCACTAACATAGTCTATGATTAGAAGAAATGACATATAACAGTAATGTCATAGGTCTCTAAGGTCTAGATGACCAAGGAAATATTGTCTTGAGGTTTAAGGCACAACTGGGAAATCCACAGATACATTAATGCTCTGGTAAACTTCCATCAGGACGACATGGCCTGAGCCCAAAAAACGGATTTTGAGCAAGGCGAAAAATTTATTTTTGGGTGAGATAGCCATGTCGTCCAGATGGACCCACCCTTCTTTTCTAAAGAAAAGATCTTCACAGAATCCCTCCTGAAACTACTGTATCTGTAGCACCATGCTTTCTAGGAAAGGCCTTGGCAGGATCCCTCCCAATAATACTGTATCTATAAGTACCGGCTCAACGCTACAAGGAATAAAGATGGCGGCGATTATGGCGCCATCTGAGTACTCAAACAGTAACGGAGGAAGGGAACTTTATAACGGCTCCTCTTTTATTTTGCCACTTTTCCCCCTCGAAGCGTAAACGCTATGCGGGGTGCAGATTGCTATGTGGCGTGTCAAAAATACGTCCCCTGATATTATGAGATATCCTAAAAGGAAACTTTAAGGATATTCGCACCAGGAGTTAGAATTCTGGAGACCTTTAGTCAAATTCTCTGGGAATATCACTGTAGTCAAATATACCCTAGGAAGCTACTTAATGGAATCTTCCATCAGGACAACATGGCTATCTCACCCAAAAATAGATTTTTTGCTTCGCTCAAAATCCGTTTATTCAGATGCTAAACTTCTTTGTAATTTATCAAAAAAAATCATAATAACTTTCGATGAAACGTTATAAAAGCAGAAAGTTAATTTACAAATTACACTAGGCTAACATTTATATGCAATCTTTCCTGCTGCCATTCATTGTTGAATTCTCGTTAACACACACACAGTAGAACCGCCACTCTAATGTTCCTGTGGGGATCTTTTTTTTTTATTTTTAACAAACATTTATTGAATTAACAATGACTATTCGCTGAGGAAATACTTTCTGGGACTCTGCAGTTAATCACTGATACCTATTATCAGATAGGGCATGACAATGATTGAAAAAAATTTACCAATTGGCAATCCCACGAGTTTCTATAGCCAATTTATAACTACTGTTCCTAAGTATCAGAAATACTGTGTTCATCTGGTGGTTGAGATTATGGCTGATGCTGTGGCACCTGGGTCAAAGCCGCCCCCACCCTGGTATGCATTGGCTGGCGATGAGGGTATTAAGGCAAATTCCACCCCCCATTGAATGACACGGCTGGTGATCGATAGGTTGGGTAGGTAAGGTTACGTTTGTGTCGTGGGTCGAAACCGAAGCCAAAGCTGAAGAAGATTCTGAATGTTCTGGTCTTAGGAACAGCATTCAGGACTATCAATTACACCCAACTGCTCTGTTGAATCTAGGTGCATTTGTGGTTGATAATGTTTAAGGTTACGGACATTTTCCCTGTATATTCTATTGATACTAGCACGGTTTAATGCATCTTCGCTAATATAATTAATAATACACTATTATATTGAATAGGCCTATTTGTTTCCACATTGCTCTAAGTATACCTAGGTAATGTTGGTAATCCTGTGTTGAATGCAAATTTCAAATTGTTTCATCTCTATAGTTTGAAGTAATTACTATACTTTGAAACAATTACTATTACCGTAATTTTTTTTCTATGATTCTTATGAACATCATAGATTTGATATTTTTGCATCATATGTTAGCTTTATTTTGTATGATTGAGCTTTCAATGTAGGAAAAGAAGAGTGTTTGAGATACACGTTGTAGTTGCCAGTTAGTGAATTTCAAACGAAATCCTCTGAAATTTGTAGCATCAGTTTTGATGCCGACTGTACCACATGTCAAACTTAGCAACATACAGTACAAGAATTTTGAATGTTTGCCTTTAGGTATATTATCTTAAGCCACAGCCATGTACGCAATGCTTATAACGATTTAATCCCTCAGGTCATTTTTTTTTTCAATTTTACTTAACTCATTAAGCTTAGTATGAAAACTACAAGATAGGTCTTCACCAAATTTCCTTTCCATTGATGTCATCATCATCTCCTTTTACACTTATTGATGCAAAGGGCCTCGGATAAATTCCTCCAGTCGTCTCTATTTTAACTTTTATTTCAATACTTCTCCCTTCATCATCTACTTCACGCTTCATGGTCCTCAGCCATGTAGGCCTAGGTGTTCCATTGATGTAATGTTACATTTTTTGTAAAATTTACATATACATGAATGATAAAAGAATGAAAAAGCCTGGTATGTACGTTCAACGATGCTGAAGAAAATATAAAAAGCAGTCGTAAATTATGTCCAACAACGCTGAAAAGGTAATATAACAAAAAAAAAAAAAAAAATAAATAAAAAAAAAAAAACTAGTTGGGAAAATACCTTAACATTTTGAGAACTTAGAGTATTTCATAAATACTGGTGTGTTGTTGTTTCTGCTGCATTTAGGGAAGCAGATTATTCCAAATTATTTAAAGGTTTGCATTAACATTACAATCAGTGCTTATTGAGTAAAAGGATTCTTTAAAGTTGGTCATGCTGCCACCTTCATCACTGTTCTTCAGCTGTTTATACTACAATGAATCCATTCTTTATTAGTAAGAGACAGTCCCATTTTAGAGATGCAGCTGAATGCATATAAAGACATTAAGATGATTTTAAGTATGTATTCAATCACTGATACCCATAAGAGAGGTAATGCTGTCTATGAACTTCAAGTGGGGCACTGTAGGGATTATTAAAGGATCATTGTAGTGTCCTTTCATCCTGTAACTAGAACCATTTTCTTCTAGCATTAATTTCTTATTTCTACGAATCTCACCTGATGTTTATTTTGCTTTTTTAGGAGGCTGGTTTTATCAACACTAACTAGTAAGATTTTCCCATTTATTTTGCTTCAATGACTACAGTAAATGCCTTTAAGCCACGACTCACGACCTTGACCTTGAATTTTGGAATTTGTGGCGAGGTGAGAGTCTGTATTTCATGTCACATATATATTTTTTTTAATAAAAACTCCTTTTTTCATTATTAAATCCAACGTTTTTATGTGCATTCTAGCTCATCTGTTCCTTTACACAACCATTTTCTGACCGGGGTACCTCTTTATTTCCTTTTTCTACAAGAATTTAAGGGAAAGATATTCAAGTTAGTATTCAGTATACTATAACCACAATTTTCAATGATTCCCTCAGGAAGAGAGACAATCTTTTTTATCTCCATCATAAATAAACATTTGCTACATGTCTCTCAAGTTATATCCATTGTTCATGTCTGCTTGTTTGTTTATTTACATTTTTTTAATGGTTGTGCTGCAAGATGCATAAAGTGTCAGAGATGATAACTAAATATAACTTAAGTGTAAAATTTACCCTGAAAATACGTGGACGATAATATATGCTTGAAATGTCTTACTCGTGTTGGTATTTGGTACATGTAATGTATATATTTCTAAACTGGGGAGAAGGTTTCACCACTGCTTAGTAAATAACACTGAAATATGATTAATATACCTTATGATTCCCAGTGTTTAGGGTAATTCCTGCTAAAAACCCATACGTATGCATACTAAAGTATACATACATACATATACCAAGGCACTTCCCCCAATTTTGTGGGGTAGCCGACATCAAACAAATGAAACAGAAAAGGGGACATCTCCTCTCTACGTTCCACTCGGCCTGAGAAGGGACTCAACCGAGTTCGGCTGGTACTGCTAGAGGTGCCACAGCCCACCCTCCCCCGTTATCCACCACAGATGAAGCTTCATAACGCTGAATCCCCTACTGCTCGTACCTCCGTGGTCTTCCAAGGCATCGGAGGAAGCAGCAGAGCCTACCGAAACTGCGTCACAATCGATCGCCATTCATTCCTATTTCTAGCACGCTCTCTTGCCTCTCTCACATCTATCCTCCTATCACCCAGAGCTTCCTTCACTCCATCCATCCACCCAAACCTTGGCCTTCCTCTTGTACTTCTCCCATCAACTCTTGCATTTATCACCTTTAGCAGACAGCCATTTTCCATTCTCTCAACATGGCCAAACCACCTCAACACATTCATATCCACTCTAGCTGCTAACTCATTTCTTACACCCGTTCTCACCCTCACAACTTCGTTCCTAACCCTATCTACTCGAGATACACCAGCCATACTCCTTAGACATTTCATCTCAAACACATTCAATTTCTGTCTCTCCGTCACTTTCATTCCCCACAACTCCGATCCATACATCACAGTTGGTACAATCACTTTCTCATACAGAACTCTTTACATTCATGCCCAACCCTCTTATTTTTTACTACTCCCTTAACTGCCCCCAACACTTTGCATCCTTCATTCACTCTCTGACGTACATCTGCTTCAACTCCACCATTTGCTGCAACAACAGATCCCAAGTACTTAAACTGATCCACCTCCTCAAGTAACTCTCCATTCAACATGACATTCAACCTCGCACCACCCTCCCTTCTCGTACATCTCATAACCTTACTCTTACCCACATTAACTCTCAACTTCCTTCTCTCACACACCCTTCCAAATTCTGTCACTAATCGGCCAAGCTTCTCTTCTGTGTCTGCAACCAGTACAGTATCATCTGCAAACAACAACCGATTTAATTCCCATTCATGGTCATTCTTGTCTACCAGTTTCAATCCTCGTCCAAGCACTTGAGCATTCACCTCTCTCACCACTTCATCAACATACAAGTTAAACAACCACTGCGACATCACACATCCCTGTCTCAGCCCCACTCTCACCGGACACCAATCGCTCACTTCATTTCCTATCCTAACACATGCTTTACTACCTTTGTAGAAACTTTTCACTGCTTGCATGAACCTTCCACCAACTCCATATAACCTCATCACATTCCACATTGCTTCCCTATCAATTCTATCATACGCTTTCTCCAGATCCATGAACGCAACATACACCTCCTTACCTTTTGCTAAATATTTCTCGCATATCTGCCTTTGTAAAAATCTGATTCATACAACCCCTACCTCTTCTAAAACCACCCTGTACTTCTAAGATTGCCTTCTCTGTTTTATCCTTAATCCTATTAATCAGTACTCTACCATACAATTTTCCCACCACACTCAACAAACTAATACCCCTTGAATTACAACACTCATGCACATCTCCCTTACCCTTATATAGTGGTATAATACACACACAAACCCAATTTACTGGTACCGTTGACAACACAAAACACATATTAAACAATTTCACTAACCATTCAAGTACAGTCACACCTCCTTCCTTCAACATCTCAGGTCTCACACCATCCATACCAGATGCTTTTCCTACTCTCGTTTCATCTAGTGCTCTCCTCACTTCCTCTCTTGTAATCTCTCTCTCATTCTCATCTCCCATCACCGGCACCTCAACACCTGCAACAGCAATTATATCTGCCTCTCTATTATCCTCAACATTCAGTAAACTTTCAAAATACTCTGCCCACCTTTTCATTGCCTCCTCTCCTTTTAACCACCTTCCATTTCCATCTTTCACTGTCTCTTCAATTCTTGAAGCAATCTTCCTTACTCTCTTCACTTCTTTCCAAAACTATTTCTTATTCTCTTCATATGAATGACCCAATCCCTGACCCCACCTCAGGTCAGCTGCCCTCTTTGCCTCACTTACCTTGCGCTTTACTTCCACATTTTTCTCTCTATATCTTTCATACTTCTCTACACTATTACTCTGCAGCCATTCTTCAAAAGCCCTCTTTTTCTCTTCCACTTTTACCTTCATTCCACCATTCACTGCCCTTCCTCATGCTGCCTCCAACAAAATTCTTGCCACACACATCACTTGCAATTCCAACAAAATTTTCTTTTACTAACTTCCACTCTTCTAAATTACCCATTTCTCTTACTTTCACTTCGTCATATGCCTTTTTCAACCTTTCTTGATATTTACTTTTTACCCCCGGGTTTTATTAGCTCTTCAACCCTCACTAGCTCCCTTTTACATCCACCTACTCTAATCCCCCACTCTTTTGCTACAACTAATTTTCCTTCCACCAAAAAATGATCAGACATACCGTTAGCCATACCCCTAAACATATGCACGTCTTTCAATCTTCCAAACATTCTTTTAGTTTTCAACACATAATCCATTAATGCCCTTTCTACCCCTCTTCCATTTACCACTCTCACCCATGTATACTTGTTTTTATCTTTCTTTTTGAAAAAGCTAGAACTTATCACCATCTCTTGCTCAACAAACATATTTACCAGTCTCTCACCACTCTCATTTTCACCTGGTACACCATACTTCCCAATGACACCTTCTACCTCTCTAGCGCCCACTCTAGCATTTAAGTCACCCATGACAACTACATAATTCCTTCTACCCAGTCCTTCTACACACCTAGTTAATTCATTCCAGAACTCATTCCGCTCTTCTTCACTTTTCTCACAACCTGGCCCATACGCACTGACAAAAACCCAACATTCCCTACCCAACCTAACCCTTACCCACATTAACCTAGATGATATCTCCTTCCATTCCACTACTTTACCTGTCATCCATTCACTCAGCAATAAAGCCACATCTTCTCTTGCTTTTCCCCTTTCAATCCCAGACACTCTACCAGACATTTCACCAAACATCACTTCACCTTTCCTTTTCATCTTTGTCTCACACAAAGCCAATATATCCATCCTTCTATTCCTAAGCATACTTCCAATCTCACATCTTTTACTCTCTATCGTACTACATCCACGCACATTCAAACACCCCAAAACTAGAGTGCGGGGAGCAGTCACTTTCACCCCCCCCCCAGCCCAGCTCCACTTAGTCGCCTCTTATGACACACAGGGATGCGTTGGCGCTATTCTAATTGTTTTTATGCCCCCGCGGCATAAAAGTATATCAAATAATTTTTAAATGAAAAAAGACCTAATCGAGAAACAAAAATCTAGTAGGAGTTTTATATAACCCCAATATAATTTTTTTTCATGAGGTCAGTTGTGCCACTTTGTAAAGAAATGGTAATCTCCAGCAGTATGGAGGGAAAGGCCAGGTTACTACTGCTGTTTATCTAGTCTTCAGTTATATTCGTCGAATGGCTGTGATCACACTTATATTGTTTACTTACAGCACTCAAATATGTCATACCCTGGTTTGAGCAATTATTGCGTGAAAATGGAAATTAGTTCTGGAAGGTCGTGATCCACGTTCCCTTTGTGTATTATGCTGGAGGTAATACTGTGATTTAAATAATCGTAAAAACTATGTTTCACTCTCGGTACTTCTTGGAAGAGTATTTTAAATTGGTGCCAATCAAGTTCTAAACGATAAAGGAATCTTGCTGTTAGTTCAGGGGAAAGCTGGGTAAGAATAGGCTATTGTATTATAATGGGGATGACAATAATATTGACAGCCCCCCCCCCCCCCCTTTGTACAACATAAGTTCAAACAACTTCCAATGGTGATGAGCTTTCCTAAGCTTTTGACATCACTTGCTTCCTTTATTAAACTTCTGTGAATCCTCCTTTAGTTTAGTAATTCTGGTCCTTGGCGAACCTAACCTGACTGCCCCTCCATAGTCATGCTAATATTAATAGCATTTCATTCAGTTTTGGTGTTGACTGTACACTTTGATCCACAGATTCGAAAGTCTCACAGCCTCAGAATCTTTGCATACTGCAGTTCTTTCCACAGTACAGTAGTTCGAAATGAGGATATTCACCCTTAGGAGCATTTTAAAAAGAGCACCTGCTTATATCAATCTTACCTTAATTGTTTTATTTAGCCTACTTTCCTTAGTATGTGTGTAGTAATTAATAAATCAAAATCAACTCTGAGGGAACTACTTTAATTTTCTCAAACAATCTCAGACTTCTAATTCTCAACAAATCGCGTAAATCAATCAATAAAAGGACAAGTGCTGTGCAAAATCTACCAAATACCTGTTTTCCTTGAAATTTACAAGAATAATGAACTGGACATTAACAATTTCATAGGCAACAAAACATCTATCTACTAAGCCACTTCCCCTAATTTTTGGGGGGTATCCGACATTAAAAAAAAAGAGAAGAAAAGGGGAACGTGCATTTTCTTAGCTCCTCCCACCCTGAAAAATGATTTGGCCAAGTTTGGCTGGTACTACTAAGGTGCCACAGTCCACCCTCTTGCGCGTTATCCACCACAAATGAAGCTTCAGCATCTGAAACCACCCCTACTGCTGCTACCTCAGCGGTCATCAAGGCAACCAGAGGAAGCAGGAATGCCTATCAGAACTACATCACAATCGCTCGCCATTCATTCCTATTTCTACCATGCTCTTTTGCCTCTCTCACATCAATCCTATATCGTAGAGCTTTCACCACTCCATCCATCCAGCCAAACCTTGGCCTTCCTCTTGTACTTCTATCAAATCTGCTTTCATCACCTTCTTCAGGAGACAGTCATTTTCCATTCTCTCTACATGGCCAAACCATCTCAACACATTCATATCCATTCTAGCCGTTAATTAATTTCTTACACCCATTCTCAACCTCACTACTTCGTTTCTAATCCTATCTAATCGATATACACCAGTCATACTCCTCAGACACTTCATCTCGAACACATTTGATAAGTCACTCTGTCACTTTCATTCCCTACAACTCCGATCCATACATCACAGTTAGTACAATCACTTTCTCATACTGAACTCTCTTTACATTCATTCTCAACCCTCTATTCTCTACCACTCCCTTCACTGCCCCTAACATTTTACCTTCTTCATTCACTTCCCGACGTACATCTGCTTCCACTTCACCATTCGCAGCAACAACAGACCCCAAGTACTTAAACTGAACTACTTCCTCAAGTAACTCTCCATTCAACCTAGCACCAATACCCTTCTCGTGCATATCATAACCTTACTCTTACCACATTAAGTCTCGACTTTCTTTTCTTACACACCCTCCCAAACTTTGTCACTAATCAACCCAGCTTCTCTGAGTCTGCCATCAATACCGTATCATTTGCAAACAACAACTGATTCACCTCTCACTCATGATCAGTCACATCTATCAGTTTCATTCACTCGAGCATTCACCTCTCTCACAACCCCATCAGCAAACAAATTGGACAACCATGGCAACATCACACATCCTTGTCTCAGTCCCACTCTCACTGGAAACCACTCACTCACTTCATTTCCTATCTTAACACATGCTTTACTGTCTATGCATAAACTCTTCACTGCTTGCAATAACCTTCCACCATTTCCATATAACCTCATCACATTCCACATAATTTCCTTATCAACTATATCATAAGCTTTCTCCAGATCCATAAAACGGATTTTGAGCGAAGCGAAAAATTTATTTTTGGGTGAGGTAGCCATGTCGTCCTGATGGAAGTTCCTTCATAGTAGCTTCCTAGGTTATATTTAAGTACAGTGATATATCCCAGAGAATTTTACTTAAGGTATCCAGAATTCTAACTCCTGGCGCGAATATCCCTGGCTTTCGCCTTTTGGGATATCGCATAATATCAGAGGACGTATTCTTGACACGCCACATAGCTATCTACACCCCTAATAGCATTTACGCTTCGAGAGGGGAAAGTGGCAAGAATTGTAGGTGGGCCATTATTATGGCAACACTCCTACACGTATTATAGTTGGGCGCCAGTATGACGTCACATCCCAGTGCTATCTTGTCATTCTTTGTAGTGTTAGCGAGGTACTACAGATACAGTACGTTCTTGAGGGATTCATTTATCCTTTGTAAAAGGAGGGTGGGTCCATCAGGACGACATGGCTACCTCACCCAAACATAGATTTTTCACTTTGCTCGTTTTTTGGGCTCAGGCCATGTCGTCCTGATGAAAGTTTACCAGAGCATTAATGTATCTGTGGATTTCCAATAGTGCCAATAACCGCAAGATAAATTTTCCTTGGTCATCTAGACCTAGAGACACATGGTGTTACCGTCATACACCCTTCAACTGATCATGGACTATGTCAGTGCTTCCTGCCCCCTACAGGGAAGAGTCATGGGAGACTCTGGGAAAAAAACCCGAGGATTGTAAGTTCAATGAACAATCTAGCAAACCAGTTTGTATATTGGTCTCATCATATACATGTAAAACATAGTTTGTATTCTGAAAGGAACAAAGTATGTATTGACTACTGACACCTCCCCTGGTCCACTTGGTGTGTTGTAAGCAAGGTAGACAGATTTTTATTCGTGTAGGAAATTTGTACAGTCAGTAAAGCAATCAGATATAAAATCAGTCATTACCAGGGACTGATACTTGATACAATAACACATAATTGTGAGGTTGTTCGCTTAGAACAGATATAGTATTTGTTCAGAATATATTTTCAAAATAATAGGATAATAAGTGCTCTGACACATTTATTTATATAGAATTTTTAGAATTTTTAGGGCGAAATGAGACGCAAAATTCAAAGATGTGTTTATTGCTAAACAATAGATAGCAAGGATAATGGTGCATTTTATAATAGAATATAAAATTAAAGAAAAATTTTGGAAATATTGTGTAAAGCATAGTAAAATAGTAATAACAGAAATAATTGTTTCATCTGAAAAAGAAACGTGAAGCCACTGTAAAGGAAATATCGTAATATTTCCTTATTTCTCATTTCTGTCGTTACAGTTCGTAAACACTTGCGTAGTTATACGCATGGCACATGTGTAAGTCTTTTATGCTTCTTTCACCTTTATACTTAGAACATTTCATAGTGTCACTACTTAGGCACTTCACTAAACATGTCACTCCGTAGGAGGAAACCATGTACATCCTTCACTAAAAGTCCCAATTAGTGCACTGTTCTTTGCAGAATTTAAGCGGCAGGTTTTAGTACACTACCTGCTGCCACCACATAATGCTTAATCTCCTGCACTTGTTTCGCGTAGTGCTTGAAGAAAACCCTGGATGACTTCCATCCGGTATAGGAGTGAAGGCTTTCAAAACTCATGTTCTGAAAGAAGTTCAGAGATGAAGCAAATTTTCTCGGATCATGACCTGCGGGTGTGCTGTCTGGATCCGCTCTGCGAATAAAATAGGTGATCTTCGCCCTTAATTGTTCCACAGTTAATGTTGAAGCTGAGGTTTCTCCCCTGAAAAGCTGTCCTCCCCTAAAGTCTGAAGTTCTACGAAGATAGATCTTTAGGCATTCTACTGGGCATAGAGATGCATCTTCTTTCAGAGGGCAGATTCTCCAGGGACCCCACCTTTTGGTGGGCCGCTCATTCTTAGCGAGAGACGCTGGGTCAGGAAAGAGGTTCAGTTCTCCGCAGTCTGTGAACTGAATGTGGCCATCATCCCTCGAAAGGGCCACTATTTTGCTAACTCTGGCTACTGAGGCTAGGGCAAATAAGAATATCACCTTTTAAGTCAAATCCTTTAGAGAGCAATCTTCATTGTTCAAGGTAGAGGCTAGATGAAGAACCTTATCCAAGGACCAAGAAATGGGCCTCGAAGGTGCTGCGGACCGAAGTCGAGCGCAGGCCTTAGGGATCTTGTTGAAGATTTCATCTGAGAAGTTCACCTGGAAGGCATATAGTAGGGGTCTAGTCAAGACAGATTTACATGTAGAGATCGTGTTGGCTGCTAAACCTTGTTCATGGAGGAAAAAAAAGATAATCAGAAATCTGTTAAGATCTCTTTTGGTTTCTTTGCCTTGACGAAAGCAAGCCATTTCTTCCATGCAGACTCGTATTGTCTTCTAGTAGATTTCGACTTATATTCTTCTAAAAGGTTGATACTGTCCTTTGAAATCCCAAACCTTTTCTTAACTGCTGAGGTGAGAAAATCATGAGATGAAGGTTCCGGGTTTTCTGTCATGAAGCGGAGACAGTCGACTTCTGCACTTGTTGAGTCAGAACTGGATCCGGCAACGGGATCAGCTTCAGTCGTAGTTCCGTTATCAGTGAGCCACTATCGCTGCTGTTTCCTGAAAGGATCTCAGTTTGTTGAGGACCTTCAGCAGGAGGTTGGTTGGAGGAAACAGGTAAATCCTGGACCATCTGTTCCAATCTATGGACATCGCATCCACTGCTTCCGCTAGAGGATCCTCGTACGGGGCTACGTACCTGGGTAGTTTGATGTTGTCGCTCGTCGCGAAGAGGTCTATCTGCAGTCCTGGGACTTTGCGTAAGATGAAGGAGAATGATCTTGCGTCTAGGGACCATTCTGACTCTATCGTGGTGAGCCTGGATAGAGCGTCTGCCGTCACATTGCAGAACCCTTGGAGGTGAACTGTTAAGTGCCATCTCTTCTTTTCCGCTAGGCGGAAGATGGCCAACATCACTTGGTTGATTTGAGGCGATCTCGAGCCTTGTCGATTTAGGCATCTCATTATCACTTCGCTGACTAGGACCAGCCGGATGTGGATCGAGCAGCGAAGTTTCAGTTTCTTCAACGATAGAAAAACTGCCATGGCTTCCAGAATGTTGATGTGGAAGGTCTTGAAGAGGGAGGACCAGGTTCCTTGGACTTTCCGTTAGTGAGAGTGGCCTCCCCATCCTTCCTTCGAGGCATCCGTGTGAATGGTGACTGAAGGTGGAGGTGGTTGTAGGGATACCTTCTTCTTTAGGTACTTGGCCTCCGACCATGGCTTGAGAAGTGATCGCAGACGAGTTGGTATCGGTCTTGTTAGATCTCTTCGAGCGTTTCATGCGTATTTTCTCTAGACTCCTGATGCATCTTTTAATTGTGCTTTCAGCACTGGATCTGTCACTGAGCCAAACTGGAGAGACCCCAGAACTCTCTCTTGTTGCCGTCTTGATATCCTGTCGGATTGAAGAAGTCTCTTGACAGATCCCGCTATCTCTCTCCTCTTCTTTGATGGAATGGAGAGGCAGTGTGACTGTAAGTTCCAGTGAACACCCAGCCATTGGAACTTTTGAGCTGGAGATAGTCGAGACTTTTCCAGGTTGATCTTGAATCCTAGATGTTCCAGGAACTGGATCACTTCCTTGGAGGCTTGCGTGCATTCTTCTTCGGATGCTGCCCACACCAGCCAGTCGTCCAGGTAGGCAATCACCTGAACTCCCTTTAGGCGTAGTTGACGAATGACTGCATTCGCAAGCTTTGTTAATACCCTTTAGTCCGAATGGCATGGCTCTGAAGACGTATTGTCTCTTTTGCAGCTTGAATCCTAGGTAGGAGGAAACTTGTCGATTAATTGGGACATGCCAATATGCGTCCGCCATGTCTATGGAGACTGTGTATGCCTGTTTGGGAAGTAGGGTCCTTATGTGTTGAAGAGTAAGCATCCTGAACTTGTTGTTCACTATGAACTTGTTGAGTGGTGACAAGTCCAGAATGACTCTGAGCTTTTCTGAATCCTTTTTTGGAACACAAAAAAGCCTTCCTTAGAATTTTACAGACTTTGCCCTCCTTACGACTCTCTTGTCTAAGAGTTCTTGGACATATTCTTCCAGAACGGGGGTTGAATGTTGGAAGAATTGAAGGAAAGTTGGTGGAGTTGTGTTCCAACTCCACCCCAGTCCGTTCTTGATTAGGCTGTGGGCCCAGGGATTGAAGGTCCAACGATCCCAGAACAGGAGAAGTCTCCCTCCTACCGGAAGCATCTCACTTTGAGTGCTGGTTGGAGGACTTGCCTCTTGAGCCACATCCACCCTTGTTGCCCCTGCCTCTAGAGGGGCGTCTCGAGGAACCTCGAGACTTCGGCCGAAAGGTCGTGGATTGCCTTTCAAAGGCTGGGGTGAAGACAGGCGACTGTGTCGCTACTTGCTGGGGCATCAGCTGAAATGTTGTAGGTGGTTGTGCCACCGTCTGGGACACCGTGGCCACGGGAAGTTGTTGTTGTCGAGGTGGGCGAGAGGGCACTCTAGGTCGCTTAGTCTTCCTTTTTGGATGGGGACCCTCTTCTGGTGAAGATTTTCTTTTGGTCGACAAGCCCCACTTTTGGAGAAGATTCCTATTCTCCGTGGCAGCTTTGTCGACAACCTCTTTGACCTCTTCGCTTGGGAAGAGGTCTTTTCCCCAGATGTTGGACGCTATCAGCTTCCTTGGTTCGTGTCTCACCGCAGCCGAGGCGAACACGAACTCCCTACAAGCCCGTCTGGCTTTAATAAAGTTGTACAGGTCTTTGGTGACTGTTGCCAAGTGAGCTTTGGCAAAGACCATGTACATGTCTGGGGTTTCTGGAACACTTGCCATTGTCTCTAGGCCAGTCTGAAGAGACATAGAGGCGGCAAGTCTTCCCTTTGTTTCCTGCTCCCTGCGCAGGAGGAAGTCCGACAACTTAGTGAGGTCTTCTCCGAACTGACGTCAGGCAATGTCAGCCTCCAACTTCCAAACTGAGAAGGTGCTATAGACATCCTTCCAGTCTGCATCATCTGATGGTAGGGCAAGGGAGAATGGCCTACACTCTTCGAGTGTGGGGTAAGGTTTCCCTGCCTCGACTGCCTTTAAGGCTGCCTTGAACCCTTTTTCCATAAAGGGGAAGGCACGGGAAGAAGCAGCAATGAAGGATGGGTGCTTCTTGCTGAGAGCTGATACCTTGGAGCTAGTGAAGGCCCTCTCTTTCAAGGTACTGGTGAACAAAGCCTGGGCTTTGGGGAGGTCAAGTATTATGACCTCCTTCGGCTCTGTCTCCTCTTTCGAGGGAGGTTCCGTCCTCAGACGAACGTAACAGTCAGGATAGGCCCCTTTGCTGGGCCAGAACTCGATATCCTCTACTGGGACCGTACCCAGCTTGTCGGAGTGGAAGATCTTTTCTCCTGACATAGACATGTGTTCAGCATACCTCCAAGGGTTGACGTCCGAGAAAGGGGGAAGGTCCTTGACGTTTAGCTTCTTCGGAGCTAAACGGGTAGTCACGAGCTGGTGCATTTCAGTCCGAAGCGAAACTTCTTTATCAGACGACTCCTTCTTCATGACCTGAAACATAGACAGGAGAGATGTTAAGGTGTGACTTATCGTGTCCAATTGAGGGGCAGAGGAGGTCGATGGGACGGGCTCAGCCACCGAAGCTAATGAAACCGAAATAATTTCGGTTCGATCATCGTCGCCCTCAGGAGGTAAGACAGACTCCTGTTCCTGCTCTTCTGCTAGAAGACTCTGTTCCGTCTCCTCGGAAAATACCGACATATTGTCTTCTAGCTGGATGTCCTTCATGGTATCCGAAACTTCAGACTCTATCGGAATCTGGACGAGGGGGATCTCAGCTTGAGGTTGAGGGATAACTGTATCCAAAGATGCCCTAGGGAAAAGACAAGCTCTCATCCTTTCGTTAGGAAGGTATGGGCCAGTAGTATTCTTTTGAAAACCCCTGACCCATTTACGCAGCTTCTCTCTTGCTGCATCTCTTGACTCAGTCGACTTTTGATCATCAAAAGCCTCAGTAACCAGATTGGAACATACGTCACATACCTGAGGGTTCCAATACTTAAGAGAGCCCTTCGTCGTCGCGCAGCGCGCGTGGGTCCTGCACATTCCATGGCCACAGAAGTTCTTACTGCGGACCTTGCAGAAGTGGTTCCCGCACTTGGGATAGTCCTCCTGTAAAGAGAGGAAAGGCGGATGAGTATTTGGTGAATTATCTCACAAAATTCATCATACAATGTTATGTATATTTTAGCTTAGGATAGGTAAGCTAGAAAGAAAAGAGGAAAGACACCTACATGTGCTTCCTGCTCAGCCAATTGCTATGACTTCCTTCAGTATTGAATCTCGGGCATTCTAAGATAGAATTATTGAAAGAAGACATTTTATCTTCAGGATATATAAAGGTGTAACATAACACCGTCTTCAGGAATTCAATATTGGGGATTGAATATAGTGATCACTGAATTTTTTAAAAGAAAGAATCGCTTTCTTTATCAAGTGGTCTCACAGTAGGCTGCCCATGAAACACCTTGTAGGTTGGAAAATGTATGGGCTACCGTACAGACCGTACAGTGGTTAATTTATTGCAGTATAATCAATATCGCAATCTTTACTGACCACTCCACGGCCATATACTGTAGTACCTGTTGGCGTATGCCGGCATGGTAGTTCCTGGGTTTAAGAAGGTGTATTACCTTCTAGTGGTAGTGGGCGGCAGACCGCCGACAGTTGCATGCCGCCGGCAGCCGGGGTGTCACCGACATTCAGCGGTCCCCCCGGCAGCCGGCGGCGAGTAATATGTCGTCAGACAAGCATTCGACCGGCTACCAGCAGTCATCATAGCTGCCGGCAGCCGGCCGGTGTATGCCGGCTGTCATTGGGTCGCCGACCGTCGGCAACCCATAACATTCGGCGGCAGTGCAACCTGCCGGCGGTCCACAGTCCTGCCGGCTGCCGGCGGCGCCATGGACGCCGGCAGCTAGGCCCAGGATACTTGGTAAGAGAGAGAGAAAGCATGGATGGGAGGGGGAAGCAAAGGCTCAGCCTTGCAGTCCTCCATCCAGAATGAGGGTTCATATGGAAGGGGGAATTACATTCGGGCTTCCATCCAGCCACAACCCGGCTGGTACCAGCCGGCAGGGTTATGGAAGGCAGACCAAGAGAGGACTGAAGAACACTCGATAGGGTAGGGGAATCTCTGCCGGCAGCCGGCTCAGCCAGCAGTCGACAGAGAACCCAAGCCAATACCACAATCTACCCGCACTAGGGTCGATTGTAGAATGATGGCCAAGATGTGTGAAGGCTAGGCCATCACTAAAGGACAGCAAGGGGAGGGGTAAGGGTCCTGTAGGTTAGGTAGTAGCCGGCAGGTTCTACCTCCCCTAAAAAGACTCCGTTCCAGTGTAAGGACAACCCCAAGGGGCCAGGGAATTTGATTCCCTAGTCTGGAGTTAGCCTGATAGGATGAGATGGCAGCACCCACGCCGCTGTCTCAGGTGTTAGGAACAGAGTCTAGTATCGAAGACCCTAAGCAAGAGAAAAATTCAATTCTTCAGCTAGGTTCTGCTGGCACAGGACTGTCTGCTAGGCCACAGGGAGGAGGCATCATATCATATAATGCCTTCAGGTGAGGCCTAGGGAGGTCTAGCCTCCTGCATCGGTAGCCTAACCTGACTTAGAAATTCAATTCACCATGCCAGATGGCCACCGACCACAGACGAATACTCTGATGTTCTGTCCTAAACTCAAAACCAACCTCTGCGGTTGAGGGAAGAGACAGAAACACCCTAGCCTAGATTTACCCGAATAAAATTCACGGTAATGCTGACTAGGGTTAGCCTAGGCTAACTCAGAGGGAAAGAGATTACTCTTAAATCCTTAAATCTCCCAAGGAGATTAGTATCATCTTAAAATGAATAGGAGATGTCAGTCTCCACTTAATAAGACGATACAAGGGCAATCGGGGACATGTATGAAAGTATACTAAAGCCCCTAGGCTAGTAGCCTAGGCACGGTGGGAATCAGTCACCGAAACTCTCTCGTATACTATCTTGGAAGAGGAAAATTTATATGCGATAATAACGGATTTTGAGCGAAGCGAAAAATCTATTTTTGGGTGAGGTAGCCATGTCGTCCTGATGGAAGTTCCTTCGTTAGTAGCTTCCTAGGTTATATTTGACTACAGTGATATATCCCAGAGAATTTACCAAAGGTATCCAGAATTCTAACTCCTGGAGCGAATATCCCATAAAACTTTAAAAGGGGATATCGCGTAATATCAGAGGACGTATTCTTGACACGTCACATATCTATCTACACCCCTAATAGCGTTTTCGCTTCGAGGGGGAAAAGTGGCAAGAATTATAGGAGAGCTGTTAATAAGGCAATGCTCCTACTGTACTGTAAATAGGCGGCAACTCGCCACCTAACCATTCTTTGTAGCTTTTGTAGGTGTTACAGATACAGTACATTAGGGAGGGATTCATTATCCTTTTGTCAAAAAGAGGGTGGGTCCATCAGGACGACATGGCTACCTCACCTAAAAATAGATTTTTCGCTTGGCTCAAAATCCGTTTTTTGGGCTCAGGCCATGTCGTCCTGATGGAAGTTTACCAGAGCATTAATGTATCTGTGGATTTTCAATAGTGCCGTTCATCTCGAGATAAATTTTCCTCTGGTCTTCTGGACCTAGAGACACTTGATGTTACTGTTATACATCATTCAACTGATCATAAAATATGTCAGTGCTTCCTGCCCCCTACAGGGAAGAGTCTGTGTAGACTAGGAAAAAACCCAAGGATTGTGAGTTCAAGGAACAGTCTAGCAAACAGTTTGTATATTAGTGTCGTCATATACATAAAGCATAGTTTGTACTCAGATGGCATTGATCTGTGTAGGTTACTGATACCTCCCGAGTCTGGTTGTTAATAGAGACAGACAGGTTTATATACATGTAGGAAACCTTAATTCAGTAAGATAAACAGTTTAGTACAATCAGTCCTTAGCTGTTTGCTTGGAACAGTAATAACCTTAGTTCCCAATGTTTTCCTAAATATTGATAGGATCAAAAGACGCTCTGACTTTTATTCATAGTTTAGAATATTTGGGGCGAAATGAGACGCAAAGATTCCTACTATTTTCTATTACAATAGAAAATAGAAACCATGGTTGTAATAATCAATTACATTTTACGCTGAACAAATCTGCATAAAAGCATAATTAGTAATAACAGAAATATAATAAGTTTCACCTGAAAAGGAAACACAAGCCACTCTATGGGAAATATGCAAAATTTCACTATGTATTCTGTTGTTACAAGGAACACTATGCATATAAGTATGCATGGCACATGTGTCAGTCTATTATGCTTAATGTCACCTGTGTAGTTAGAACAGTCTATAGTGTCATCACTAGACACATCACTCAACATGAAATACCTTAAGGGTCTATCATGTACACCCTTCACTAAAAGTCCCAAATAGTGCACTGTTATTTGCAGAAATCAAGCGGCAGGTTTTAGTACACTACCTGCCGCCACCATGTAATGTTTTATTTCCTGTAATTGCTTCGCGTAGTGTTTGAAAAAGACTCTGGATGACTTCCATCCAGTATAAGCGCGAAGGCTTTCAAACAACATAGTCTGAAAGAAATTAAGAGACGAGGCAACTTTCCTCGGATCATGACCTGCGGGTGTACTGTCTGGATCCGCTCTGCGAATAAAATAGGTGATTTTTGCCCTTATCTGTTTCAAGGATAACGTTGAACCTGATGTTTCTCCCCTGAAAAGCTGGCCTCCCTTAAAGTCTGAAGCTCTACGAAGATAGACCATTAGGCATTCCACTGGGCAGAGGGATGCTTCTTCCTTCAGAGGGCAGATTATCCAGGGACCCCATCTCTTAGTGGGCAGCTCGTTCTTGGCGAGAAACATTGGGTCCGGAAAGAGGTTTAGTTCTCCGCAGTCTGTGAACTGAATGTGGCCATCATCCCTCGAGAGGGCCACTATTTCACTAACTCTGGCTCCCGAGGCTAGTGCAAATAAGAATATTACCTTTTGAGTCAAGTCTTTTAGAGAACAATCTTCATTGTTCAGAGTTGATGCTAAGTGAAGAACCTTGTCCAGAGATCATGAAATGGGCTTTGGAGGGGCTGCGGGCCGAAGTTTAGCGCAGGCTTTTGGAATCTTGTTGAAGATTTCGTTAGAGAAGTCTACCTGGAAGGCGTAAAGCACTGGTCTGGTTAGGCAGATTTACACGTAGCGATCGTATAGGCTGCTAGACCTTATTCATGGAGATGGATGAAGGACAAACAGAAATCCGTAGAAATCTCCTTAGGTTACTTTGCCTTGACAAAGGCGACCCATTTTTTCCAGGAAGACTCATATTGTTTTCTTGTTGAATTTGACTTGTATTCTTCTAAGAAGTTAATACTATCCCTAGAAATTCCGAACCTTTTCTTGACTGCTAAGGTCAGAAAATCATGAGATGAAGGTTCCGGGTTTTCTGTGATGAAGCTGAGACAGTCAATTTCTGCACTTGTTGAGTCAGAACTGGATCCGGCAACGGGATCAGCTTCAGGCGTAGTTCCGTTACTAGAGGGAACCAAACGCTGTTGGGACACTTATGGGCCACTATCGCTGCTGTCCCTTGAAAGGATCTCAGTTTGTCGAGGACTTTCAGCAGAAGGTTGGTTGGAGGGAACAGGTAGATCTTGGACCATCTGTTCCAATCTATAGACATTGCATCCGTCGCTTCCGCTAGAGGATCCTCGTACGGGGCTACATACCGGGGTAGCTTCTTGTTGTCGCTCGTTGCGAAGAGGTCTATCTGCAGACCTGGGACTTTGCGTAAGATGAAGGAGAATGATCTTGCATCTAGGGACCATTCTGACTCTATCGGGTTGACCCTGGATAGAGCGTCCGCCGTCACATTGCGGAACCCTTGAAGGTGGACTGCTGACAAGTGCCATCTCTTCTTCTCCGCTAGTCGGAGGATGGCCAATATTACTTGATTTATTTGAGGTGATCTTGAGCCCTGTCGATTTAGGCATCTCATTACAACCTCGCTGTCTAGAACCAGTCAGATAGAGATTGAGCAGCAAAGTTTCAGTTTCTTCAGTTAGAGAAAAACTGCCATGGCTTCCAGAAAGTTGACGTGGAAGGTTTTGAAGAGGGAAGACCAGGTTCCTTGGACTTTCCGATGATGAGAGTGACCTCCCCACCCTTCTTTTGAGGCATCCGTGTGAACGGTGACTGACGGTGGAGGCGGTTGCAAGGGTACTTTCTTCTTTAGGTTCTTGGTCTCCGACCATGGCTTGAGTAGGGATCGCAGACGATTTGGCATCGGTCTCTTTAGATCTCTTCGAGCGTTTGATGCGTATTTTCTCCAAACTCCTGATGCATCTTTTAATTGTGCTCTCAATACTGGATCTGTCACTGAGGCAAACTGGAGGGACCCCAACACTCTCTCCTGTTGCCTTCTTGATATCCTGGCAGATTGAAGGAGTCTCTTGACAGATCCCACTACCTCTTTCCTCTTCTTTGATGGAATGGAAAGGCAGTGTGACTGTAAGTTCCAGTGGACACCCAGCCACTGGAACTTCTGAGCTAGATATAGTCGAGACTTTTCCAAGTTGATCTTGAATCCTAGGTGTTCCAGGAACTGGATTACTTCCTTGGAGGCTTGCATGCACTCTTCCTTGGATGCTGCCCACACCGCCAGTCGTCCAGGTAGGCTACCACCTGAATTCCTTTTAGGCGTAATTGATGAATGACTGCATTCGCAAGCTTGGTGAATACCCATGGAGCTATGTTTAGACCGAAGGGCATGGCTCTGAAGACGTACTGTCTTTTCTGTAGTTTGAACCCTAGGTAGGGGACGTGCCAGTATGCATCCGTCATGTCTATGGAGACTGTGTATGCCTGTTTGGGCAAAAGGGTCCATATGTGTTGAAGCGTCAGCATTCTGAACTTGTAGTTCACTCTGAACTTGTTGAGTGGTGATAAGTCTAGAATGACTCTGAGCTTTTCCGAGTCCTTCTTCGGAACACAAAATAGCCTTCCTTGGAATTTGATGGACTTAGCTCTCCTTATAACTCTCTTGTTCAAGAGTTCCTGAACATATTCTTCCAATATGGGGGTTGAGTGTTGGAAGAATTGAGGGAAGTTTGGTGGAGTTGTATTCCAACTCCACCCTAGTCCATTCTTGATTAGGCTCTGGGCCCAGGGATCGAAGGTCCAGTGATCCCGAAAAAGGAGAAGTCTCCCTCCTACCGGTAGCATCTCACTTTGAGTGCTGGTTGGAGGATTTACCTCCTTGGCCACGTCCACCCTTGTTGCCCCTACCTCTGAAGGGGCGTCTAGATGATCCTCGAAAGGAACCTCTAGACTTCGGCCTAAAGGTCGTTGACTGCCTTTCAAAAGCTGGGGTGAAAACGGGCGACTGGGTCGCCACCGTTTGGGGCACCAGCTGGAAGGTGGTGGTTGGTTGCGCCACCGTCTGGGGCACCATGGCCATGGGAAGCTGTTGTTGTTGCCTAGGACGAGAGGGCACTCTTGGTCATTTTGTTTTATTCTTTGGCTGGGGACCCTCATCAGCGGAAGACTTTCTCTTGTAGGACAAGCCCCACTTGGAGAGGAGATTCCTATTCTCCGTTGCTGCTTTGTCCACGACCTCTTTGACCACTTCCCTTGGGAAGAGGTCTTTTCCCCAGATGTTGGAGGCTATCAGCTTCCTTGGTTCGTGACTCACCGCAGCAGAGGCGAACACGAACTCCCTGCAAGCCCTTCGGGCTTTAATGAAATTGTACAGGTCTATGGTGACCGTCGCCAAATGAGCTTTGGCGAAGACCATGTACATGTCTGGGGTGTCTGCAATGCTTGCCATTGTCTCTAGCCCAGTTTGCAGAGACATAGAGGTGGCAAGACGTTCTTTTGTCTCGTGCTCCCTGCGCAGGAGAAAGTCCGACAACTTCGGGAGGTCTTCACCGAACTGTCGGCCGGCAATGTCTGCCTCCAGCTTCCCGATTGTGAAGGTGTTGTGAACGTCCTTCCAGTCTGCATCATCCGATGGAAAGGCAAGGGAAAAGGGTCTACACTCCTCAAGTGTAGGACAAGGTTTTCCTGCCTCAACTGCCTTTAAAGCTGCCTTAAACCCTTTGTCCATAAAGGGGAAGGCACGAGAGGGATCAGCAATAAAGGAAGGGTGTTTTTTGCTGAGAGCCGGCACCTTGGAGCTAGTGAAGGCCCTCTCCTTCAAGGTGTTGGTAAATAAGGCCTGGGCCTTGGGGAGGTCAAGAACGATGACCTCTTTCAGCTCTGTCTCCTCTTTAGACGCAGGTTCCGTCCTCAGGTGGACATAGCAATCCGGATAGGCCCCTTTGCTGGGCCAGAACTCTATTTCATCTACTGGGACAGTGCCCAGTTTCTCGGAGAGGAAGATCTTCCCCCCTGACATCGGCATATGCTCTGCATACCTCCAAGGATTGATGTTAGAGAAGGCGGGGAGATCCTTGATGTTTAGCTTCTTTGGGGCTAAACGCGTTGCCACAAGCTGATGCATCTCCGTCCGAAGAGAGGCTTCCTTCTCGGACGATTTCTTTTGCATGTCCTGGACCATGGACAAGAGCAAGTACAACGTACTAGTGTTTGAGTCTAACTGGGGGGCAGAAGAAGAAGTCGAAGGCACCGGCCTGGCCACCGTAGCTGATGACACCGAAATCGTTTCGGCTTTCTCTATTTTGCCTTCAGGAGGTACGTCAGCCTCCTGTTCCAGTTCTTCTACTAGGAGATTATTCTCAGTCTCCTCTGAGACAACCGACATGTTGTCTTCTAATTGGATTCCCTTCTAGGCATCCGATACATCAGATTCTACCGGAATCTGGACAAGGGGAATCTCAGATTGAGCCTGGGAAACGATTGCATCCGAAGATGCCCTAGGGAATAAACAGTCCCTCATCCTCTCATTAGGAAGATATGGGCCAGAGGTGCTCTTCTGAAAACCTCTGACCCATTTTTGCAGTGTATCCCTTGCTGCATCCCTTGACTCTGTAGACTTTTGATCATCAAAAGCCTCCTTTACCAGTTTGTCACAAACGGTACATACCTGTGGGTCCCAATACTTGAGAGACCCCTTGGTGATTGCGCAGCGAGCATGGGCCCTGGACATGTCATGGCCGCAGAAGTTTTTACTGCGGACCCTGCAGAAGTTGTTCCCGCACTTGGGATGCTCTTCCTGTAAAGAAAGAAAAGCATATAAGTATTCGGTGAAATTCTCAGATTTCATCATACATATTTTTAATATTATTCAGCTTAGGATAGAGTAAGCTAGAAAAAGGAAAAGACACCTACATGTGTCTCCTGTCTAACCCATTGCTATGACCTCCTTCAATATTGAATACTAAATTCTTAACGAATTTATGGGAAGATAATATCCTCTGATATAAAGTGTCCTCTTCACACTATCTTCTAAGTTCAATATTGGGGATTTTTGGTAATGGTTGTTAACCATTAAAAAGCAGAGTGAATCGCTCTCTTAGATGTGATGGTCTCACAATAGGCTGCCCATGAAGCACCTTGTAGGTTGGAAAAATTGAATGGGCTACAGCACTGACTGCCGGCAGCATGCCGCCAGTACTGCCGTGTCTTCCGGCATATGCCGGCATGTTCTGCGCTATTGAAGGTAAGCACTGCCTTCAGGATAATGGGCGGCAAGTCGCCGGCAGCTGCTCTGCCGCCGGCAGTCGAAGGATCCCTCTATCAAGTAGGACCCGCCAGCAGCCGGCGGTGAATGTCTAGACTTTGGGTGGCTGGCTTCCGGCAGACAACATAGTTGCCGGCGGCCGGTCAGGGTGTGCCTACTGCCGTTGGGTCACCGATCAGCGGCGGCCCATGGCAAGTGGCGGCAGAGCAAACTGCCGGCGGATAGACGTCCGACATAGCTGCCGGCAGTCGGCCCAGGGTTAATGTAAGATAAAGGAAAAGTGAGGATGGAGGAAGGCAAAGGCTCAGCCTTGCCGGTCTTCATCCGGAATGAGGGTTCATATGGAAGGGGGAATGTATTCGGGCTTCCATCCAACCAAATTTTACCAGGAAGGTTATATCATGCATGAAGTGTGCAGGTGCCTAGGCTAGGAAGCCTAACACTCGTGAGGCTCGATCATAATTAGCCAAATCCACGACAACAATGACATAATATAAAAATCCCTAGCTAAATTGCTAAATGGCTAAAGTTATTAAAGCGAATAATGCCGGGAAAGTCGTTCTGGCTAACTAAATGTACAAGAAAGAACTACCGCGTCCATGACGCCATCCGGCTGGCAACAGCTCTTGTTACGTTAATTATGATCTCAATCGAAGAGTAAAACTAGCAAGAGCTTACATTTACACAATTCAAAGATATTACTTAACTTTCCAGAAGCAGATGAGGCTGGTGAAGACATCATTGCAACGAAATAAGCGAGAGATAACACAGGATAAACACAGATCAGCAAAGCTATAAGGGAAAGAATGGTTAGGTGGCGCCGCGCGGTGGGGAGTTGGCGCCTATTTACAGTACAGTATGAGCGTTGCCTTATTAACGGCTCTCCTATAATTCTTGCCACTTTTCCCCCTCAAAGCAAAAATGCTATTAGGGGTGTAGATAGCTATGCGACGTGTCAAGAATACGTCCTCTGATATTACGCAATATCCCTTTAAAAATTTTAAGGGATATTCGCTCCAGGAGTTAGAATTCTGGATACCTTTGGTAAATTCTCTGGGATATATCACTGTAGTCAAATATACCCTAGGAAGCTACTAACAAAGGAACTTCCATCAGGACGACATGGCCTGAGCCCAAAAATCTTATATGTATAAAATATTGCCTAAAGCTTCAATAAATTATCACACTAGGAAAACTATATCATGCATGAGAGTAAATGTAGGTGCCTAGGCTAGGAAGCCTAGCAGTGGTGGGGCTCGGTAAATAAATTGCCATATCCATGGTACAATCGGCATAATACTGTATACAATTTCTTAGCTAAAATTGCTAAATAGCTAAATATATTAAAGCAAAATATACCGGGAATGTCGTTCTGGCTAATTAAATAGCACATGCATAAGAACAACCGCGTCCAAGACGCCATCCGGTTAGGCAACAGCTCTTGTTACGTTAATTACGACTTTAATCGAAGAGAAAACTGGCAAGAGCTTACGTTTATACAAATTAGAGATAATACTCAACTTTCCAGAGGCAGATGAAGCTGGAGAAAGCATCATAGTAGTACTGTAAAAGCAATCCAAAATAGCGAAAGGCACAGGGAAAACACCGAGCTAGGTACGCTATTAGAGAAAGAATGACAAGATGGCGTCGGGACGTGACGTCATACTGGCGCCCAACTATAGTATGTGTAGGAGTGTTGCCTTAATAACGGCCCACCTACAATTCTTGCTGTGGAAATTCTTTCCACGCTTTATTTTTTTGGGCTCAGGCCATGTCGTCCTGATGGAAGTTCCTATAGGGTAGCTTCCTTGGGTATATTTGACTACGGTGATATTCCCAGAGAATTTACCTTAAGGTACCCAGAATTCTAACTCCTGGAGCGAATATCCCACATTAAATGAACCAGGGATATCGCGTAATATCAGAGGACGTATTCTTGACACGCCATATAGCAATCTGCACCCCGAACAGAATTAACACTTCGAAGGGGTCAAGTGGCAAGAAAACGAAAAACGAGAAAGAAAGGAGAGCCGCTAGCAAGGCACCTCTCCTATCTCGCTTCGTATGCGTGCATAGCGCCGCCGACGGCGCCATCTGTATTCCTTTTTGCGTAGCTCAACAACTCGGTGTTTTCCCTGTGTTACTCGCTTATCTTGGATTATTTTCAACCTCATGATGCTTTCTCCAGCCTCTTCTGCCTCTGGAAAGTTGAGTATTATCTCTTTTATGTATAAATGTAAGCTCTTGATGATTTTAAGATATTTCGATAGCGATATTTTCGTTACAAGAGCTGTTGCCTACTGGAAGCGTCCTGGACGCTGTCGCTCGCCATGCATGAGTCATTTAGTTAGCCAGAGCGACGTTCCCGGCCGTTATGCTTTAATAATTTTAGCTATTTAGCTCTACATAGGAATTCTTTATATGATGCTATTAGTATTTCCGTTTCGGCGAATGATTTACCGATCCTGGCCTACGCTAGGCTTTGTAGCCTAGACGTTTGGCCCTAGTTCTTTCATGCATGATATTCAGATTTCCGAGTGTTTTAAAATTTTATTGAAGCTTTAGGCAGTTTTATACATATAAGATATTGTTGATATTTCTTCCAAGATAGTATATGAGTGAGTTTCGGTGATTTAGGTAATCAATTCTCTTCGCGCCTAGGCTAGTTGCCTATGGAGCCCTAGTATTCTTTCTCACACTCCCCGGTTGCTCTCTTCTCCTCGGAGAATAAGTGCAATCCCTTTTCCCTCGGTTTAAGCCTTGGGCTTAACCCTAATGGTTTATCTGAATTAACATTAGATATAACTATATCAGGGTGTTTCCGTTCTTTCCTGTTTCCAGTAAGTCTAGCTTCAGGAGGGGGCAGGACATCAGAGTTCTTAGTCTGGGTCTGTTTTTTTCTAGCATAGAGAATGAGATTCCTTTGCTAGGTCTAGAGCAGACACAGGAGGCTTGCCTCCTTAGACCACTTTTGAAGGTTTCTGTACGAGATGACTCCTTCTTTTTGTGATCTAGCAGACTAGTCCAGTGTGGTTGTTCTCGGTGTGAAGGATGAGATCCTTCTTTCCTGTGAATAATAACACCAACCTTGCTTTAGTTCCGAGGGAGATGGCAACTACTGCCGGCCTCCCTCCTAGGATTCCCCCTAGGCTAAGATGAGCTTTCTTGGCTGCGGAGTGATCTTTTCTAAAGCAGAGTTTGCAGGACCCTCTTTCCCCCTTCCCCCTCTTTCCTTAGTGATGGCCTAGCCATTACATCTCTGTCCGTCATTCTACATCTGTACCTAGCATAGGTTAGGATGTGGAGTTGACTCAGTCCCTTGCCAGCCGGCAGTGCGTGCTGTCCGGCAAAGGCCTTCTTCTTTAGAGTGTTCCCCAGACCTCCTTTGGTCTCTCATCCATGTATGTCTGTAGAGCCAGACGGCATTGGACAAACGGAAGCCTGAATTTACATTCTCCCCTTCCTTATGTGCCCTCTTTCTGGTTGCCGGGCTATGAGGCAGTGCCGTCTCTTATCCCGGCATCCATACTGTTTCTCTTCTAGTGTTTGTACCCTAGCCCGGCTGCCGGCCTGAGTGGCCGGCAGCCAGGCAGTTGGAAGTTCTCTGGTTCTTTTTGCTGCCGGCCGGCATTGGTAGTATACCCTTGCCGGCCGGCATTGGTAGTATACCCTTACCGGCCGGCAATAGAAGCACACCATAGATCTTCCGGCCGCCACGATTAGCGGCCGGCAGCCGGGTACTATCATTTTAGTTGCTGGCCGGCAGTGGCACACATATTTGAACCAGCGCTCTTCCACCCAATAGTCTAAAAGTAGTATACTTTGGAACTAATTTAAGGTATGTGCCGGCCGGCACATTATTTTATATACTGTAGCCAGTATTTTTCAGTATAGGATATACTGCATGGAGAAAACTATGGTATAGAATATATTACAACACTAAGTTTTTCTAACACTCTTGTGTTGTCTTGTACAGCCTTTTGGTGAAACCATACAGATAAAGAAAGTGAGTTCTTTCTTTTCTTACTATGCAGTATTTTAAAATTACTTATTTTGGTGTGAGCTACACCTATTTTCCTCTGGAAATACTTTATTGGTTACTCTAGTATAGAATAACCATGAAATTTTATTATCTGGAAGGTTACAGCAATTGACTGGACAGGAAATACAAGTGTGTGTCTTTCCTTCTTTCTTTTCTAGCTTAGTTACTTTAAGCTATGTATACTTAACATTAGTTATCCAGTGATATGTTGTTCACTTGATACTCATGGAATTTTCTTCTCTTTACAGGAGGACCATCCAAAGTGTGGGAGTTTATTCTGCAACGTCCACAGCAAGAACTTCTGCGGACATGACTTGTGTAGGAGGCACGCAGCATGCGCAGTCTCCAAAGGTGATCTCCGGTATTGGGACCTGCAGGTATGTACTATTTGCACAAACCTGATCACCGAGGCGTTTGACACCCCTAAGACGACGGAGTCAAGGGACGCAGCAAGGGAGAAGCTTCGAACCTGGGTAAGGGGCTTCCAGAAGAACACTTCTGGCCCCTATCTTCCAAGCGAGAAGATGAGGGCTTACCTTTTCCCCAAAGCATCAGCAGATGCAGTGATTCCCCAGCCTCAAGCGGAGATGCCGTTGGTTCAGATCCCGGTGGATGCTGAAGTCGCGGACGCCCTGCAAGACATCCAACTGGACGATAGGATGTCGGAGGTGTCCGAGTACACTGAAAAAGACCTTCTGGCAGAAGACCAGGAAGAGGAGCTGACCCAGGCTCCAGACAATGAAGAGGAGGAATTCGACAAGGAGTCGGCTACCCCGGTTCAGGCCCCTGAACCTGTTCCCTCAACATCGTCCGCTCTCTCACAGGATCTGGGAAAGACCCTTTCTTCCATCGTTGGGATGATCCAACAGATGCATCACGTGGGCCCCAGAAGAAGCTCAACGTGAAGGACCTTCCCTTATGCTCGGATGCCAACCCTTGGAGGTATGCCGAGCACATGCCTCTGACGATGGGAAAGATCGTCATCTCGGAGAGATTGGGCTCAGTCCCCCTCGAGGAGGTGGAATTCTGGCCCAGCAAGGAGTCGTATCCGGACTGCTATGTCCGCCTAAGGAAGGAACCAGCCTCAAAGGAAGAGACGGAGCCGAAGGAGGTCATAGTTTCTGACCATGCTAAAGCTCAAGCCTTGCTGTCAAGCTCGATGAAAGAGAGGGGCTTCACAAACTCAAAGGTACCCGCTTTGAGTAAGAAGCACCCTTCCTTTGTGGCCTCTCCTTCTAGAGCCTTTCCCTTCATGTAAAAAGGGTTTAAGGCTGTCTTGAAAGCGGTTGAGGCAGGTAAACCATGCCCCTCCCTGGAGGAGTGTAAACCCCTATCCTTGACCTTACCCATGGACCAGAAAGACCGGAAGGACGTCCATCTTACCTTCTCAGTCGGGAAGTTGGAGGCCGATATTGCCGGACGTCAGTTCTTTGAAGACCTCCCGAAGCTGTCTGACTTTCTTTTGCGTAGGGAGCTAGAGACAAAAGAAAGACTTGCCGCCTCAATGTCTCTGCAAACGACTCTGGAGACGATGGCAAGTGACCCCAAGGCTCAAGAAATGTTTATGGTAGTTGCCAAGACACATCTAGCCACAGTGACGAAGGACCTTTACAGCTTCGTCAAATCTAGGAGGGCTTGTAGGGAGTTCGTGTTCGCCTCGGCTGCGGTGAGGCACGAGCCAAGGAAACTAATCTCCTCCTGCATTTGGGGCAAAGACCTCTTCCCTAGTGAAGCGGTCAAGGAGGTAGTGGATAAGGCTGCCGCGGAGAATAGAAACCTTCTCCAGAAGTGGGGCCTATCTCTTAAGAGACAGTCTTCCCCCGGATGAGGGTCCCCAACCAAAGAGGAAGACTAAGAAGCCTAGGCTACCCTCTCGGCCAGCCAAGCCATTCAGACAGCAGCAGCAACAACTCCCTTTGACCGCAGTGCCCTAGATGGTGGCACAAACCCCGGCCACGTACCAGTGGGTACCCCAAGCCGTGACTACACAGTCTCCGGCATTTAACCCAGTGTTCGAAGGGCAGTCTACTACCTTTCGAGCAAGAGCTAGAGGATCAGCCAGAGGTTCGTCTAGACGCCCCTCAAGGGGAAGGGGATTTAGGGGAGGTCGCGGTCAAGGAGGCAAGGCCTCAGGTCAACAGCAACCAAAGTGAAATGCTACCGGTAGGAGGGAGACTCCATCTTTTTCGGGATCGTTGGACCTTCGATCCCTGGGCCCACAGCCTACTCAAGAATGGACTTTGTTGGAGCTGGCACAGCACTCTACCTCCATGGCCACGATTCTTCCAACACTCCACCCCTGTTCTGGAAGAGTACATTCGAGAACTCTTGGAGAAAAGAGTAATCCGAAGGGTAAAGTCCATCAAATTCCAAGGGAGGCTGTTTTGTGTTCCCAAGAAGGACTCAGAAAAACTCAGAGTCATTCTGGACTTGTCGCCACTCAACAAGTTCATAGTGAATAGCATGTTCAAGATGCTAACACTGCGATACATAAGGACCTTACTGCCCAAGCAGGCATTTACCGTCTCCATAGACTTGTCAGACGCCTATTGGCACATTCCAATCAGTCGTCGACTCTCCCCCTACCTAGGATTCAAGCTACATCGAAGACTCTACGCCTTCAGAGCCATGCCATTCGGGCTAAACATAGCCCCAAGGATCTTCACGAAGCTTGCGAGCGCAGCTCTCAAACAATTACGCCTAAAAGGAATCCAAGTAGTAGCCTACCTGGATGACTGGCTGGTGTGGGCAGCATCCAAAACAGAGTGTTTGCAAGCTTCCCTACAGGTGATCCAGTTCCTAGAACATCTAGGCTTCAAGATCAACAGAAAAAAGTCTCGGCTTTCTCCATCTCAAAAGTTCCAGTGGCTGGGAATCCACTGGGACCTAGTGTCACACCAACTCTCCATCCCCGCGAAGAAGAGGAAGGAAATAGCAGGTTCTGTCAAGAGACTTCTGGATTCCGAAAGAATATCAAGACGCGAACAGGAGAGAGTGCTGGGTTCTCTCCAGTTTACCTCAGTAACAGACCTAGTGCTAAGAGCACAGCTAAAGGATGCAACCGGAGTTTGGAGGAATTATGCATCAAACGCACGAAGAGATCTGATAAGGCCAGTACCCGCCTTGTCTACGTAAGCTTCTCAGGCCATGGTCCCACCTCAAACAACTGAAGAAGTCGGTGCTTCTCCAGCCACCTCCCTCCTCTATGACTATTCACACAGACGCCTTGAAGGAGGGATGGGGAGGTCAATCTCACTGGAAGAAGGCCCAAGGAACCTGGTCCAATCTATTCAAGAAATTTCACATAAACTTTCTGGCAGCCATGGCAGTACTCCTTCCCTTGAAGAAAGTCTCCCCCCGCCGCTCGATCCACATAAGGTTGGTACTAGACAGCGAGGTGATAGTGAGATGCCTGAATCGACAAGGATCGAGGTCACCTTCACTGAACCAAGTGATGTTGGCCATATTCCGGCTAGCGGAAAAGAAGAAATGGTACTTGTCAGCAGTTCACCTTCAAGGAGTTCGCAACGTGACGGCAGACGCTCTATCCAGGTTCACACCGATAGTCAGAATGGTCCCTAGACGCAGGATCGTTCTCCTTCATCTTGAGTCAAGTCCCGGAACTGCAGATAGACCTCTTTGCAATGAAAGACAACAAGAAGTTACCTCTCTACGTGTCCCCGTACGAGGTTCCCCTAGCGGAAGCAGTGGACGCGATGTCCCTCGACTGGAACAAATGGTCCGGGATTTACCTGTTCCCTCCTCACAACCTTCTATTGAGGGTCCTCGACAAACTGAGATCTTTCAAGGGAATAGCGGCAATAGTGGCTCACAAGTGGCCGAACAGAGTATGGTTCCCTCTGGCATTAGAACTACGGCTGAAGTGTCTACCGCTACCAGATCCAGTTCTGACCCAGCGAGTTCAGAAGTCGACTGTCTGCGCTTCATCACTGAAAACCCGAAACCTGCAGCTCATGATTTTCTCTCCCTGGTGGTGAGAAAGCGTTTCGGGATCTCAAAAGACAGTATAGACTTTTTAGAGGAAATCCACCAGAAGACAATATGAGTCATCATGGAGGAAGTGGGTGTCCTTTGTCAAGGCGAAGAAACCACAAAAGATCTCGACGGACTTCTGCTTATCATTCTTCATTCACCTCCATGGTCAAGGCTTAGCAGCCAACACAATATCAACGTGTAAATCCGCCTTGACAAGACCCATTTTATATGCCTTCCAGGTCGACCTCTCTAACGACATTTTTAACAAAATTCCGAAGGCCTGTGCTAGGCTCAGACCATCAGCACCTCCGAAGCCCATTTCATGGTCTCTGGATAAAGTTCTTCATTTTGCTTCGCTGATGAACAACGAGGAGTGTGCTTTGAAGGATTTGACCCAAAAAGTTATTTTTCTGTTTGCACTCGCTTCGTGGGCTAGGGTTAGTGAAATAGTAGCCCTGTCGTGAGAGGAAGGTCGTGTTCAGTTCTTAGATGGGGGAGAACTGAACCTTTTTCCAGACCCAACGTTTCTCGCCAAGAACGAGCTACCCACCAACAGATGGGGTCCCTGGAGAATCTGCCCTCTGAAAGAAGATGCATCTCTATGTCCAGTGGAATGCCTAAAGGTCTATCTTCGTAGAACTTCAGACTTTAGGGGAGGTCAACTGTTCAGGGGAGAAACATCAGGCTCAAATTTATCTCTGAAACAACTAAGGGCGAGAATCACCTATTTTATTCGCAGAGCGGATCCAGATAGTACACCCGCAGGTCACGGTCCGAGGAAAGTTGCCTCATCCTTAAATTTCTTTAATAACATGGATTTCGAACATCTTCGCTCATACACTGGCTGGAAGTCATCCAGGGTTCTCTTTCGACACTATGTGAAGCAAGTGGAGCAACTAAAGAGGTCTATGGTAGCAGTGGGTAGTGTCGTCAAACCTGATGTTTAACTCTGCGAGGAACAGTGAAATTAATTGGGACGATTAATTCTAGGGTGGGTGTGTAGTCACAGACTGTTCTACAGACTAAGTGTTAGGGCACTAAGGTGCCCACATTGACTGTTCCATAATCAAAGGTGAACCTAGCATAAGTGCAGACACGTGTGCCAAGCGTTTCCAACGCCAGTGTGACTGAATAGTAAGACAGACTTTTATGATTTTAATACCTCGGTATTAAAAAAGTGGTGCTAATGTTTTTTCTTTCAGATAAACAATTTTCTGTTTACTATGATCCTTATGCTTATTTGCTGGTTATCCTCCTCTTATATATGTATAATTGTTGATTAACCTGTTTTTATTTTTATTGATTGTCAATAAACTAGTTCTTGTGAACCTTGCGTCTCATTCGCCCGTGTCATTTTACTAGAAAATGGTTTAGCATTACGTAAACTATGTATAACTTAAACATGAATAATTCTAATAGATTGTTCCTCTCTGCAAGCAACTTTCATTGGTTTATGCTTTCCCCTAGGGGGAGGACTTCATGCCCTAAAGGGATGGTGGCGTATGTACAAGTTTTCCTCCTACCCGGATATAAACCTTTGTCCAATCCAGTAATCGAACGGGGAGCTTGTCGGTATTTCATATCGACACAGCGGTTCTTTTACAAACTTTGCTTTACATAATATAGAGTGAGACCACTATATTGGCTTGTCTGTTATTCATACAAAGGTATATGTACTCTTCGAGACTTTTCCAGAGTCTAGTATGACTCTTCCCTGAAGGGGGCAGGAAGCACTAACATAGTCTATGTTTAGATGAAAAGATGTATGACGGTAACATCTTAGGTCTCTAGGTCTAGCCTGACCGGGAAATACCTTCTTGAGAGTACGGCACGTTTTGAGAATCCCCAGATACAGTAATGCTCTGGTATACTTCCATCAGGACGACATGGCTTGAGCCCAAAAAACGGATTTTTGAGCGAAGCGAAAAATCTATTTTTGGGTGAGATAGCCATGTCGTCCTGATGGACCCGCCCTTCCTTTTCTCTAAAAAAGGCTATAGGACCCCTCCCTATATACAGTATCTGTAGCACCTCGTGTATCGCTACAAGGAATACAGATGGCGCCGTCGGCGGTGCTATGCACGCATACGAAGCGAGATAGGAGAGGTGCCTTGCTAGCGGCTCTCCTTTCTTTCTCGTTTTTCGTTTTCTTGCCACTTGACCCCTTCGAAGTGTTAATTCTGTTCGAGGTGCAGATTGCTATGTGGCGTGTCAAGAATACTTCCTCTGATATTTCGCGATATCCCTGGTTCATTTAATGTGAGATATTCGCTCCAGGAGTTAGAATTCTGGGTACCTTAAGGTAAATTCTCTGGGAATATCACCGTAGTCAAATATACCCAAGGAAGCTACCCTATAGGAACTTCCATCAGGACGACATGGCTATCTCACCCAAAAATAGATTTTTCGCTACGCTCAAAATCCGTTTAGTCACCCCCGTTATTCCATTTTTATTTTTTGTTTGTTGTTTTCTGGGTTTTGCGCATCTCATTTTTCTTTTGTTTCCTTTGTAACCTAAATTATTATACCCTTAAATATTCATTGCTGCTAACATGTCCATCATTCCCCTGTAATGCTCTACCTTTCATCACCTCATTCCTCTGTAGATGATTTTATCTCATTTCCTTGAGCTCACAGTACAATACTCTGATATTGCAACCGGCCGTCGACAATTTTTAAGAAAACAGCACTTGGTTGCGTTCTGTTCCAAATGCTCTTGAAGCTTTGGATGTCTAACCACAGTTGGTATGTATTTAAGTAACTCTTTAATTTACGTAACTCATTGATCTTAGCTTATTGCTATTTACATCTCAGTACCTATTTATAAGTCTGTTTAGCTAGGATTGTTTTCTGTGTTATTGAACATCACTAAACGGGACTTAATTTTTTTGTATGTATATTAACTTTGATAAGCCAGACAGTAGGATTTCTTTATAATTACTTTCCCCTGGAGTTTCAAGAATGATCCTTGTATTTATAAAAAGCACCCTTCAGCGAACCACGTACTCATGGAAATTTGAAGAAGAAGAACTCGACCAGCTCGAACCAGCTCAGCGGCGGCAGGAGGAGCGTGAGAGCGGGCCACTTAAAAACCAGGAAGCGTGGGAAACAGACGCAGCCATAGCCCCTTCAACTTGGACGCCGCTTAAACTTAGGCGTCGCTTCAACTACCTGTTGGTCAACCAATTACTAACCAACAGTATGTCTTGCTTTGTGCCATTATTTAGAAGATAAGCTTACGAAGACAAAACACGTCAGTGTAGAACTGAAGATGCACCGTGTTCTTAACAGTTTACAAGATGCTTCTACTACGTCTACAATCAACCCTCAAGAGCGTGAGTACTAATTAACGGTGCTCAACCTTGGCCAAGGAACTGTCCCCTATTTTTTTTTCTAGCCTTTATTTGACGATCTGCACATTTAGCTAGGAACTTATGTTCAAACTGTCTGATTTAATCATTCTTGGCATGTCCATTAACATAAGTTATGTTCCCGTTCCCCTCTATCAAGTTTGAAATTTTTTGCTCGAGAGGAATGTGTTCAAAGTAGTGAGTAGAACTTTTGGTATTATTTCAGTCACCATTTTTACTTTCATTTGTTGATTAGTCATTTGATTATTGATTTACGATTTAATTGATTTGACCATTTTCTTGGCATTTTTTAATTTTTCATATGCCATGCGGTCTTTATTCAAATTTCAATTAGGTAGTTTTGCTGTTTTTTCCTGTGTCAGTTAGGTGGAAATTCCTGTTGTACTTTATGGAAATAAACGCCATTTTTAGGTTAGAATTATTAACTGTTTTTAACTTGACCTTTACATTTTGAAATGACTAAATGAGTTATCACATGAGGTGAGATATGACTTAAGGGTAAGTTTATATTTACGTAAATCTAAAGCTATCAGTGTCAATCCTTTATTGTAATGTTCTACGGTATTACCTCCCGGTGGTCCTTAGGACGTTTTGACTTTTACAGTACTGCTCCCCCTAACTCTTTGTGAAACTGTCGTTAACGTAACTGATTCAGTCCAACCACACTTGATTGGGATTTACTATTCTGCGCCCTGGAGTAACGTCTGAACATCAAGGTGATATCGGTGCCGACAGTCCTGGTATAGAATAATCTTTGGACTTGACGTGTGTAGGGAAAGCAAACCGTCTTCGTTGCGGTTCTCTAGTTTGTCAAGTGTGAGAGTGTTGGCGCTCTATCCTTCAGGCTCGGGTCCGGAAATCAGAAACGGGGAGGCCTTTCCCGGAATTATTTCCGACACTTGCCACTTTCCCCTTTCGAAGCGTAAACGCTATTAGGGGTGTAGGTAGCTATGTGGCGTGTCAAGAATACGTCCTCCGATATTATGCGATATCCCAAAAGGAGAAAGCCAGGGATATTCGTGCCAAGAGTTAGAATTCTGGATACCTTAAGTAAAATTCTCTGGGATATATCACTGTAGTTAAATATAACCTAGGAAGCTACTATGAAGGAACTTCCATCAGGACGACATGGCCTGAGCCCAAAAATGCAACATACACTTCCTTACCTTTTGCTGAATATTTCTTGCATATCTGCCTAGCTGTAAAAATCTGATCCATACATCCTCTACCTCTTCTAAAACCACCTTGCACTTCCAAGATTGTATCCTATGCTTTATCCTCAATTCTATTAATTAGCACTTTACCATACACATTTCCAACCCCACTCGGCAAAGTAATACCCCTTGGATTACAACACTCATGCACATTTCCCTTACCCTTGTATAGCAGAAAAATACATGCATACAACCAGTCCATTGGCACCATTGACAACAATAAAACATATATTAAACAGTGTCACCAACCATTCGAGTACAGTCACACCCCCTCCTTTAGCATCTCAACCCTCACGCCATGCATACTAGGTGCTTTTCCTGCTCTCGTTTCATCTAGTGCTTGCTTCACTTCCTCTCTTGTAATCTCTCAATTCAAATCTCCCATCACTGGCACTTCAACACCTGCAACAACAATTATATCTGGCTCCCTATTATCCTCAACATTCCGTAACCTTTCAAAATATTCAGCTCACCTTTTCCTTACCTCTTCTTTCGACAACCTTTCATTTTCACCTTTCACTGTTTCTCTTCACCTCTCAATCCACATTTCATTACTCTCTTCACTTCTTTCCAAAACTTCTTTTTATTCTTTTCATATGAACAACCAAATCCCTGACCTCACCCCCGGTCAGCCAACCTCTTTGCTTCAGCTACCTTGCGTTTTACTTCCATATTTTTCTCTATCTTTCAAACTTTTCTACACTATTACTCTGCATTCATTCTTCAAATGCCCTCTTTTTCTCTTCCATTTTCATTTTCACTCATTCATTCCACCATTCACTACTCTTCCCCATGTTACCTCCATCAATCTTTTCTTTTCCACACACATCACTTGCAATCCCAACAAAATTTTCTTGTACTAACTTCCACTCCTCCTCTAGATCACTGGTTCTGATAACTTGATGGGTTATCGACATATCTTAACTCAATTCTTGTTTTAATCGACAGCCAGTGTTACATTAATTGGTGTAGGAATGATCCTTTCTCAGGGTGAGACACCTTTTAGCAGTCTTGGTCCTCTGTTTATTATGTTTATAATTTATGTACTACTTTTGATAAATTGTGGTAGATGGAGTTACAGTAGTCAGTCCTAGTAATAACACGATTTATCACGTTTAGTTACAGAAAGTTCATCCAGGTACTTCTTTATAAAAAAAAAAACAATATGTCTAAGATGATAGCCAACAGTTTTTACTTGGCATTGAAAAACAATTTACAGACAAGAGATACTTCTAGATTGCGAACTTTGCTAGATATTGGGGCATAGTTGTTATTTATGTTTATTTGAATGTTACCAAAGATCTTAGGCTGTTTTTCTTTCCGACCACCATAAACTCGGTTTTATTTTAATTCAATTTCAGATGTTTGTCATCCATTCCCTAACACTGTTAAGAATTCGGTTTAGAGTTTCAGAAGTGTCATCTATATCATTTATGGAAAGTAAAATTGCGTATCATCTGCAATTAGTTTGAACTTCACTCCATGCCTTTGTAGTACTTTCGATAGACCAATAGCATACATACAGAATAAGATTGGGCCCAGTACACTCCCCTGAGGTACACCTCTGTTTAAAGGTTCATTTGATGAATAATTTGTGCACAGTAGTGTCTGTCAATCAAGTGGTCTTTTAGTAAGACTAAACTGCGTATAAGCTAGTAATGGCCTACTTAAGTTGTAAACAAATCTTGTGTAAGTAAAATTGCGTAGCTTAAGGGAGGAACCAGCGTACACTGAATACGTCCTTAGTCTCATATTTCTACCACCTATTTATTTCTTTAGGCGTACATATTCTCCTCTGTCCTCATATACATGACAACACTGAGATTACCCAACAATTCTTCTTCGCTCAAGGGGTTAACTACTGCATTGTAATTGTTCTGTGGCTTTTCTCTTGGTGTGGAGAAATATTTTATTTTACTAAATTGTTGAGTGGGAACTTGCTGTTCTGGGAAAGTTTCCCTACAACATATATGCAAGGCTCAGCAGGGGAGGAAAATGAGCGCTATCGCTCAAGGCACAAACAACCTTTTAATGACTCTGATGTAGTCCACATACCTTCACTCTAATGCAAAAAAAAAAAAAAAAAAAAAAAAAAAAAAAAAAAAAAAAAAAACTGTACTCTGTCCGGAGGCCTGAAACCTCCACATGTGAAATAAAGGTTATTTGATGGCCTACCTTAACTTTGTCAGGTCTAAAGCTATCTCACGTTTTGGCTCTGTTTCAGCTCCATCCTAGGGACCCCAGTGACATGCTGGCAAGGAATTTTACGTTATGAAGCTGATAAGAGAAAGGCAATGAAGGGAGCAGTAATGTAGTATAGTAAAGTATAAGTTAAAGATAAGGATCTTTACCTTCGAAGCATAGAGATTAAATACTAAGTCACTCACTCATACACTATTATTCTTAAGGCATTTAGACTACTCTTTCCAATATATCTGGTATACAGTCCTGAGATTAAATATTCATGTTAGACATAATCAATCAAAAAAATTTTATTACCCAAAATTTGCATTGAAAAAATCGGACATCTTAACAGCAGCAAAAGAGGTTAAACAACTTGGCAAAATTAAAAGGCAATCAAAATATGCGTGACTCAGATGATTGTAATGGGGTCGGACACGTGGTCTTTTGACCCGGGACTGTACTAGTCTAAAGCAAATGTTATACACGAAATTTGTACACCAAATCCCACGCAATCAGCCCGAATTATGAAAAAGCCAGTTAAACTAAATCAAGTAAAACAAAAAACTAATCTAGTCTAAAAGGGGGAAACTATGTGGCCACGTGGTTTACCTGCACTCCTTACTTTAATGATGGAAAAGTCCTGTGAAGAATTTTTCTTCACTTCCTCTCTCCTTCAGTATTTGGTCTCGCTCCCAATAAACTTTCACTCCCACACTTTACGTTTTCTTTACAGAAACATCGGGAAAATTACTTTCAATTATCTAAACTCGTTGACAATACCGTACGCCATGTTCGGGACGTATAGCGTAAAAACAAATAAACAAAACTAATTCTCCAAGTATGAGAGAGAGAGAGAGAGAGAGAGAGAGAGAGATTCCGAAAGCAAAGCAGCAACAAATGGCATATATTTTCATCAGAAATTGAACAAACCCAATTATTTCATCGAATGGTCAGACAAAAGACAAAACTAATTCTCCAAGTATGAAAGAGAGAGAGAGAGAGAGAGAGAGAGAGAGAGAGAGAGAGAGGAGAGAGAGAGAGAGAGAGAGAGAGAGAGAGAGAGAGAGAGAGAGAGATTAATTCCGAAAGTAAAGCAGCAACAAACAGCACATGTTTTCATCAGAAACTAAACAAACCCAATTGTTTCATCAAATAGTCTGGCAATAGACAAAACTAATAGAGAGAGAGAGAGAGAGAGAGAGAGAGAGAGAGAGAGAGAGAGAGAGAGAGAGAGAGAGAGATCCCGAAAGTAAAGCAGCAACAAATATGTACCAGATGTATGTCACACGATCGTACATAGTTCATTTTGTGCTTGTATCTTCGCTCTCCCCTCGCACTAAAAAGAACCTGAAAAATCATGTCTGCTTTTTTCCTCTGTAACAGTGTCAATATTTGAACATGAAAATTCTTGTTGCTTTGAGATTTTGTATATAAAGGAGAGTGTTCTTTAATAAACTAACTCAGTTGCTTTCACACTGCCTTTGAGTTCACAACCTTCTCTCGGCTCCGTCACAAATAGCATATATTTTCATCGGAAACTGAACAAACCCTATTGTTTTATCAAATGGTCAGATTAATAGACAAAACTAATACTCCAAATATGAGAGAGAGAGAGAGAGAGAGAGAGAGAGAGAGAGAGAGAGAGAGAGAGAGAGAGAGAGATTCCGAAAGTAGAGCAGCAAAAAAATAGCATATATTTTCTTAAGAAACTAAACAAACCCTATTGTTTCTTCAAATGGTCAGACAATGGATAAAACTAATACTCCAAATATGAGAGAGAGAGAGAGAGAGAGAGAGAGAGAGAGAGAGAGAGAGAGAGGAGAGAGAGAGAGAGAGAGAGAGAGAGAGAGAGAGAGATTGATTCCGCAAGTAAAGCAGCAACAAATAGCATATTTTTTCATCAAAAATTGAACAAACCCAATTATTTCATCAAATGGTCAGACAAAAGACAAAAACTAATTCTCCAAGTATGAAAGAGAGAGAGAGAGAGAGAGAGAGAGAGAGAGAGAGAGAGAGAGAGAGAGAGAGAGAGAGAGAGAGAGAGAGAGATTAATTCCGAAAGTAAAGCAGCAACAAACAGCACATGTTTTCATCAGAAACTAAACAAACCCAATTGTTTCATCAAATAGTCTGGCAATAGACAAAACTAATAGAGAGAGAGAGGAGAGAGAGAGAGGAGAGAGAGAGAGAGAGAGAGAGAGAGAGATCCCGAAAGTAAAGCAGCAACAAATATGTACCAGATGTATGTCACACGATCGTACATAGTTCATTTTGTGCTTGTATCTTCGCTCTCCCCTCGCACTAAAAAGAACCTGAAAAATCATGTCTGCTTTTTTCCTCTGTAACAGTGTCAATATTTGAACATGAAAATTCTTGTTGCTTTGAGATTTTGTATATAAAGGAGAGTGTTCTTTAATAAACTAACTCAGTTGCTTTCACACTGCCTTTGAGTTCACAACCTTCTCTCGGCTCCGTCACAAATAGCATATATTTTCATCGGAAACTGAACAAACCCTATTGTTTTATCAAATGGTCAGACAAAAGACAAAACTAATACTCCAAGTATGAGAGAGAGAGAGAGATTCCGAAAGTAAAGCAGCAAAAAATAGCATATATTTTCATAAGAAACTAAACAAACCCTATTGTTTCATCAAATGGTCAGACAATGGACAAAACTAATACTCCAAGTATGAGAGAGAGAGAGAGAGAGAGAGAGGAGAGAGAGAGAGAGAGAGAGAGAGAGAGAGAGAGAGAGAGAGAGAGAGATTAATTCCGAAAGTAAAGCAGCAACAAATAGCATATATTTTTATCAGAAACTAAACAAACCTAATTGTTTCATCAAATGGTCAGACAATAGACAAAACTAATAGAGAGAGAGAGAGAGAGAGAGAGAGAGAGAGAGAGATTCCGAAAGTAAAGCAGCAACAAATAGCATATATTTTCCTCAGAAACTGAACAAACCTGATTTTTCATCAAATGGTCAGAGAATAGACAAAACTAATACTCCAAGTATGAGAGAGAGAGAGAGAGAGAGAGAGAGAGAGAGAGGAGAGAGAGAGAGAGAGAGAGAGAGAGAGAGAGAGAGAGAGAGAGAGAGAGAGAGAGAATATCTTGAATCTTTGTTATTTAAGAATACATCTACAAGAATATGAGAAAAATAAACACGAACTATAATTTTCTTATCAGAAACTTTTCTTTAGAGGAGCACTGGTGAACTAAATCGTTATTTCCCATGAGTGTCTACAGCCACAGCTCTCAAATAATTAAATCAACCAAATGGGGGACATTCATCATAACCAATATTTCTATCACCCAATTTTATTAGCTATAAATTTTGTAGACAGTCCCAACAAGAATTATAATAATACCCAGTTCTCTAACATTGCTTCATTAATACAATATTACATTTACACTAGTCTCTTCTTTTAAAGGAAAAGAAAATGACTCAAATATTCTAGTAAGAGAAAACCTATTTTAATGGTAACTTAAGTAGATATACTTGACTGGGTAACATTATTTTAAAATCTATTTTTATTTTTCTATAGTATCTTAGATAACTTTATCAATCAATGAATAAATATCTTTATATACTTACATAGCTGTTTGATATGATGTGAGCAGGATTAACCGGAAACAGAAGATAATCTATATATGAATCTTCTTGATAAAAATAAAAGAAAAAAAGATTAAAAATATAGGAATACTGAATAAACTATGAATAAACCATTACTTTGGAGTTCTGAAATTCAGAAAGATTTCTTTTAGATAAAGAGTTTTCTGTGATCTTAAATAGCTGTTAATATTGTCAGTGTTAGGGTCTGAAGTATATCACAGAGTCAAGGAAAATAGAATTCGCGACAAGCCTAAAATTATAGTTACAGACTGATAGAAGTTTTTCTTCTAAAGAAGAGAGAGAGAGGGAGAAAGAAAAAAACAGGTATTTCCTATAGAAAAACGCCAGTTCTCGTCGAAAATAACACTTATTTTCCCTGCAAATAAAAACCTAGTGAACTATATATATATGTATATATATATATATATATATATATATATATATATATATATATATATATATAATGTATATATATATATATATATATATATATATACATATATATAGATATATATATATATATATATATATATATATATATATATATATATATATATATATATATATATATACATATAGTATCATATATATCATATACGCCGATAATGGGAGACACCAACAAGTTGGTGATTTAATATTATTGGTATATTAGAAAACTTTAAAGTTTTTAATTTTCTATTTACAACACCCTTTTAAGGCCAAGTTTCGACATTTCCATTAGGAAATTGGAATAATAAGTCCTCACACAGATAAAAGACCTTATGCTTAACCAGCATCAAATTTTCTTCTATTCGCACAACACTAACCTTCTTCTTTGCTAGATTAATGTGATGTGGTATGATGGAGTGGCACTGCATACATATTTCAGAAATTTGACTATGAAGCTCTGACTTGGATTATACATTAACTTTATTTACTTTAATTTACTTAAAGGGCTACTTGCTTTTTGTCCTATACTGCAAGGGATCCCTACTGTCTACAGGAGCTCTCGTAATTCATTTTATCGTATATACTGTTCTCACTTATGTTACCACCAACCCCAAATCCTTGTTACTTCTTATGAATAAGATAATAAATGCATATTACGTTGAAATTTGATATATGATTTCACTTGATGAATTTATTAGATCAAGAAATGAGGGAAACGAGAAGATGCAATTATTATTATTATTATTATTATTATTATCATTATTATTATTATCATTATTATTATTATTATTATTATTATTATTATTATTATTATTATTATTATTATTATCATTATTATTATTATTATTATTATCATTATTATTATTATTAGCTGAGCTACAACCTTCGTTGGAAAAGCAGGATGTTATAAGCCGAAATTATAATAATAGGCAGACAATTTTTTTTCGTCGAGTCTCAGGCAGATATCAAGAGAAAGTATTCTGGAAAACTAAAATGAATGAAAAGTTCGATAATTATAAGAAGGAATTTTCGTTTTACTAACTAATGAAAAAAAAAAAATTTAAATACCATACATATTTTTTCCATAATGAAGATTGGCTAAACCCCAGATATGAATGAGAATATGTCTGAAGCCTTCATCTTGCAATGGAATATAAAGGGCTGCATTTGTTGTTATATGTACATATATATATATATATATATATATATATATATATATATATATATATATATATATATGTATATATATATATATATATATATATATATATATATATATATATATATATATATATTTACATAAATATTATTATACGATTATGGCTCCCTGGTCTGGGCACTAAAAATTATATTATACTATGGCTCGTGACTGGGAACCAAACAATATTCTATATACTACGACTGGCATGTTAATCAACCTCTCGAATTCCAAACTTACTTGTTTGCTTTTATATTAAAACTGTTACACTTTGAAATATTAATATACTAATTTTGAGACACTTAAATAACTCCCAGACAGCAATATATAAAGCACTGAATATCCAAAGGTCTCTTAAGTACACTCAAAACTAAACTAGGTAATTACTCTTAAGAATTTTTTATGACTTAATGCAGCTCTTACCAGGATACAAGCAGAATCCGATTCTAAACAATGATGATTGAAATAATACACTCTTTGCAAAAATAAATATATTCTATATAAATTACAACACTTTGAAAAGAATTTACATAATAACAAAATAAATCACTTCGAATATTGATTCTGAACAAAACTGGGATTAAGACAAAAATGTTATGATCTGAAAATTATATAATGTCTTGAATATAAATGTTAAATCTGAATAAACCTTAGTCTAAGACAAAAGAAATACTGCTATGAAAATTATAGAAAAGCTTGAAATTAAGTCTGAATAATAATATATTCAAGTTTGATACTTAATGAAAAGATAACCAGATCACAATACAAACTCTTATCCTTCCTACAGGGCCAGTTACAAAAACTTTGCACAATGCCAACATTCACCAAAATACAATGAATTCAAAATCACCGTTTCGTCTTACGTATCTTTTCGACACACGGTTTGCTTTGGGGTACAGAGTCACTTAGGAGAGGACACACTATATGTACTGAACACTTTTAAGACAATACTCTGAGCTGAGTGCAAGAGGGAGAGAGGGGAAGTTGTCTGTCTTATGGCTGCAATTCTCTATCTCTATCTGTCTCTGTAAACATGGTGTCACCTTTTTATATGAACTCTAACTGCTTCCAGAAACTTCCTCATACTCTGGGAAGCGTGGTGGGCTGGGCAAAAGGCATGTCAGAGTTACCAAATATCCCTCTTCCAGTCAGCAAGCTAAGCCCACCCTTTGTCCCCAAAATAAAAAAAGATAACTTCCTATCACTAGGTCCTTCGTGAAATTTCCAAAGCACATGTACACAATTTTCCAAAGGACATGTTACTGAGCATTCTCTCTTAAACAGGCTGCAATACCCCCTAAAGTATAAAAGAACATTACTTAAGCCCTTGTTCATATTGTGTGTGATCAAATAACACGCTCAAATAGTTTACGTAAGACTTTGTAACAAAATTTCATGAAATAAAAAGTTAATTCTTAAAAATAACGTAAAATTACACATACTAACTTGAATAAAGAATACAATGAAATTCGCGACGAAAGTCTTACGTAATTCACATAAAATACTTACATCTACATGAGAAAAGCTCATTTTATGGGTTGGCTATCAACTCTACAATACACAAATGAAATATAAAGGAAATCATGAATAGACTATTGTATTTACTCTACACTAGACCAGCTTCGTAAATATGTATATATATATATATATATATATATATATATATATATATATATATACATATATATATATATATTATAATATATAATATAATATATATATATATATATATATACATATATATATATATATATATATATATATATAATATATAATATAATATAAATACATATACAATACTATATATATAATATATATATATATATATATATATATATATATATATATATATATATATATATATATATTTGTATATGTAGTCTACTTATATTATATTAAATTAAACACACACATATATATATGTACATATACATATACATATATATATGCATATATATATGTATATATATTATAATATATGATATAATATAAGTACATATACATTATCTATCTCTCTCTCTCTCTCTCTCTCTCTCTCTCTCTCTCTCTCTCTCTCTCTCTCTCTCTCTCTCTATATATATATATATATATATATATATATACATATATAGATACATATACATATATATATATATATATATATATATATATATATATATATATATATATATATATGTATATATATATATATATATATATTGTATATATACTTATATTATATTATATAATATATATATATATATATACATATATATATATATATATATATATATATATATATATATATATATATATATATATATATGTGTATATATATATACCTACATATATACATATATGTATATATATTTATATATGTATACACACATATACTATATATATACACACACATATATACATATATGTATATATATATATATATATATATATATATATATATATATATATATATATATATATATATACCGGAATTTCCAGTGTTATGTAATATTTATATATATATATATATATATATATATATATATATATATATATATATATATATATATATTACATAACACTGGAAATTCCGGTCACAATATAGGTCCACTTACTTACTGAAGTGCCGTGTCGTGGACATTGACGGTCAGTCAACTCCACCTCTCCTTGTCTCTAGCCATGTGTATCACTTGATCTGGAGTATAATTACCCTCCAAGCCCACCACTATACTGTCCATGTACTTTTTCCCGTGTCTCCCCCTTGATCTCCTCCCTTTTATTTTCCCAGTGAGACATAAATGCTATTTTTTCTCTCTTCTTATGATGTGCCCTACAAAACTCAGTTGTCTCTATCTTATCTCCTTTACCTTTTCCCTCTGCACCCATAGTCATGTCATTACTTCCTCATTTACTACTCTGTCCCTCCAAGATATTCTGAGCACCCTCCTATAAAACCACATCTCTGCTGCATTAAGCTATTTTCAAGCTGTCTTGTTATTGCCCAGCTCTCTGATCCATACAGGAGGATAAACCATACATATGTTCTTAAAGCTCTAATTCTTGTTTGCGCGCCAATTCTATTATTTGTCATTAGATTTTTTTTCAAGTTTTAAAAGCATTTTGGGCTTTCAGGATTCTCCTCTCTATTGCTCGTTTTGCTTTACCATCTTGAGTCACCATTACTGCCCAGGTAAACAAAATGGTTTAATTGCTTTATTCTTCCATTGTTTATTGTTATATTGCATATTGAGGGTTCTGGTGTCTTTGATGTTTCAACCACTCCAGTTTTTATTACATAAATTCCTGGCCCCATTGATTTACTCTCTCTGTTAACTGTATCCAGAAGTCGTTTTAATTTTTCGCAAGTGTCAGCAATGATCAGTGTGTTGTCTGCATAACGAATGTTATTTTTTTTTTATTGATTCCTCCAATGCTAATCTTTTCCATACCTAAGATTCTCAAGATAATTTCCCCGTATGTTGAAAATAGATCTGAGGACAGAACACATGCTTGGCGCACTCCTCTCTCTATTTTTATCCATGATGTCATATTGTTACCAAACTTGACTGCAGCCAGTTGACTCCAGTGTAAGTTTGTAATGAGTCTGATATCCCTACCATCTAGTAAATTTTTGGAGGATTTTTATTAGGTCTGTGTGCCTCACATTATAAAATCGTTTCTCATAATCAATAAAGCATATGTACACATCTTTTTGTAATTCAATGGATCGATCTAGTACTTTTCCCCATAACAAAACCTTACTGTTCTTCAGCAATTTCTGGTTTTAGCTTTTATTTTATTCTATCTAAAATTACTTTCAATATATTTTTTTGTGATTTGACTCATTAATCTGATGGTTAAATTTCACTCTACTGCATCAGGCTTCTTAGGTATTGCTATGCAAATTGATTTATGCATCTCATTTTGGAATGTACCCTGTGTCATATATACGCTTTTCTAACTCTACAATCTTTCTTATTCCGAAATCACCCCTTTCTAATATAATTTCAATTGCCGTTTTCCCTTTTTGAAATTTCTAATGACACCAATTATTTCCTCATCTAGTAAGTCTAGGCCATTCACGGGTGTGTGTAGTCTTGGTTTCTCACTCATCTTATCTTCAAAAAGGTCCCTTACATATTCCTCCCAACGTTTCAAGACATCTTCAATCTGCATCACAATTACTCCCTCCCTCTTTTTAATAACAGTTCCTCTTTCTACTCTCTTCCTTCCCAACACTTCTTTTATCTTTTTGTCCATACTTTCAATCTTATAATGTCTTTCTAGTTCCTCTATCTCCTTTGCTGCATCGCATGCTTGTCTAACTTCAAAGTTCTGCATTTCGTACCTTTTTGGGTTTCTTTCTTTATGCACTCTCCTCTCTTCCATCACATCTAATATACTGTGTTTCATCCTTCTTTATTTTCCCCTTCCCCTTTGCTTGGCCACCATTTCCTTCGTTGGTTCCGTAAGGGCTAGTTGTATGTTTCTCAAGTCCCTGTCAGTTGCCTCCTTCTTCTCCAATAGTTCTTCGCTGTTTGCCACTTCATATCTATTTGACACTTCAACGTAATATGCCTCTCTCAGGTGTTCATTAGTTAAAAGTAGTTTAAGCTCTCTTATTTCTTCCCTTTTCGTTTTAATTAACTTCTTCAATTTTAGAACATGATCACGTTAGCAATCCGCCCCTGGGTAAGTCCTGACAGCCAGCATTGCATTTCTGAAACGTTTATTTTTAGTAATAAAGTCTATCTGATTTTTATTTCTTCCTCCAGGACTTTTCCATATCTATAGGAGTCTAGGGTGTTTCTTGAACTCTGTATTTGTTAATATAAGGTTGCTAGCATCACACTATGAAATTAGCTTCTCTCCCCTGGAGTTGCGATCTCCCAATCCAAATGGTACACTAGATCTTCGAATCATTCCTCCCCTTTGCATTAAAGTCACCCAACATTACTGTGATTTCCTGTGATTTGGATTGTTTCTGTGCTTCTTCTATATGATCATAAAACTCATCCACCTCCTCCTCTGTACTTTCATGTGTAGCTACATGCACTTGGATGATGTTTAAAAAAAAATTGATGGCCGTTTATTTTTATCAACACCTTGTCTAACACTACCCAGTAACCCAAAATACAACCCGACACTGCTTTTATAACCATAATACCCACTTCTCTCTCAAGTCCTCCCCACAGAGTAATAAAAGGTAAGACGACTTACTTAATACTTTTCCAGATCCTGTATATTGTACCTCGTTTAATCCCAGGATACTCAAATTCATTCCTTCAATCTCTCTTTCCACTTTCTCAAATTTGCCATTTTGACTCATTGTCCTTACATTCAATGTGCCCACTTTAATCATACTTTTGTTATTGACACTTTCCCTGTCCCTGTTGTTCAAAGCATTTAAATTTCCATTTGCCACTTCGAAATTTCTAACATTAATTCCCTTAGCATCACTATCACTCCAACCATAATCACTGTTGCTCTTTCGATCACAGTTACTGGTCCCAAGACCATCCTGTCCTACCTCGAAATGTAACGCCAATAATACCAAAAGTACTATACACGAACCAATGAAATCAACGGATTTAAGAAAAAAAAATATCAAGCAATTAATGGATACAATCTATTCGCAAAAGCCTGCATAGTAACAGGTGACATAAAAAGGACATAAATAAATAGGCAATATCTAAAAATAAAACTTTCAATATTTGGATAAAGGCTCCAACAGCAGATCAAACAGCACACGTTAAAAAATTTGAAAAATGTAATGCATTTAATCTTCTCTGTTGGACAACTCCGCTTAATAATTTTTAGTTCACACTTGATCCAATAAAGCGTGGATGGACTTTATAGTAGAACTCGTGTAAATTAGATTCGGCGATTGATATGTAACTCTAATCGAATATTGTGTGTTTGAAGCATATTACGCAGTACAGCGATAGTAAAAGAATTTAGAAAACATCTACTAAGTCAATTGGAGCTGTCGAAATTATGTGTTGCAATTTACTTCGGGAATAAAATTCGGAATAAAAATTCCTCGTTATTTTCTTTCTGCTTTGAATTAAGAATTTCGGGCAGCTGTTGTATAACCCATTCTCTTTTGATTTATATATATATATATATATATATATATATATATATATATATATATATATATATATATATATATATATATGTGTGTGTGTGTGTGTGTGTGTGCGTGTGTGTGTGTATAAGCATATGAATACATACATGTACAGTATATATGAAATATGTATGTATATAATATATATATATATATATATATATATATATATATATATATATATATATATATATATATATATGTGTGTGTGTGTGTGTGTGTATAAGCATATGAATACATACATGTACAGTACATATGAAATATGTATGTATATATATATATATATATATATATATATATATATATATATATATGTATATATATATATATATATATATACAATTATGTAAATATACATATGTATATATGTATATATATGTATACAAATATTATATATATGTACATATGAATGTATACTCCTCTATTTATGTCACTAAAACGGAAAAACTAGTATCCCCACCTCGTAAATTATGATAAGATTCCCGTTCCGATGTCCTTTGTCTGACAGCAATTTGTCTTGTGGCAACTACCCATCCCTTTGATGGAAGAGTTCACCCGTCCTCTCCCTGACGTACTATTTCTCACACAGTGTTTTCATGGGCAGTCATGATATTCCTTTTCTCTCTCGGGAAATATCATACATAACAGTCATCGACCAGTCTTCGAACGATACTGTCTGCTTTGGCGTCTCTCAGACTTGCCAGTTCAGTTATTTTCATCTTTTTCATTCTGTTTTTTAATTTATTTCGTTTGCTTTCACAATGTTTCTACTTGTAAAAAAATCTTCGAACGGTTTAGTTTGGTTTGATAATTTACTTACCAGTTAATCTATTATCCTCCTCGTCATTCTTTTTTCTAATTTATTTCGTTTCCTTTCACTGCATTTACTTTAAAAGTTTCGCTGGAGAGTAAAAGACCGCACATATTTTTCTCAGGCTAACGGTACTAGATTTTTTTACCTTCAGGTTGATTAATAATGATGGGATTTTATTTCAATCCCTATGCTTGACATATTGAGATTTACCACTATTATTTGGCATGACACTGAATAAATCTGATGTCAGTTTTGCTTACTGCAAAAGATATGTATGGAAATCCAACCAATTTATATAGAAGTTTTACGCATTCTGGGTCTTACATACATTCTACTCCATCTTGACCCAACTTTGAAGGTAAACTACTTCTGTCTACTAAAGCAGAAGACATTGCAGATATTTACTGACTTAATGTAATGTATTTATGATTATGTAACTATCACTGTCCTTCACTGTCCAATTTTCCATAAGTGAGATTTTCATATTTTTTGACATATCATAATTTGTATCTTTTAATTCAGATAAAAAAACAGATTTTACAGTTGCTCAGCCATTTCTTCTTGTTACCATTAGGCATAAATTAATAATTAATCTCTTTCAATCACATTTTTATGCAATAAACTTAATTTTCGATATATTTAGCTTAATATTTAACAATTTCTAAGCATAGTGTTTTATTAAGTAACGAATTCAGGCAAAGTAACGTTAAGTAATATCAAATAATTTAAGGCTACTTTGCCTGATTTTATATTACACGTCAATCAAAATCTCCCTTTAAGTCTCTCTCCCAAAGTGAGAAAATATGTACAATTACTCAAAAGTTGTATATATTTCTGAGGCGGTTTGGGGGTAAACAGGAAAGAAGTTTGGGATTTAGTCCACACACACATGGTCCTAACCTGTCTACTAGATGCCAACATCCCCTCTGCCTACCTTTCCAAAGATTGTCACTAATTCGAACAGGTCTTTGGAAATCGACGTAACACCCACACGTGAGATGAAAGGCTTTCTGAGCTGGTAGAGAAAGAGAAATCTAAGAGTCACTAAACGTTGAAAATCACCTTTCAAACAATACTGAGACCAATACTGAAAGAGAGAGAGAGAGAGAGAGAGAGAGAGAGAGAGAGAGAGAGAGAGAGAGAGAGAGAGAGAGAGAGAGAGAGTATTGTTGTAGAATTGTGGCCAAGCACAGGCTCTTGCAATTCTGCAGCCCTATACGGTTCAGAAGTCAGTTGGTAACTGATGGGCAAAAAGAAACTTTGAAGTGAGGGAGTTTTTTTCTCATCTCTCCACAACCAATTTAATAATTTTTCATATAAAAATATATATTTATTTGTCGTTGAAGAATACAACTCTAATCCATAAATATATACGCTTACTGATTTGTATATCTATTTATGAATAACAATGCTTTATAGATGAAATAAAATGGTTCTGAAATGTTCGTTCAGTTTTCGTTACTTGAGGCATTCCTTGAAAGGAGAGAATGCCTTTATTATAAAACTATATTTCCCATTAATAGATATTATACGTTTAGCGAAGTAATCTAAGACTGCGAGTGATAATGTATTGCCGAATTTTACATTTTATTTCAATAATTAAGAGAGAAAACAATTAGGGTTGTACAAACAAGAATATATGACATCTATAATGAGACATTTACTTTGGAATAATGAAATCAGTGCAAAGTCCTTATGTTAAATGAAATAACAAAATAACATTAAAAATACCAAGATCATGAAACTAAAAAAAAAGGTGTTGATTGTAGTAACTAATTTCGATAGAAGGGCAATTCATATAGAAAACACACCTTCAACCTTTCTTTCTGGAGTTCAGCTTTTGAAAACATTTAGAGGGTAGACTTTTCATCCTTTATTTCACTGTATATCGAAAAATTGCCTATTTCAAAGAACTAATTTCAACAAGCAAGTCTAAACAAAAAAGAAAATTTTAGTGTATATAGGACACTTAGAATTGCATTTACTGAGGGGAAGTGATAACATAGCAGAAGTACGAAGTGTAGGGTTTTCTTCATGAACTTTATCTCAAATGACTTTCTGGAGTAATTTCCTCTAAGATCTAAAAAGTTTAAGGCTGGAAATACATTCCCTCAAAAGAATGGAGAAAAAAGCATTCAGCATTGGATTTGGCCAACAGACAGGCGGTTGTAGGTGAAGCAAGGGGAAATATAGCTAGTTGATTCACAGAGAAGTTCGACTGAAGAAGGTCAATGATAAAAGAAGGGTTAAAAGAGTTAAGGAAGGAAGTAGATGTGGTGTAGCCAGCAACATCTAACTCAGTATGATTAGGGAAAAAACTAAAAGTGCTGAAAGCCCTAAACAAGATGATTCGTGAAGATGCATGACGAAAGATTTTCCAATTTCCTCCAAGTTCCACCGAGATGGAAAAGCAGATTCACCGTAGATCTGGCTATGTGAAAGATATCTCGGTGACCAAAGACAGGTGAACTTGATTTAATGTGTTTAAGAAAAAAGAGAATCCGGAGAATAGAACAGCAGCTTACAGGAGAGCAGCCACCTTCCTTTAAGGTGGACTAAACCTTTACTTGTTGCCTAGATGGAGATCAAATCCAGGTTTTAAGAATCCTGTAAAAAGACAGGAACTTAAGCTGTTTTGTCTTAATTACGTAAGTAATATTGGAGGACAATAATCAAGGAATTAAACCTTGCTGATCTTCATTCACTGGTATCATTGAATCCTCTGAGAACACATAAATTATCGAGCTAACTGCTAAGATTGGTTAAAAAAAAGACAATTAATCTTACTAAATGTAATCCGCACACTAATAACTTCAAGGAGCTATCTTTATTTCGTTGATGAATTCACAAAAAAGAGAAAAAGTGCAAGATGCACGATATTGAGGGATATTGCGAAGACTTACATCACCAACGATAGGGAGGTAAAAGATTATAAATGGAAAATTGGGAGTTTGCTTACATTTGAATAGACATTGTTTGATAATTAACAACAGATGGATGGAAAAGTAATGAATTAAAAGCCAAAGATAAAGACGACTGGCGTAATTTAACCGAGGCCCTTTGCGTCACTAGGCGTATGGGGAGATGATGATGATGATGATGATATTCAGATAGTATAATTCTCCCATTCTTAACTTTTTGCATATGAAAATTTCATTTTGTCGACGCTTACTGCACAGGTTAATAATAATGATAATAATGACAGTAATAGTAATAATAATAACAATAATAATAATGATGATAGTGATAATGATAATAACGTCAAAATATCAGTAGTTCACGTTTTTTATTCCCTTTGCTTCAGAGAAGTTCAGCCCTCCCTAACAAATCTGAAATAAGGACGAATAAGAGATATGATATAAAGATGAAAATTAGTCCACTCTTTGTTGATTAATTCTATTTATTTTTTTTGTGGTCTCACATTCCTGACTGAATGTACATAATCTACGGTATTCTAGTATATAAATTCAGTCACTAATATTGAGTAGATTAACTATTCTATATCTCTCCAGTGTTGGTAGGCAAAGCAATGCACGGCGAATCGTTTATTTACCTAAGCGTTGGTTCAACTGACTAGCAGTTGGTTAAGGCAATTCTTTTTTAATTAAGTTGTAATTAGAGAGGATACACTATACAATGTTATAAACGCAATATAAATAAAAAAAAAAACAAATGATTTTAAAAGGTAAAATTTGAGAGAAATAACGCAGCAATACAAAATGGATTACTTATTAGGAGAGTAGCACAATCTATATGCAAGACGTAACAATGGCCATAATAGCCACAGTATTTAACGCCCAGCAATGCAGTAGGAACGTTATAGCCGGC